>NC_136488.1:75651240-75856240 GCF_053919585.1 Euprymna scolopes | reverse complement strand
ACTATTTATGGAAAATTAATAAACATTCAAGAAATTATTACTTTTGCACAATCTGTTTTAATAATTAGCTCTAAATCCTTAAAATAAATTAATAATAGAGTTGTTTAAAGTATTCTATTTAGAATAATTATAAAAGGTTAATATATTCTATTTAAATTTAATTTACATTTAATTTAATTAATTTTTAATTATTATTATTATAACCAACATCAGCTGCATCCAAAAACGGAAGTATACATTCATTTTATCTATGGGTTATTTCCCTTTAAGCTATATTTTATTTACCTGTTAGAATTCCATAATTAAAGATGGCTATGTTTTATGCTTCGTGAAACCCCAAATATGAGCAAGTTTCAAGAAGACCGTAACAACATTGGATACGTGGCGTAGTTAATTAGTATGTAACAAAATCCTTTGCCCTGAAATATGTTTTTTACATGGAGAAGTAATTTATTATTATGTTCAATGCGTCTTTTTCAGTCTTGTTTCTAGAAATTCAATAATAGTATTCTTACTTTTGGAGATGATTATTGGCTCACAAGTATCTTTCACACAGGTCACCAAAGATCTCTCGTTGAAAACAATATGTTCTGTTTCCTGGAAGCTGAGTCACAACAAGTCTCACCATATTTCCATCATCATCATCATAATAATAATAATAATAATAATAATAATAATAATAATAATAACAATAATAATAACAATAATAATAATAATTGCTTACTCACTTTCCATACAAACAAGGCACATTCTCATTTAGAACGTGACCACCTACTATTTGGGGTCGTAACTAGCTGGGGCTGTAGAGAAATGAGTAATGAAATGATTGTTCACATTATATTTAATTTTCTGCATATATATATATATATATATATATATATATATATATATATATATATATATATATACAGTAAGAGACGTAGGATGTCTTTTTTATTGATGTTTCACCCATAACTAAGCACAGGGCCACTTAGTCTTTGATCAGTATTGTCTGTCTTAACGCTGTGCTATTATAGTTGTTTATCTCCCTTTTTATTGATCTAGTTTCTAAAATTTGTTAAAATCCTATATAACCGTTTTCTCTATCTTTATATTTCTTTTCAGCACAACTATAGAATTAATTTAAACTAATTTGCATATATATATATATATATATATATATATTTAAATCTCGAACTCTCCTTTTATTTTGTTCTTAATAGCATTATATTTCACTAGAATTGTTTAATTTTCATATTTACCCCCTTTTTTCTCTATTGCCAATTATAAGTAATAGTTTGTTTTTATGTGTGTATGTGTATGTATACTTATACGCCTGCGTGCATATCTGTATTTGTATGAGTGTATATACTTATTTCTTTTTTATTTTTATTTTTTTATTTTAATTTTTTATTCACTATAATAGCTAAGCAATATTCCGCCACCGCTGGCTAGGTCCGATCCAACCCTCTTCCCTAAGATCTGTCTGATTTTAATTTGACACTTTTTCATGAAACATTTTTATCATTATTGCAATTATCGATAATTAGTTTTATATTATTTTACATTTTCCTTCAGTTTTTTTTTAACTCGTCTAAATCTAAATCGTTGCCTTATATTTCTCTCGTATTTTTTTTTCTTTTTCTTGTTGTTTTCTGGTGTCTCTCCTATTTAATGGCTTTCGCTTCTTTTTGCCCGTCTTCTTAACTGCGTGTGTATTGTATTTTTAGCACACCCAATGTGTTTTTATGTTTCTTACTATTATATCCTAATTCGTTTTAATCGCCTGTTAACTATTTGAATCTATAATCCTATGAATTCGGTTTTCGTTTGTGTGTATTGATATTCATATTAAACACCCTCTTTTCTATTTATTTCAAAAAGAAAATAACATTTTCTTATATCTTGGGTGTGGAATTGCATTCACAAGCAAACGATCTAGCTAATTTGCATATTCTTTGAAATATTCATTTTAATTCATTCATTCCCTATTAGTTGCTTCGGTTTTTTCATGGGATAATCATCTTTAGTTAACTATTACCTGTAATTATATTCATGCAGATATTCTACATGATTTATACTTGCATAATATTTGCGAAAAAAGTTTATAGTAAACACAAAATTGTTTCCGCGTTTATATTTTGTTAAACAAATCTATATATCTATAAAAGTGAACGTGTCTGTGTGTCTCTGTGTCTGTCTGTCTGTGTGTCTGCGTACATTTTCCTTCGCAATAACTCTGTTAATTTTCAGTCTACAGACTCGAGATTTGATATACAGGGTACTGAGATTTGGGAAAATCTAAGTGGTCGGTTTTCGGCCACAAATTTTGCTGTTAAGGGGTCAAAGTACAACGATTTGACCGTTGGGAACTCTACCAAACTCCTCCGACAATGTTGGGTCTAAACACTTGAACTTTTAGATATAGGTTTATTGGACATGGATCTAAATTAATGACTAAATTTGAGCCCAAAACAATAAATTTTCAGGGGTCAAAATAGGCGCCAAAGTTACAAAATTGACCGTTTTTGTTTTTTTGTTTTTTTTCTCAGCATACACCCCCCAAAACCCGGGCAACGCCGGCCACCCATGCTAGTTCTTAATAATACTCTTTTCCGGCTTTGCTATTTATATTCTCATAATAATTTCATATTTCAAATTATGGACATTAAATACATAACATCAAAAGACATTTCCCTTTAAAATCTATTAACTTTGTGAAATCATGTTTGCTAATTCGTATAACTCAGTATAATTTTTTTTTTATAATATTTATCATTTTAGACACTCATTTTTGGACATGCCTGATATGCAATTTTTAAGGGCGAGTGCTAATATGCAAAATTTTTCGAGGGATACTTATATTAGATATTGACTGGGCAACGCGGAACGGTTTGCTGATCGACGATTATTATGATCCTTATTAATATTTGTAAACATTGAATATTAGAAGAAATGTTATCATAGCGAAATAAATTTTTACAGATAACATTATATATGTTAAAATAATTTAATAGAAAGTATGTTAGTCTTCATAGCTGGCACAAACAAAATGTTTACTTAGTAAAAATAAGTTGAGAACATAAACAAACTGACGGAACGAGACTCGTATCAGTTAGTCAAGAGTTCAGAAAGAGAGCAGACTCAGTCGGTATTCAGAGGAATACAGATGGCCGTCGACAGTAATGGCTTCGAGTATGGGGTAAATGTCTATAGTAAAAATCTAGGACCAACGTTGCAGCTAGCCAATGGGGGAAACATCCGGAATAAAATTGCTGTGAATACTACTAAGGTATCCGGTCGTACAGATCTTCGTTTGCAGCTTTTTCTAGGCTCCGTCAAATCTAGATCAACGCAAGATTGACCAGATATGTTTACCATTGTCCGACTGTCATTTTCCCTTTAATGTTATAAATGTTATATGTCCTGTTTAAACAATCACGAGACGATCAATAGGCACAATCATATTTAGACGATCGAATATATATATATATATATATATATATATATATATATATATATATATATGCGCGTCAATAAACACATCGTATATACTAACCCCATGTTAAACAGAACCCTACTATACGAAACTTTAACTCCAGACTTTTGCCTTTTATTCTTACTATTGGCGCATTACACATGGGTCCATTCTTTAACTTGCTGAATGCTAATTCATGGATTTCTCTCTCTCTCTCTCTCTCTCTATATATATATATATATATATATATATATATATATATATATATATATATATGATGAAAATAATGGAAATAGTATTCCGACAAAATAGAGAAATAAAAAGGAACAAACCGTATTATGTGTTCATCAACGTTTCGTCTTTATTTCGAGACTTCTGGATGAATGAGATTAAGAAACAATATATATATATATATATATACATATATATATATATATATATATATATATATATGTGGGTGTGCGTGTATATGCGTGTGTGTGATTACTAAAGCATGCAATCCTAGGATCTGTGGGCATAAAATAATTATTTATAATCATTAGCCCCTCTAACGGAGAATATTCTAAAAGTTGAGGATTGTCTGGGGAATAAAGGCGGTCGGCTGACCTTGTGCGAGATCACGATTTCCGGTCCTTTGATCAGTATTGTCTGTTTTAACGCTTGCTGTTATAGTTGGTTATCTCCCTTAATTATCGTGGTGGTTGATAGTAGCTTAGATGTAACGTTCCTAGCAAATGGGGAAAAGGATGGCTTTCGGGTCTCCCGACCAGTAACAATGTTCACTTCCTGCACTAATGATTGAGAATGTTTAAAATAACTGTCTGTAGTTATAAACAATAATGCGAAGTATGACTGTTTGGATACAAATCTAATAGATTTTCTCTATGCAGTTTGATAATTGTAGTTTTATAACGTTAGGGTTTATCTCACAAAAATCCGCGTGGAGAAGGAAACTGTAAAATCTTACACTAATGCAAATGATCCATCTCAATTTGGAAAAATAGTTCCCTAGTCCGAGTGTTTAGTTAAAAAGAAATCCTTTTCAGTCGCTAAAAATGTGAACATATTGTAAACGCACACATCACTGGAAGAAATTTTATTTACACACATAAACGAATTGCTTCAAGGTATGTAAAAGTGAATAGATAATACTTTATCTGTCTGAATATTTTGCGCAAAGCAATTTTAAAACTTGAAAGTATTAGACATCTACTAAACTTCCCGAGGCATACGATTCCAGGCAAATAAAAATGGACAGCAAATGCTGCTTTTCTTCCGTATAGAGAAAGCAACAATTTTACAAGTGAACGCTAAGACAGCGGCTATACCTTAAAATAAATAACTGCTCTGGATGTTGATTACTTTCCTTTTCATTTAATAATTTATGCAAGAATTAAATATCGTTCTATCCTTTATTGCTCATGCTATGATCGAATTCATATCCGAGGCTAGTCTCTTTGGGTAAGCGTAGCAAATAAAGTTATTATACCGTTATGCTCTAGGAAAACAATATCTTCTTTTTATAATTGATTGACAAGAAAGTCATTGCGGTTTAAAATTTTTAAATTTAAATAAAAGTCTCTCGGTTTATATAAAATACAGTGATCGAAATAAATACTATCAGAATTATCACACTTTTACCAATGAAAAACAAGTGCACTTATGCCAGTCACGTAAAAATCTTGAGTTCTGGTGGCAATGAAATCGCTGAAGGCGTTTTTGATATCGCTCAGGTTTTTGAAGCATTTTCTATTCAGAAAGTTGTCGAGATGCTTGGTAAAATGGTAGTCGGTAGATGAGAGTTTGGGGAGTGTGGAACATTAGGCAGAGTTTCGTAGCCCAATTCGTTCAACTTCAACAGGGTCGGTTGTTTCCGCCGTAATGGTTTCGTTTGCATTCAAATATCTGTAATGTATGAGACCGGTCCGAGACCACCAAACAGTCAGCAACTCTGGCTCCGTAAGTTTCCTGGAGCTCGTCGGCGTTTAACCACTGCGCTGAGCGTCGCCGGTTGTAGTAAAGAACCCACTTCTCATCGACAGTCACCATCCGGTTGAGACACGGGTCGGTATTTTTGCTTGAAAGAAGGGAAGATGGCACTTGTTAACGGCGTTTCTATTGGTTTTCGTTCAATTCGTGAGGCATCCATTTATCAAGAATTGTGTCTTTCCAATCTCTGTCATGTAGTTAAAAATCGTCGTATACATTAAATCTAATTCAGAACAAGTTTTTGAACTGATGTGCATGGTTTGACATCGACTAAGGCTCTTCATTGATTGTTGTCAACATCAGATGTCCGACCACTACGATCATCATCTTCAAGACTCTCATCGCCGCCACGCAATGTCTTAAAACACCATTGTGTTGCACGTTCAGTAGCCGTCGCAAAACCAAACGCTTCGTTGATATCGCGAGCTATTTCAGCAGCCTTTCGGTCTAGCTTGGATTAAAATGATATAATTGTGCGAATTTATTTTTTTATCTTGTAAGCAACATTTTGAAAAAGGCTTAATTCTTTTAAAACGATTGTAATTTACACGATTAAGTAGAGCGAAAGGCGCTCTTAAAATTATTTATACAGTAAATGTATTATAACGAAAACTTTTTTTGAAAATACATCATATGATATTAAAATTAAAAATTCCGCAAAAACTTTCTTGCCAACCTAATATGTACATGTTGATTTTATGGAATACTTTAGAGTGGTCGGTAATATACATTTTTTTAAAAGCTAGATTTTTTTTCCAGTCCAGTGTTGTTAATTTCCAAGACTGTAAAATTGTATAAGCCCACATTAAATTTTTACAAAACAATGCCGAAAAGAGAGATCATCATACTCGAAGCACGCGAACTAAATATATGAACGCCAAAACTTCTTAAATTTATTTCTTCAAAGAATTAGATAATTAGCAGGACCTGTTAACCAGCGTTGCCCGGTTGAAGCCTGTTTTCAATCGCAAAAAAGTAAACTATTCCCTAAACAATTGCGAACACCGTCGGCCGTGGCTGAAGTGAAATAATCTGGGTTTGTTTTTACTGGCGTTTAGTGCTGGTTTGAGGTGATAACATGAAGGTACTGTTTGAAATTTTTACAACGCAATAAAAGTAATGCGTAAATTAGTAAGAATTTATAAAATTACAAAGAATGAAAAAATACTCCATTAGAATAATAACAAAAAGTAAAAAAATAAATTTTTAGAGGTTAGGGGTTCATTGATATGAACACTTTAGAGTGATCGCAACCAGTGGTTGCAGCACTAGTGTTTCTGTTTGTTGTTAAAGCCTTTCTCTTCTTTTCAACTCTTCCACAAATAGTATTAAAGTAAATTCCAGTTTAATGTCGTCTTCTTTTAACGTGTAAAACAAAACAATTACGACTTTTAACTGCACGTCTTCGAGTATTGTCGTGTTAAGAACGGCGTTTGGAATAGGCATCTCAAACATCCCTATGTAAAGAAGGCTTTCGAAGTAGACAACCTCTTTTTGGGGAAGGGGTGATTGGAAAAAAGGTCCCTCAAATGTAAGCGCGATAATCGTTGTCACCATACACACCCGAAAATGCAACAAAAAAGTTGGGGTGGCAGTGGCGGTAACAGAGAAGTAGAACTGTTTATCGCGCGTGCGTACAAATCTGTAAATTACAGTGTATTATTTATATCTCTATAAGTACTTGTCTCCGAAAAAATTGAATGAGATTTTCTTAATCAGCATAATCGAAACCTGTAAAAGTCGTTATTCTAATAAAAATTGTGGAGGGGGACGTAATGTACGAATTAACTTCACCTCAAAAAATGTTAACGTGTGAACAATCTAGAGAATCAGTCCGCAAAAGAAAATATTTTTAAACATTTTTACATTTTTTCAAATATTGTTCCGTTTTTATTTAAATGTATTAAAGTTAAATATACTTTATTTAAATATAATTAAAACCAGCGCAATCTATTACAATCGTCGCCGATTTAAAAATAAATGTTTCAGCACCATCATCTTCGTACTTATGTTGTTTAAATATAATGTTTTTTTTTTAACATATGTGAAATATTCACATTTTAAAACTGTTAAACTATTTTCTGTTGCACATTCACATTTTTGAAACTGTTAAAACTGTAAAAAGCGTGATACATTCATTTTTGTCTTTTCATCTTTCTGTAAATATATTTTTTTAAATATGTACACATTTTCACTAAATATATAACATTAACTTAAATAAACGTAGATACTCGGAGAGACATGCAACTTATTATTATATTATTTATTATAATGGGAAAGGGTGAAAAAATAAACATAAAATAAAGTTACAATAAGAATAGTTTAACAGTTTTAAAGTGTGAATATTTTAAATTAGTTAAGAAAACATTAAATTCAAACAACATAATAAGTACGAATCCAGTAGATGATATTGCCTAAACATTTATTTTTAAATCGTCGAGGATCGTAATAGATTGCGCAGGTTTAAATAAAGATTATTTGAATTAACTACAGTTAATAAACGTAAATATGTTTGAAAAATATAATTAATTAATGGAACAAATTTACAAAGCGAACTGGCGAGCAAGAGAGAGAAAGAGGAAATAAATGTCTGTTGTTTTTTCTTCGGCATCGCGGTAAAATGTTTGTATTATCTTCGCCATAGAGAGAGAGCGCGCGCGAGAAAAAGAGTTTGGAAGAATATACACAGAGAAAGATAGGGAACGAAAGAGAAAGGGGGGAAATACAAAATGTAAGAAAATGAGCGCAGCAATTTATTCAGAGGGCAAAGGAAGGTATCATTGCGACGCCATATTTTAATAGTACATTAGCGTTCGGTAAGCATGTGAATACCGTAATTCCGAAAATATAGGAATGATCAGAGCTAAGCTAATCAGAATGATCGGAATTATTTTGGTGGGACTTTATTATTTTTAATCAGAAAAGAGAAAGTTGATGTTATGTCTATGAGTTTATGGTCCACTTACGAGGGGTGAAACCGCATATCTATCGAAAGTGCATAATTCCTCCTGTGAATGACTGAGAGCGGTGGGAGGACTTTATATTTAGAGAGAAAAATAGGAACTACCTTCTCTAAAGATGGTTGCGATTGTGATGGTGTTGCCCCTAGGATGGAATGTAGAATTTCATTATAACGACTAAATGTGTCTATAATGACGTTCTTAAGTTACAAAAAATAGTGGCTAATACATAATAAAATAGAATGTGGCATCTGTTGTTGGGAACATGCAGTCTTTTTGTCAAGAGGGAACTTTTTGCAATCAAAATATTGTATATAGATAAAGACATAATTAAAATGCCATGAGTGCTAATCGTTCTATTTTTATATCTACCTCATATAAATATGAATATATATATATATGCATGTACATATGAATATAGGTATATATCTACGTATATGTACACATGTATATATGTACATATGTGCATATTTATCTACATGAACAAAACAGTAGATGTGTGTGTAAATATTTAACAGGTGAACTTTTAAACTACTTCTCACATGACAATGTAATTAACAGGAGATAGTCATTATACACCAAAGCTTTTTTTTTATAACGAGTAAAATCTTTGCTTGGGTTTATAAATAATGCGTACATTCATATATCGACAAGTTGAAATCTGAAATGTTTATTTCAACTGGCCAACATGTTTTTTTCTGTTTTCTGCGCATGCTAACATAAAATGCATTTGTTCAAGTCCCTTAATATAAAGACTATGTTATGTTTCTCTCGGTAGCAACATCGATAGAGAACGCGGCTGGAACGCTGTATGATTTGGTTTCGATTCTAGTTGACGGCAGCAAGTAATTTTACTTTTGTCATAATGCATTTGCATTAATAAATGCGAATACCTGCATAATTTTAAATATATTTATACGTATTATACGACAGGCAGAATCAAATTATGTATTTTTAGGCTTGCAAAATATTTTTTTTTATTTTTTACAGTCTTTTTAGAAGATAAATATTTTTAACAAGTATTTTTTGCTGGAAATCCAGAACCTTACGAAGACAAAATTTAATTAAAAAATTCATACTTTTCTTAAGAAAATTTTTAACGACAGGGAAGAAATTCTAAGTACTGTTTTGATTAAAAAGCTTATTTGGGCTAATGGCAGGTCCCTACATTTCTTTTGTTTTTCTTTCTTCACTTTTTCCAAGTAATACGTAACTATTGCTTTAGATTCTGAAATTGGAAATATTTAGTTTAGCCTAACTTTAATAATGTCATCTTTCTTTAAATAAAATTATTGCTCCTGTTTCTTTAATATAGCGTTTCTTTTACTTCACTCATTTTCTAGAAATAATTCCTCTGTTTTTTTTTTTAAATAATAAGACGAGTACATTTTTATATGTATTTTCTTATCTATTCATTCATTGATTTGATAAACATATATTAATTTAAACCAAAATTCTAAAGTTTTTGAATGCGTATGTAGTGTTTTTAGAAAGTTGTCCTTACATATTAAATGAATTAAAATAGTTGAAAGAAAATTATAACAACATAAAATAAATGTTTATTTTAATACAAAACACAATAAATGTTAATTTTTAAACAAAATAGAAATTTGCGTAATGAGTAAAATAAGAATAAGCATTGAATTTTGAGAAAACAAATATTAATTCCAATGACACTTTTGAAATAATTTGTCTCTCTGATTAAATTTTCGGTAGTTATTTTACATTAACTAAAACTCACCGTTCACTTTCGAAATATCGACTTTTATACGTTTTCAGGTATACTGACAATGAATATTACAGTTAACTTTGGGGCTGATTAGTAGTTTATCAAATATAAAAACATTTGTTATCCATCATAAAATCTAATGTAAACCCTGGCAGCCATTTTTTATTATAACCGAGGAAGTAGTAATGCGTAAAGGCTTTCGGAATAAACTCGACCTCTAAGAACAGCTTTCGGAATGAACATCCCATTTTCCCATTTGATGGGGGCTATATTTGCTTTTCCGCTGCTTCAGTTACACGCATGCGTATTACAAACTACTCGATCGTGAAAAGAAAATTGCTGCCAGGGATTACATTAGCTTTTATTTTGGATATCATATATTTTAATATCTGGTAAACGACTTTTTACCCCCAAATTTTATTGCGATATTCGTTGTCACCATATCCGAAAGCATACAAAAGTCGACATTTACAATCCAAAAACCCAAAACAATACTAAAATCAGCCATTTAAAGCTTGACATAAAAGCAATGATTCAATCATAAACGGAAGTTCTATTGCTCATTAATTTAAAACGAAATTCAATAAAATTCGATTTTGCGTAAAAATAATTAATTTTATAAAGTTTATGTTTATCCACCCAACGCTGCTACAAGCGCCAAGCGGTAGTTGACAAGTAATTACAATATTGTAAGTATAATTCTATCCTTTTTCCAAAATTTTCTTACACCAGAACGTTACATTATTAATATTTAATTATGCTATTACTATAAATTACCTTTAGAATTGTAAACAAGAGATATAGGTCTAACAGAACGTTATAATCTGTAATAAGTGCTTTATCTATCAAAGATAATGCTGCCTTATTCGGTCCTGAACTTTTTTCTTTCATGTAAAATATGATCTGAAAATTTGTAACTTCTGCAATACTGTGTGGTAACCACGTTTTTGGTTTTCAGTTCGGATAATATTATTATGCGGACACATTTATTTGATTATCAGTCTGCAGCACTTTTCTCAAATTACCTCCTTTTAATAGACACTGATTTAACAACACTGGAAAGAGATTTTCAATTGTAAAAATTACCACATGGTCAGACGGTAAATTCAATTGGTGATCTGATTACTAGGGGTTCTCTAAATATTGCTGAAAAGTTATTCAATCTCGAATGGTTTCGTGAGAGAGCAATCTTGCCCACTTGAAATGATTCTAGTGATAGGATCAATTAAATTTTTTTGAAAGAGTTATCAATCCATTGATTGTTTTATTAATTAAGATCAGGCAGTGGAACTTTCATGTAGTATTCACTACAGTAGTCTGGAATTCCACATCATAACTTAATATTGAAGGAATGGGTCCCGGTTATATTATTAAGTAATCTTGATTCACTTAAACTGTGTAATGTCACAAAGTTTCCAATATACTTTTGGAAAACTAATGTTCTGGAAGCCATTATAAAACCTGGTAAATTTTTACGGTGACACTGTGTTAATTCCTCAAATTTCCCTTATTTCTTCTGACATGCCATTTCAGTTCAAGTTTTTACAATTGCAAATAAAAATTAGTTTTGTCATGTCCATAAAGAAAGCTCAAGGACAAAGACTCAAAGTTGTTGGACTTGATCTTAAGACACATTTTTATCATGGTCAACTATATGTCGCTTGCTTGCACATTAGAAGTCCTGAAAAAATCTACATTTGCACCCCTGTAAAAGATATCACTCCAAATTTTTCTTATGTAGAGGTTCTTAAAAACACATGCTACAAGTACATTTACCAGTGTTCAGATATGCACTATTTGAAAGTAAATTTTAATTATTTAGTTAACCGAATAGATTACTGGCATCTTTATATATTTTACATGAGATAATTAAAACGAAAGTTTTCAGATATGCACGACGATATAAAATAATAATTGCAATTCTTACATTATATGTTGACAGAAGAATGGATAAAAAATAAAATATTAAATTGGAAAAGAGAATTCAGGCTACCGGCGAGACCTCTATAAAAGAAAAGGAAATTACTGCTCATACCTCATAGTGTATTATGAATTAATGTGTAGTTTAATCAATATAATAATTATTTATTAAGATGGAATATTCAAATATATAAAATGTAACCTGACAACGCAAGGAAATTCAACGAGTATGTATATGTGTACATATATATATGTACATTTATATATATATATATATATATATATATATATATATATATTTGTGTGTTTTTGTGTGTGTGTGTGTGTGTGTGTGTGTGTGTGCATATTCATATTCATAGAGTGGATCCCCTAGATACAGCATTAATCAATTCTGGTTTGGGATTGTTATGTTACATCGCCGTATGGAGGGGGCTAAGAAAAATTGTATACGATACATATTTAAAATTTGTAACAAAATACAGTACAGTATATAATACACATCTATATAATCAAATAAAAGTATAAATAACACCGTAATGCGGGGCGAATACCGTAACCAGTGGCCGGAAAAACATTGTATTCCACATCGTAACCTGGAAAAACGTATCCTAGGGCCACAGTATCCTGGAGTTTTAGTATGCGTATGTATATATGTGTACATATGTGTATACATGTACCTATATATATATATATATATATATATATATATATATATATATATATATATATATCACAGGTGTCAAAAAGAAAGTCCGGACTTTTTTTTCGAAAACTGCAAATTTAAGCTAACTTTAATGTAACTGTTTAAACAAACTATACCTCATTTGATTGGCCTTTTATTCTTCTATAATTTTACCTGTTCATATTTGACTTTTAATTGAAATAGTCTTGTGTTTACGGCAATTTAAAAAAATAACTTCAAATTGAGGAGGCAAAAAGAAAGTCCGCATAATGGTAAATTGTTAATTAAATGTAAATTAAGGACATTAATGCAACACAATTACAACAGGAGCACAATGAACTAGTAAATATTTCTTAGCATAGCCCTGTTGCAATTTGACTGCAGCAATACTCCGGGAAAGGGCTTCCCACATTTCTTTAATTTTTGTCCAAAGTTCTTCCTAATTTGAAATTTTATCATTGCGTAGATGTTGCTTGATGTAATGCCACGTTTTCGATAGGTCTGGAGATTGTGCAGGTCAATCCAAACACGGGATATTATGCTCTTCCATGAACCTCTTGACATTGCCAGCTGTGGGAATGGGAGCATTATCCTGTATGAAGATGGGATTATCATCCAAATTCCGACCAAAGTAGGATAGAAAATACTCAATTAACATATTAATGTATTTGGTCGAATTAATTCGACATTGCAAGCGAACTATAGGCCCTGGACCATTGGTACTAATAATGTCCCACACCAAAACTGAACCTCCACCACATTGCAGCGTTGAAACTGAGCACCTAGGATTAAATTCTTCGTCTTTCCCCCGACAGATGTACTGCCTACGATCACTAGGAGAGAAAAAGACTAAGTGGAATAATAGAATGTTGGGGGAAGCTTTATTGAATTCTAAATCAGTAAAACAGAAGTGTGTTATAGTTATTTAGAATTCAATAAAGCTTTTCTCAACATTCTATAATTCCACTTAGTCTTTTTCGCTCCTAATGAAGCCTACGTTAGACGCCGCATCTCCATCATGCCACCTAGCACCTTCTTTACTCTTCTGACGAGAAGCATTAGGCTCCGAAATGCCCTGGCATAAAGAGTCGCTTTTATCCCCCAAATTTTTCTTGTATTCCATTATTCAATAAATGATCCATTTTATATCCACCAATATATAGTTGTGTGACTTCATTTCATACTCTTGTTGTTCTATTATATATATATATATATATATATATATTTATATATATATATATACATATACATATATATATTTATATGCTTATATATATACAATTATATATATACGTATATATATACATATATATATATTTATAAAGATATAATTATATATATATATATGCTGCACTTGTACCCTTTTCAACTTGAATACCCAACCATCTCAACTAGCAGCAACGTCCCATTATTTACTGTAGAGGTCCCTACATGAGAGCAAACTTAAGTATCAGCCGTTTATCGTTGGAAATGTCCATTTGCTCTCTGTTTATACGACTGCAAAGCCATGCATAAATGTAAATATAAATTTAAACATTTTAAACATTTTAGTATCTAACATTTAAGTATCTAACATTGTACTAAGATTTCTCTATAAACCCGGTTCTTCATCACAATAGCTTCTTATATATTTGTGGCAAGATGCCTTGTAAGAGTGTAACAAAATGCAAAAGAAAGTGTTTTAATCACGTGGTTAATAATAACAACGCTAAACGCACACGGACAATTGAAATATGCCGCGTCTTTATTCTCATAGTCGCCTTAAAAGAGAAACCTTCTTAATCAGTCAGTCAATCTAGCTGTCAGACTTCAGCGTGGAACAACAGTTTCTTCCAAAAACGATTGAACAAATTTCTTTTCATGTTTTTAATTTTTTAAATGATGATTTTCATTTGCATTATTCAGTCTACTGTTCTTATTTTCCTTGGTTTTTCGCACAACACAGATAAGGTACTTGTTAAAATTCATTTGTAAGTTATACTCTTCCTCGAAGTTGAAACTTTAATCCTCAGTGCGATTACCACTAAAGCTACAATTGCGAATAACTTAGGAGATCTACCTTCTAGCTGACGGAACGAGAACTTGTTAGCTTTCGTGGGTTAACTATAACGTTTCGTTGGAAATTCCGTGCAGATTTCAGAGTTCGACATAAAAATCGCTGAGCACCTACAAGATACATATGAAGAATGTTGGGATCCCGTTATGCTAATTACAATCATGATGAGAACGATAAGCTCCAGATCATACGATCGTTTAAGAAACTAACCAATAGCCATAAGATAAGTTGATTCGAATGGCTTATACGATTTGTGTAAGAAAAGTAATACATATAAGTCGCTAGTAATGAAGTTATAATAGCATTCGAAATTTCAAGGACTCTTATTGATTTAAATCTGCAGCAATATGAACAAATTTTCAATAAAAATAATTTCTCTCAGCCGTCCAAAATTTTACTGCAGGGATATATTGTAAGAGGCCGGAAAGATAGTTTTTAGAGAGAAATCGCTTCAGACAACGTGTGAATCCACTTAATATAAGGAGATGACAAGACGAAAAGATGAGTATCGCAAAGAAAAAAATGCTTATTTTAATCTTGAAAAGACTAAGGCTATATGTATAAAGAAGATGAAGATCAAGACCAAGGTATTAAACAAGCCAGAACGAAGGAAGCAGGTAATAGAGTATACGATTCTGAAGAACACATACCATAATACTATTAATAAAAAAAAGACTGACCATAGCGTGATCACGTCTGTAAGAAGAAGTTGCATGGCAACAAAATAGGATACGTTTCTGTACCTGATCAATAACCCTCAAATAGGAAAGATATTCATCAGATCAAATTTAAGGAAAATAAGTCAGCGTGGAGGTATATAAGTGATCTCAAAAATATGTGTGGACTTGCCACTTTGCAAGCCGCGTCGGCATACTCCAGTGAGTGAGCCATCAGATATTTAGCAATTAGATAACTTCTCCCACAAGTAGGATGGTAGGGGTTGGAAAGGGGGGCCTTATATGTCTACCAAGAACAAATAAAACAGGCATGATACCTGAGGACTTCTCCGGAAATAAATGTAAATGTGTTATTTAAACTGTCAATCAATATAAAAAGTACATTACGTTAATTTAATTCTTTATTTGGCATCTAAATATGTTTTTTAGGTTAAGCGTTGTAGTTAAAAAAGATTAAGCTTGGAAATTGACTTTTTACCGTACTTTATGCTATTACCTGTCATGTCCACGTATATCCAACACACACGCACGCGCGGACACACACACACGTACACACTCACACACACAAATACACACTTACACACACAAACACATACACACACACACACATATATATAGATATAGATATAGATAGATAGATAGATGAGAACGTATACATATATACATTTATACAAATATGTGTAGGATAATTCAAGCGGGTTTGGGAGAAAATCCACTTAAAACAATGTTTAATCGTACAAGTTACCTGTGAGTCTTTATATTTTAATTTTTTTGGAAGTTTTTGATGAATCATTGTCATAAAAGAGTTAGGCTGAGATTGAAAACTTTTTCTGTGTAATAGTCGAGACGACCGTAAACATAAAATTATTTGCTATAAAATGAAGATAATCTGGTTGGAATCTCTTCTGTGTTTATTTCTAAATGCTCTGGAATTATAAATTCACACCAGGTTAACTTAAATTGAGATGTTTTGAATATATATATATATATATATATATATATATATATATATAATATGTGTGTGTATCTATCTATCTATATCTATCTATCTATATTTATATATATATATGTATTGAAATCAGTGGATTTAGGCAGCATTCCTTCATTCAGGCAAACATTATTAAAAACAACAGAGATGCCTTGCTTAATGATTCTTTCTTTCATTTTTCCGATCTTTCGTAAGATTTTTTTAACTTCAAGATGGAAGGTATTTACAAATTTTCCATGGTTCACACGAGCGCTTTCGATTCTTTCTTTAATCATCATCAGGTGGAGATAAAATATTAAAAATAGAAGTGAAATTTATAGTTACGAATGATAAAAAGAGTCAATGAAAAGTCGATTGAAATATACATTTAGGAGTGATAAAAAAACTCGATTAAAAATTAGGATGATAAAAGGCAATGTTAGTAAAACCAGTCGTATACTGGTTATGCTAAACATTTCCATCTTGAAGTTAAAAAAATCTTACGAAAGATCGAAAAAATGAAAAAAAGAATCATTAAGCAAGGTATCTCTGTTGCTTTAATAATGTTTGCCTGAATATATATGTATCTATCTATATATATATATATATATATATATATATATATATATATATATATGTATATATATATATATATATATATAAGAAGAAGAAGAAGAAGAGGAATTGTTAGTTGTGTTATTTTTTCACCGCAATTAAGCCGATCATCTTCACGTTCTTCGAAGTAACCTTTTCTTATTGCGTTCCCTTTTGTCTTGATTCCCTCTTTATTTCAAGTATATTAAATAGTTCTCCCTTTTATTTCCAAGGAAATAACAATTTAACTCTACTCGTGTCCAGCAACCTCTTGCTCTATCGATTTATTTTCTATGCCCTTACTTTTGTACTCTCATTTTCCACCACTTCCGGCCAAATTCGCTCGCTTCTACCAAGCGCATATTTCCAATCTGCTTTTCCCGCTGGAGATGGTCGAGCATCAACGCAACGAAAACTAATAAATAAACGCCTTCCCGTAAACAAAACAATGAAATGGACACATATCTAGTGTTGTTTGCACAGCTGCATATTAATCTATCACGTAATTGTTTCTATTTACTTTGTCTATGAACAACAAAGTGTTTGCCGGCGATACACAACGTTTAGCATCAATTCGGGCTAATGGTCGGATACCAACTCCTTCGATAAATTACAGTTTAGCGAGGATTCAGTTCTTCCAAAGCATGGACAACCTGCATAAATTACACAACCAGTCATTGTATTTATACGAAACATAACATTAGGTATATATATATATATATATATATATATATATATATATATATATATATATATATATATATATATATTTATATATATATATATATACTGTAATTTTATCGAAGGAGTTGGTAACCTACATACTTTCATAAATCAGAGTCCATTTTCTGTAGGTTGTTTTTAAACCCAGCCAACGACAGGTACTTTTGCTAGTATATATATATATATATATATATATATATATATATATATATATATATATAAAATTATGAAAAGAAAGGGTTGTAAAGAGATAGCTTCGAATTTGGGGGTATCAAAACCAAAGAAAAATATGATGAAAATAAAAATAATATAGATAGACCCACTAATTTATTATACCATACCTGTTCACACTGAAACACTTATCACAGTATTCTGTGGATCTATATTAAAAAAACCTTGTTAAACTTTGTGACATATTTGCATTCTATGGAGGTCAGGTGCGAACGAACATCCCATAATTTTATTATACCATATTTCTTCAAACTGAAACATCATTATCAAAGTATACTAGCGCAGATAGATATGAAAAGTCTTTATTAAAGTTTATGTATATTTCTATTCTATGGAGGCCAAGCTCGAACCCAGAGCCCACAATTTTATTATACCATCCCTATTTAATGTGACTCATGCTTATCAACGTATTATTATGTACATCTATATCAAAAATACTTGTAAACGTTTTTTTTTTTTAATTTTTAATTGTTTTTATTTCCATACATTGTGGACCAGGCGCGTGCGCAGACCCCACCATTCCAGATCAAACATACCCATTCCTATGTCTTGATACATCTTCTATCATTATATGAGATCAGTTTTCTATAATAGTCAACCATATAGGAGCCTATAGACGTTCAGCTTTATATTATAGATATTTGAAATATCGTATATTTAGGCAGAATTTTTTTATTCAAGCAAATATTATTAAATGCAACGGAGACACTTTGCTTAATAATACTTTTAAAAAAGATTTCGATTTTCCGTATATATATATATATATATATATATATATATATATATATATATATATTGCATAAAAATCAAAAATATTTTCATCGACTCTATATATTTTAACTTATCGCCGTTTACTGTATATTTCAGTTTTCACTTTTTAATTCTCATTTTCGCTCCTTCGGACTTTTACTTCAACACCTGATGATGATTCGTGGACGAATCGAAAGCGCTCGTGACATCGACAACTATGGAACTTTTACTAATATTTTTGATTTTGATACAAAAAAGATTATATAGAAAATCGAAAAATTAAAAAAAAAAACATAAAGCAAAGTGTTTTCGTTGCATTTAACAACATTTGCTCAAATATATGTATATATATATATATATATATATATATATATATATATATATATATATCAAACAGTATTTGTTACATATGTGCATACATGTTTTAGTGGAGTCCCAATTCATGGACAACACTTTATCAAACCAAAAGAGAATCCAAATTCCCACTGGATCGGATTTCGATATTTTTTTTTTACTGATGAAGTGTTGTCACTGAATGTGGACTCCACTGAAACATGTATGAACATATGTAACCAATAATGTTTGTACAGTAAACTGACTAGATGCTAACTAAACAGACTAGATGTTCAATTAGGTCAGGTAGTATATTATGTATAGACATGATCAGAAAACCGTATTTTGGTATTCGTTGTTTTTAGAAATTCTAAGGAAGTCATTTGCTTAATAATTGTTATAGACGTGTTTAGTTCACGGCCTAATATGAAAAGTTTTCTTAATGAGATTTATGCAGTATCTCCTACGGTTGAATTAACACTTACAGATTAACTAGTTGGCCGGATAAGAATATTTCAGAACATCAATAATGAGACTAAAGTTCAGAGGAAGTTGAGTGTCCTTTATTCATGGAGCTATACTGGGTATTTTAATAAGGGATATATCTTTACTTTGTATTTTTCCAACTAAAGCATTGATTCTCCACACAGTTGAAGTTTTATCACAGGTTTCTATCGAATATTATAACAAAGAGAGCAACGATCTATAATATTTAGTTATAGAAACTATATTGGGTGGGGGATTCAACGCTGATTTATACGTAGGCAATATGTTAAAAATAGTATTATAGTTATAGTTAAAATCTGAGAATATTTTCAATGATAATATATCTAATGCTGGTTAATGTCCTCATGTGTATTTTCGAATGACATTTGCTATCAGATTAGGTGTATTGCTTTATTGTCGTCCTTGACTTTTAAACTGGCACACTTGGCATATAAAAAAGAGTGTTGTTGAAATCGAGATTAAATTTCTCTACATGTCATTATAGAGTTAATATATTAATTACTTAAGTAATTATAATATACTATTGACTGTAGTGAGGCTTGAACCTTCATATGATTTTCACGTATAACTGATTTTTTCCAGTGTCTTTATTTTTCATTCCTACGTCATGTGACCGTGGAAGTATTACAGATAAGCATCTTAATAAGTCAGAAAAAAAACCTTCGAGAGGTAAGCATAGGATGATTCAATTATTATATTGCATTTAATAATAGCTATGCAATACGCAAATTAAAACTCCATTTCACATTCTTGTCGGGAATTAAGCAATATTAATAACACATTTGAGGCGTGTCTCTCTCTGTTTAACTGGGTAAAAGTATGCGTCGATTTCGATGGCGATTTCATTTGCTATTTCGAAAAACAAAATTTCATCGCTAAGAAGAACGTTCTGTTTTTACGATGAGGAATTTTAATCAAACGCTGCCGTCAACTTGGCTGTTCTATTAATATTTATAACCATACACCTGCAAGGATAATTGAATGCTGATGTTTTATTCATGGCCGTTTTATGCCGTGTACTTGCAAATCAGGGATGGAGAAGAAACTCCTGCACCTAGATAAGCACAGCGGGTGAGAGAATATATGATTAGAACGGGTAGAAAAGAAAGAAAATAGAAAATAGATAGTGTTTAAGAGGGAGATAGATAGAGATTTGGAAGAGCTTATTGATATATCTATATTTTTCGTGTGTCTGTTTCATTTGTTTCTCTGAAATTACTGTACCGATCTGGCTTAAATTTTGTGTGGGGTTTTATTATGATACGATCGAGCGAACTAGGTATTACGTTATCGACGGAATTAAAGTAAGGCGGGTTGGACTGGATTCACAGAAAAAGGAAATACACAGGGAACATCAAATTTACAAGTCGTATGTATATCCAGGTTAAGGGAGATGACAACGTTTGCTTTTTGCTGTTCTTGCAATTGCAGTTCTACTCAATCCTATAAAGCGTGCATGATTTTAATAACTGTATACTCATCTGCTATTGACCAGGCTCTGAGTCGCTTGATTTCAGTGATCTAACGAGAATCGGTGTGTTGCATACGGTATAATGACGACGGCGGTTAGATAGCTATAGGGATTTATAGGGATTAATTACCAAAACACGATACTTAAACTATTTTTCCCGGAATCTACTGGGCTGACTGGATGACGATTTGCATGATCATTTGTTATGATAAGCTGCTGAGAACTAAGTATTATAATATCAGTTATATGCACAAATAGGATTAGTTATCACAATGTCACATTTGCTTCACTTTTCTTGGAAACTACTAGCTATATTTGGCTGAAATTTTGTAAGATACCGCGGACAAAGGATTATGGTATCAATTTCGTGTATAGTTAATGATTAAGACGGATACCACATTTATTTATGAAGTTTGACATAAAGCACTCATTTAACGAGCCAAAAGGTATTTATATTACATCCCTCTTAGTCTGTATTTTTCTTTCTGTTTGACCGTCTGTCTGTTCGTTTAACTTTTAATCGGAAAATACTGGTCTGTAGTGTCGTGTGAACCTTTGATATGATGATTTGCACATAACTAAATAGCATAGTTTTTTTATTATTATGTTTTCACCCCAAACAAGGCAAAGTGTCACTTTGATGTAGAGGCTACTATCAGAGACATAAGTTGCAGAACTGCTATGTAGGGAGTTGAGCAGCAAGATGTCTGTTCACATTACCCTTGAACTGCTGCATGTCAGTACAGTTGGGGAAGCAGGAACTTGGAAGGGACTTCTAGAGTCTAGCAGTTTTAGGGAAGAAACTATTAGAGTGGAAAGCTTTCTTACATCTAGGGATCTCTACCGAGTAAAAGTGGTAAAAGAGTGCTTCTTGTCGGGTTTGAAGGCGGTATTTACGCCGAGTGGGTACAAGGGCTTGTAGTTTGTCGAAGCATCCACCATTAAAATACTTGTATAACAGAGAGAGGGATATAACATTTCTTTAGTGCGATAGAGGTTAGAACTTAGATGGCAGTTCAGAACCTATCAAGTTGGCGACTCTCTTTTGAGCCCTGTCCAGGAGTGAGAGACTACTAGCAGATGCATCAGCCCAAATGTGACAATAATACTCCATAATAAGAGAATGGTGGCCTTAAAGAGGTAAAGGTTACCGTTCGACTTATATATTTATAACTGGCTAAAAGTTATAGTAGAAATATAATAAGTTCATTCAATAGATAGATGATGTATATATGAGACATTTATCGAGGCCAAAGCTAATGGACAATAATGGCTAAAGGGAGCAGCACAGTTGGTTAAAGAGGGACGAGGGATAGTATTCTTAGATGTTGTTTCACGACATTTCGGCCAACTATTCCTCTGGACATCGTCAGGTGGTAATCGCGACGGGATAAGAACATCGAATCTCCTAACTGCATTCTCAGCAATTACTGCCATCCGTAGTTGTTGTCGTCTCACAACGTTTTGGCGAAGTGAGTCTCTGGCCGGCTTTGGGTAGGATTGAAACCGCTATCTTCGAGAATTCTCAACTGGAACCGTAGAAATTCAACGTCTCTATCAACTGCGCCAAAGGGCCGTGGCTCAGTTGAGAGAGATGTTGAATCTCTAATTGTCTGAAGGCAGAGGTTTCGAGAGTAATAGTTTGCCGAAACGTCGTGAAACAACATCTAAGAAAGATGTAGATAATAGTCCGCAATAAATAAATAAATTAATAATACTCATCTTAATAAGTAATTACAATTAAATAATACAGAAACAGCACGTATTAACAAACAGTAAGTGCTAGCATTAGTTCGAGTTACTGTCATACGCACTTTCCTGGGTGCTATGCAGTCCTTCGTTTATATCTTCGGGTGACCGGAAGTCATGTGATGCTAGCGGCGTCACATAAACCGAAACAAAACTCTTGAAGAAAATAAACATATCTGTATAGAATGTTTTCTAACCCATTACAAGCTGATATACAAAATAGGTTTCGTGAGTTGGAAATAATTATGGTTTATAATATGTTAAATTTTTACCCTAACATCTTCAATAATTCCTCTTAACTCTTAAATCGAAAATATGACGTCTGATATATATGCGTTTCTGTTTATTCTTGAGATTAGACCGAAAATGACCATTATGAGTGAATCTAAAATTTCAAATTAAACCCTTATCTGCCTGTCATTTTGTCTCTATCTCTCTCTCCTTCTCACTGTATATATATATATATATATATATATATATATATATATATATATATATATATAGGTGTGTGTGTGTGTCTCTGTGTGTAATTATTTGCTATAATAAT
Source organism: Euprymna scolopes (assembly GCF_053919585.1). Classification (NCBI taxonomy): domain Eukaryota; kingdom Metazoa; phylum Mollusca; class Cephalopoda; order Sepiida; family Sepiolidae; genus Euprymna; species Euprymna scolopes. Next base: position 75,832,898 of record NC_136488.1, on the reverse strand, counting down.
TGTTAAATACCTACAGACACTAGTGTTTCACCCTTTCGGGAATCATCAGTGCAGGGTGTCACAACACCAGTCGATAGATTCAAACCCAGCGAGAGAAGCCATCCCTGACTTCATTAGCAAGGACCTAATCCATTCGGCCACCGTTAACCGACAAAAATGCTGTTGAATTTTGTAAAAATTTATTTTTTAAATGCTTTTCAACATCTGTCAGAGTGATCTAATCATTATATGATTGGTGCATAAGAGCTAAATTGACCGACTTTACACACACACACACACACGCACACACACACATATACATATATATATATATATATATATATATATATATATCCAATTGTTCATATGCTAATTCTGAGCATTGCTATCTGAAACTTATTTTCTCTGTAAGTATATTTTATGTATATTAAATCATAAAAAGCAGACATATATAACATGTAATCCACAGCCATACATATACATGCTTTTATGTGTTCTACATATATATATATATATATATATATATATATATATATATATATATATCCAGATATCTGTGTAAGTATATTTGATAGATAACATGTGGGTCTATATATAAATAGACGAATTGATAGAGACCCTATTCAATCTTCATTGTGTAGCATCGCGTATATGCACATGTATGGAGTGTATATACACAATCACACACAAACATACACAAATTATTTATTTATATGTATATATGTGTGTGTATGTATATGTGTGTACGTCTGTGTGTGCATATATGTGTATAAGCTCCCATTCATCTGCATTCATTATTATGCTGTCACGTTGCTTTAGGGGATTCGTGCGTGAATCAGACAGCAATATGACGATGATGAATGTATTAAACATAGTAGAGGCGTTTTTTTTTCTTTTCAGGTACGTAAAAGAAGCAATAAAAATACTTACCTTTGATGCTTTCTATGTGCGAACACAAAGGAAGACCCACAAAACTCACAATGTATAAATAGATCTCCGTCCCCGTAGCGTGAGTGATAATAACAACGTTCCTAATAACTACATCCTTAATATTTGAAATCATTTTATCATTATTATTATTATTATTATTATTATTATTATTATTATTATTATTATTATTATTATTAATAATAATAATAATAATAACTAGATGAACCTGTGGAAATTCAACAGCGGAATTTTTTATATGCAATATATTAACGTTGGCATTTTGTGGATGGTCAGCGTAGAGACGTCATTGACATTAGTGTAGCTTTTATGTTAAAAGTGCAAAAGTATTTTTCCAAGTTAACAGAGAGGTCCGGCGTAGTTCAGTAATAACATATGTTTAAATACATTTTAATCTTTGCAAATTTCGTAAATATTATTATAGAGGCAATTTCCTATCGAGCCTTATATATTATAAAGTTGTGATTTCAAAACTATATTAAAATTATATGTGTATAGAAGTTGCATACATCAGCTTGAACCGAAACCGAAACTAAATCTTAAAAAGAAAAAAATATGTATATATGTATATATATATATATATATATATATATATATATATATATATATATATATATATATATAACTTAAGGTCCCCTAAGCTATAATCGAAACTGAAACCAAAACTTATACATTATTCTTGGTAAAATAGCTGCAATGTTACCTAGGTCATGCTATAATCATTTTCTACATTTTACTTTCTTCAGTTTTTAATCGACGTATAATATGTCACTAGCACCTTTCAGCATTGGGTCGTATCGTTTCTATTTCTCACGGGATAGTCTGCAGCCAGGCTTTGAGATTTGAAAAAAAAAATAACTCGACCGCCGTTCGAGTGTGAGGGAAAATTTACTCGCCCCAAAATAGTTTTACTCGTTCGACTTTATGTCTTTGTTTCCGTCAATAATAATAAATAATTTTACAACAATTCAATTATATTTTTCTTTTTTCCTAATAAAAATATCAACAAACTATTCTTCCGATGCTTAAATTATGTCGTAAAATTTCCTACAAAAATTAAAATATCTAGCCTAAACCGTGGGTGTTGAAAAATGTGTTACAAAATTTCCGGGTATTCACGATTGTGGACTGAAATCTCCTGGTACGAGATCTCCGTGGCCCGAAATCTCCGATATTCAAAAAAAGAAAAAAAAATACCATTTAGCTGAAATGAACAAGATTTCTTAGAAAATCGGCATGGTTTAATATCTTTTAAAATTTTAAACTGTCAATTTTTCTTTATAATTTATGGAAAAAAACTTGGATATGGAACAGAAATTGGTCTCTTTTGTTTCTATTAAAACAAAGAATTCACCTCGGAACAACATTCTAAAATTTAGAATATTGTTTTTAAAATAGGGTATCAATGAATTTTTGAAAGTTGCGCAAAAAAGAGCATGCAAATATCTGATTTTATATAATTGAGAAAAATATGATTACTTCCTTGTTTTATGATTTAATTTTCGGAGTGGGCTTGACGGAACGATGCGGTCTTTTTTCCTCTTTCAAATGTTTGTCTTTACTTTTGTAAGCATGATGTGTATGTAGTTGTAGCGTCGAAGAATTTATTTTCCAAATTAATTTCAAAATCAGAGAGCTAAATAAAGGCACATTTTGACTACTACGTGTAAATTTGACCTCTTGTTGACCTTTAGCGTGACCACTCTTTTTTCAATATGATATTCTAACGGTCACACAGCTAGAGATGAAAGAATTCACAAATGATGAGACATAGATCATTCTAAATCACCGCATATTTGAGGGTCGTAAAATAAATGAGCTTTTCCCGTTTCTTTATTTAAAGAAATTTTATCGACTGGCGGGCGAGTGATTTACGACTTTTAGTCGCCTCAAGAACTTTTCAATCGACTGTGGCGACCGGTTGTGTAAAGTCTCAAATGCTGTCTGCAGCTATTACACGTGTAGTAGAGGTCTCTGTTGTATTGTTCAGCTAAGATATCCTTCATATCTCTCTAATATTTTGAATCTGAGTTTTCTATTATCTAGTATATGTTTCTATTATACCGGGCTTTTGGAATGTAAGTGACTCGTTTCTACTTGCAATTAAATCGTCAGTTAGCATTGTTGGAAAAAGTGGGTGAAGAGCTTTACAGTTTGTAAACTAGTTTTCGATTGATTCGCTAGGTTTACGTGATTTTCAGTTTGATACCTTTTAACAGTGACCTTCAGCATCTCAACAGTGACTGTTACCTTCATTTGTCTCTCTATTCTAGAGTACAACTACCTTTCAATATATTTGATCAGTTCTGCATCATTTTGATGTTTAACTTACGTTTTCCAAATGATTTCTCAGAATACACGAGATTGATCAGCATCAGGTATTAGACTTTTCCCTCTTTAAATTATTTTAGATGATTAAAAAGAAGTTTCCGATTGTTCTATAACCGTCTTTCTGTCGATACGGCTCATTTCTGTCACCCTAATGTTAAACTTTCGTAGTTTTAGCTGTGATATTTTCTTCAATTAGATATATGCAACCGTTTTGCTGCATGTTAATTTTACTGATTAACTTTTTTATAATCACTCTGACGTGTGAGTTCTCAAATTCCAGCAACTTGTACCTTACTTTAATCCATTCGAAGTTGTTTCATGTGTGCATTTGTACATTTACGCTACCAGAAATAGTTTTTTTTTTACTTCTTTTCCTTAGTTTTCTTTTGGGGGGGTCTCTTCCGGATAGTTTTAATACATTATCAACAGTAGCCTTAAAACGTTTAATGAACTGATCTAAATAATCTAATATATAAACGGTTATATGTCTGTCTGTCTGTCTGTCTCCATATTTTCAAACTCTACCTCCACTGAAACAAAAAGTCGCAGAGCCGCGCTAGGGGCCTCAAATGATTGGATGTTTTTACGAACCGTTATTTTATAGGTCTTTGACCGGTTAATCAGAACCTCTCAGTAGTAATGCTGGAGTCCTCCAGGGGTCTATTATGGGCTCAACTCTCTTCCTGATCTACATTAATGATCTTCCAAATAACATGCTTACGTTATTTGTAATCATTTATGCTAACGACCCTACCATCTAAGGTAGCAAATCAAAGACCGTAAACGCCTAAGTTCTCTCTAGTGCTCTCTCCTCTGATCTTCAGCACGTGGTACAATTGGGGAAAGAGGTGGCTGGTTACTTTTAATGTATATAAAACCAAGCTTCTATATTTACGTCATCAACGCTCTGGTGTCCATCTGTCATCAATTAAAATGAATGGTTCCCGTCTTGAGACTTCATGTTTTGACAAGCTTCTGAGCTTCATCTTTACTCTCTATATGAATCGGAACACATATATCAAACCCAATGCCAAGGTCGCTGGAAAAATGATGGGATCCTTCTACCGCTCCAGTAGATATCTCATTCCTGATGAAATTCTCTACCCATATAAAAGCCAGGTACAGCCAATTATTGAGTACTGTTACCACATCTGGGATAGAGCTTTTAGAAGCAGCTTATCCTTCCTTGACAGAGTTCAAAATAGACTTCATAGCTTAGTGGGAGGTGCATTTTTCTATCCCCTGCAACATCTTTCCCACAGAAGAGACCTTGCAAACCTGTCTCTGCTTTATCGTTATTTTCAACCTAAGTGCAGATTCCACGAACAAAGCTTCCTTTTTTAGAACTGCTCGCCTGTGGAACTCTCTTCCGGTGGCCTGCTTTCCAGCTGACTACAATTTGATGTGCTGCCATAAATGGTATTGTCGTCAGCATAAATGTCTACGGATGATCTAAGGATGTGATTTGGAAGATTATTAATGTAGATCAGAAAGAGAGTTGGGTCCATGATGCACTCCTGAGGGACTCCAGCATTAATACTATGAGCTTCTGATTTCTGTCCATCAGCCACTACTCTTTTAGGCCGTTCAGGAAAAATGATTTAATAATAGAAAATAAATTTCTAGCTATACTGTAGCTGGAGATCCTGTAAGGAAAACCTTTATGCCATACCCTATCAAAGGGCTTTGATATGTCAAGAGCAATTGCCTTAGAAAGAGAGTTTCCATTGAGAGATTCGCTAATCCTATGAGATATAACACTCATCAAATCTGCTTTAGATTTAGCAGAACGGAAACCATATTGCATATAACTTTCTGTTTTTATATGAAGAAATGTAGAACAGATTGCGCGTATGCGTAATTCTTTTGTTGGCATATCTGTTGGGTATTTAATTCAGTGTTTAATTCAGCGATTTAATTTGCTTTGTTTCTTTATAATTTCTCCTAGTGGAGAATTATATGTTTGGCATTAAATAACAAATAGAAAAAAGAAAACATTCCAAAACATGCACTTTAGAAAGATAACTTGCTTATGAATAACGCTTAATCTGCATGCGACTGTAAATCACTTAAGCAAGCGAAATATGTATTAATCATTCGTGACCATTGTTGATAAGTTGTGTATTTTGTTTTATTGATTGAAGAATATAAATAAATAAGTAAGAAAAAGATTTGTGATTATTTACACTAATGTAACATATACTGTTTGTGTTATATTTTACCCGGCATATGCTCGAGTTAAACATAATTGTCGCTGAAACTTATGGTTTTATTGTTTTATATCGAAGTAGATATGCTTATGTACGTGTTTTTTAGAATGTGTTTTTCAGAAATTAAGAAAACAGAAAGCAAGGTTTAAATGCTGCTAGATATTTCTATTCTGATACGCTTTTCGTAATAAAATTTGAGTTATTTGCTAATTCGATTTACTAATCTATAAAAGCTATCGATAAGCAATATTTATTATGTTTTATTTTTATTAAAAGTATTATCTCCCTAAATACTCGCTTCGTAAATGTTTGTTGAAAAAGACAGATAACGAAAACACCGCTATATTATGAAAATAACTTAGTTATTTGTATGCTAAGACATTTATGTGAGTGCTATTTTATGTGTTCGTTTATACAATCTAGGATTCTGTAGAGCGATGCTATTTATTGAGAATGTGTAGTCCGTCCTGCTGACTTGAACCATTCTGTGATATTGTCAACGGCATTTGCTTTAACCGGGTGGACCAGGCTTCCCAAGTAGTCGGACATTCTATTTTAATATAAAATTCGCAAATGGTCTCCAATCTCACGTATATCGCGATTAAGGGAAATGACGACGTCAGGAGTTTTTACAGATTTTGCATGGAAGTACCAACGTCTTTCTACGTACATCGTCTGGTATTCCCAAATGATCATCCATCAGGCACTGAACAAGTACAACGTTGTTTAACTTTGGTGATCTAATAAAAACCGATGTATCAACGTGATTTCTTCTGCCTTCATACGTTATTCCTTATATGTTCGAAAACAATGGCAGCAGTATAACTTAAATTTAGGGAGTCATGTTATATAACGCTTTAGACTAGTGTAATATATAGAAACACTCTTAGTTATTAATTTATATAAAATAAGATTACATAATAATACGTGATATAATAAAAGTAATGTCAATGTAGAAAATCAAGTAATGCTTAGAAGTTCCGCCACAGGACTTATTTGCTGGAGAGTAAAAATCTGTTCTCCAAAATTAAGAGAAATATTATCTATTTAAGGGAAAATGAATGAAAATAAATGTTTGCTTAAATTAAATTTAGTATTAAATCGATTAAAAGAAGCGAAGGCCTTAAGACGTATTTGCAAAATGTAAGTATCTCCACATCGACAAAAAGTCACAAAATCTTTCTGCCTACATGTGTTGATTTATGAAGACAGATGGTGACAGATTCTAAATTCTAACCCCATTGTTTCATGATTCTTGGCCCGTTATTCATCATCTGCTGGATTCTGGTGATAAAACAAGACGAATGATACAAGTCACTAAATATTCTCTGTCGATTCTAGAGAGAACATGATTTCTGCAACATCTCTATTTGTATACACATATATAGCAAATATTGCACGGACAGTCGAACTATTAAAACATTACTATTTTGTAATCCGTCATCAAAAACGATATGGCAAAAACTAATTTAAAAAAAACGAAAATTAACATCCAATTACTAATTTCATGAAACAATTTCTCCAAATTTTGAATAATTTTATCCAATTTTGAATGATTTTATCCAATTTTGAATAATTTTATCTAATTTTTATATATTTTTTAAAATTTTGAATAATTTCATCTAATTTTGAATTATTTTATCCAATTTTGAATAATTTTATACAATTTGGAATAATTTCATACAATTTTGTAATTATTTCATCAAATTTTGAATAATTTTATCCACTTTTGATATATTTTATCAAATTTTGAATAATTTTATCCACCTTTGATATATTTTATCAAATTTTGAATAATTTTATCTAATTTTGAATGATTTTATCCAATTCTGAGTGATTTTATCCAATTTTGAATTATTTTATCTAATTTTGAATAAATTAATCAAATGTTGAATTATTTTATCTAATTTTGAATAAATTAATCAAATGTTGAATGATTTTATCTAATTTTGAATAAATTAATCAAATGTTGAATGATTTTATCTAATTTTGAATAATTTTATTCAATTTTGAATTATTTTATGCAATTTTGTAATGATTTTATCTAATTTTGATTAATTGTATCCACTTTTGAATATTTTTGTCAAATTTTGAATAATTTTATATAATTTTAGATGATTTCATCCAATTTTAAATAATTTTATCAAATTTTGAATGATTTCATTCAATTCTGAATTAATTTATAACATTTTGAATGATTTTATCCAACTATGAATGATTTTATCAAACTATGAATGATTTTATCCAACTATGAATGATTTTATCCAATTTTGAATAATTTTATATAATTTTGAATGATTTTATCCACTTTTGAATAGTTTTATTCAATTTTGAATGATTTTATCCAATTTTGTAATGATTTTATCTAATTTTGATTAATTGTATCCACTTTTGAATATTTTTGTCAAATTTTGAATAATTTTATATAATTTTAGATGATTTCATCCAATTTTAAATAATTTTATCAAATTTTGAATGATTTCATTCAATTCTGAATTAATTTATAACATTTTGAATGATTTTATCCAACTATGAATGATTTTATCAAACTATGAATGATTTTATCCAACTATGAATGATTTTATCCAATTTTGAATAATTTTATCCAATTTTGAATGATTTTATCCACTTCTGAATAGTTTTATTCAATTTTGAATGATTTTATCCAATTTTGAATAATTTCATCCAATTTTGAACGATTTTATACAATTTTGAACGATTTTATACAATTTTGAATGATTTTATACAATTTTGAATAAAGTCTATAAACGGTGCACCATCAGGAAATAAGACCCAATACCATCGGTTTCTTTTTTTGCGCATAAAGATAAATCTCTGTAAAAGTAGAAATTTGATGCAAACTGTTATGAAGTCATGACGAAGAGACCTTATAAGTGGTACCAATCGTAATTTTAATTTTTTTGAAGATTTTTACCCTCGGGCCTTATTAATCCACCGATATTAGACCATTTCTGCAATGACTTAATCCCTGTTGAATGCTAATTCTGTGCAGTGCTACGTGGTACACCCTCCTAAGCTTTGCATTCTCTCTTTGAGAAAAGTTTACTTTATTGCTAATTGCCTGAGGCGGCCTTACCGGGAATGCCAATAGGCTGTCAATATCCTTTTTGCTGGTCAGAATTTCCTTATCTCAGAGGCGCTGACTTCTCAATCCCAATTTTCGACCCTGCTGTCACAGTTTTTTTCGCAGTTGGAGAGTACTAAATAACTTATTTCAATTTGAAAAGAATAATGACTAACATATAAATAATGGCAAAAGGACTATAACTACAGATTTTAATATATATACCTATTTATTTTCATTTACATATTTGTATTAGATTTTATTTATTTTATTTGTGTATTTGTTTTGAAGAGAAATAATAAAGATTATAATATAATAGATATGATAAAAAGGAAGGTTCGAAAACAGAAGGGAAGATATTCGAAAATTGTAGAAGATATTTTATTCTAGTCGTTGTTGTTTACTCCTAGTAGTGAAAAGAAAAGAGGCTGAAACCCTAGAATAGACGGTGTTAACAGATTTAAGAGAGAAATGAAATAATAAAAAAAACAAATAGAGAAGGAAAAACACAGGGGGCAAATATGCGTGCGTGTACAACTTCACATTATTTGCACGTTCGCCAAACCAAGCAGACAAAATACACGATATCCGTTTTTGGAGATTACTCATAAAACAAATAAAATAATCTTAAAAAATCAGATCTGCATATTGACGGCTTGCATGGCAATATATGAATAAAGTGACGCACAGGAAATCCACCATGTCCCATGACGTTACGTATATTCGAGTGGTAGTGCTCTGCGGCATAATCAAGTTGATACATTAGCCCTCACTGAAGGCTGGCCAGTATAAATAGTCATCCATCTTAGTAGGTAGACGCTGTAGATTATATAGACCTAAGACTAAATTAATCACCTGTTACGCATGCACTCCAATACCCCCTTTCGATACAAACCCAATAATATCAGGCGTTTTGTGTAATCGAATATCCATATGCAAAAACTAACCCATCTTCCCTAGACAATACATGCGACTGAGGACCGCTTCTAAAATTTGATATTCCCTAAAATATTCTTTCCACGAGGAAGCTGGCCCAATCCGCCAAAAGTGAATGCCTCAAGCAAGAACTCGATTCACTACCACAACTACAAACAACGTCCGTATTTGCTCTGTGTTCCCCAAAATAAGGCAATTACCTCTGAACATAGTTTCTTTCCTTGAACCTTCGATTTGCGGAGCTCACTACTACATGGCTGCTTATGTTCAGACTACAACATAGTCGTTATCAAGTTTATTGTCAGGAAATACTTGTTAGAATGTATTCCTTTAAAGTGTTGTTCATTCTGTTTATCGTTTTCAATTCTCTCGAATTATTGTCCGTCATTTAACTAACAGGAGAATCTTGTTTCTAGCCTTTGTTTTAATAGCCAAACTGTACAAGGCAGCAGGAACATATTGCTACGTTACTATCGCTTGCCGGGGTGGATGACTTGGTATGTCCGTACCATGTGGACGTTGCTTGGGATGTTGTTAGGCCTGGAAATAGCAACCAGCTCCCCATAGGTTAAACACTATAAAACGATAGGCACATCACTTGCATGATGCGGCCGTCTGTTACTTCTTCTCTAAGATCTTGTATCGAGTTTTCGGCGTCATTACTGACAGGAAATTGACCTTTTGTGCTAGAATCGATCCCGTTTCTGAAATAAGTATGCAACACATTTTTTTTATAAAAATATGAATTTATTTTAAATTTTAAGAAACTTGGAACATTGAGCTAGTATGACCCGTCTGTTGCCAGAAAAAGATTGGATCCCAACCGTCCAGTACTAACTAAATAACAAATCTCCTCTAGTGGCGAAATACGGGGGAAACAGAAAAAGAGAGAAAGTGGAAGAGAGAAACATGCATATATATATATATATATATATATATATATATATATATATATATATATATATATATATATATATATACAAAAAGGTATAAAAAATACAGTCATTGGCAAGATATTTCAGGTGGTATGTTCAACGAGTTCACTACCGTCACCATTTAAGCAAGAATTTCCGGTCGCCAATTTTTAAACAAACCGTAGAAATTCATGTAAATCTACAGTGATTAATAACATGCTGTGAAGTCGCCTTGATTTTATAACACATTTTTCTGTTTGTCTTCAAGGAAGGTCGTGTATATGCTTTTAAAAGTGTGAAACACCCAAAAATGTCTCTTTATCAGCGTGCTACATTGCGGTTTTGATATGAAATGAGATAATGTGGGGTTATGTACAATCAAACGCTCAGTCAAAATGTCGGTTGTTTAGAGAGAAATTAGAAATTAAAAATATATTTTGACAAATTAAAGCTACCATGTAAACGTCTCTGTCACTCTATGTGCGTCAAGGAACGTATTTAACAACTACCGGAATTACCATGAGCTGCGTTTTTTGGGTTTTTTTTTCTGAAAACTATCCTATTGAAGAAACACGTTATTACGGATGGTATTCTTGCAAGATATAACAGGACTCTTAAAACTACGTCCTGCGGGATAGATCATGCCCTCCAAAGTTTGAAATCTGTTGCGCGAAGCTCTTAGGGAAAACGAATCATAGGTAAAATTAAAAACAAAATGGGAATGTATGAAAATAATGAGTTCGTTTTTAATTTTGTTTAGAAACTGATTAAAAGAATGCGGTTTCGGAGAACCAGTCTAACTAAAAAGCACAGATGTTGAGCAAAACTTTATTAAACATGTCCAGCTGATGTTTATTTTATTTTGACGTGTGTAGCTCTAAATTGGAGATCCCTTAGCTAAATGGTTATCTTCATGTCAAGTGGAAATAATTGTTTTTCATAAGCTGTCCTGAAAAATAATCAAGCTTTGTTTTTTTTTTCTATTCATCATCATTAATCGTGTAAAGATATTCTTCAATTTACAATTCATCCACATCATTAGACACGAGTGAATTACTGACTGGATGAAATGTAAACCAATTCGTAAATTAAACAAAAAAATGCAGATGTTATATGAATCGGAAAAAAGAGAGATGATAAGTTAATTTTGATAAAGAGTTTTACACTTGTTTATTAGATAACAAATCCTTCGTTGGTTTATTGATAAAATGACGTAAAAATATTATGCTTCGCTGGTGTTAGCACAAACATTCCTGTCCATACAAACAAAAAAAATGAAATAAGAACCAAACAAAAAAACGCCTGAAACTGGCAAGTGTAAAAAGAAACCAGTATAAATTCGTATACACTATAAGGAAAGAGTAAACAGTTCGTCGTATAAATAGAGGACATATATCCTTCAGAATTAATTTTTGTAAACTTGTAAATTGTTGGATTGATAATTGTTTTCTCCGCTCCCATAAAAACTTGAATTCCTTTAGTAGCTACCGTATATTTCGGCGTATCAGACGACCCTTCAAGTTAAAAAATTATCTTTAAAAACCAATATTTCATAACATACTGGGTGTTGCAATCTCTAGCCTAAGCTAAACACACGTGCTTTCGTGATGTAGAAGTCGTCTTATACAACCGATATATGATGAATTTATTCAAATTTACTCCAATTTTGTACCTCGACATATCTGACGGTAGCCTTATACGCCGAAATATACGGTAAATAACATGTGACATATATATATATATATATATATATATATATATATATATAATATTTATTAATATTTACCAGATGTAGCAGAGAACCTATAAGCACAGGTAGAAAATATATTGACAGCAGCAATCGTTAAAAGCACGTACGCAAATTAGAAAATGGGCGTGAGCTTGCTTCACGGAAACAAAAAGAAAAAGTGGCAGCATATATATCGTAATTGTGTGGCGGTCAACGGCCGAAAAACCGTTTGCGCATAGATTGACAGCTTATTTATAAAATTCCCTCCTTACTGACTGGGCAATAAAATTTTTCTATTCAAATAGTGGATTACGCTTACCTTCAGATCCTGGCGTTTCGTGCTTACGCAATTTTTTGTGTAGGAAGTAATTACTAGCGGTCGTATTATTCGAACCCACTTATATATATATATATATATATATATATATATATATATATATATATATATATATATATATATATAAGATATTAGAATATATATTGCAATTAAGCTACACATGAGTATTCGCCAGGCTTATGACGAATTCTCACTGGGGTGAAACTCTGAATATTCTGCGTATCTTAATTGCCATATATAGTTTCATAACTTACTGCGTAACTCTACTTATGTATTGAGCACTGTTGAAGTAAATACTGAAGAGTTATGCATAGAATTGCATGCTATATTAATTTATATGAGTAAATGATATATATATATATATACAATTATTAATATCACCTAAGTAATTATATCTAGATTAATTATAAATAGTAAATTAATAAAATACTAGATATAATATTCTTAGAAGTGTATGTCAAAATAAATAGAATTTATTACTACGAAAATTAAAATTTTGGTAACTTTGCTTTTAAATTCACAATGGCGTAATAAAAGATAAAATAAAAGTAATTGCAACTTCTCTTCCAATTTTAGGATTTCGTAATCATGCCCGAATGCATTTTTTTATTTTGGTTGATTGTCAGTTGCTATTTCTTCCGATGAGTTAATGACAAAATAGATTCATTGATTGGTATAATTAAATGAATGATTTTAGCGCTAGGAAACAGTTAATGTCAAGAAGTGTAAATGTCAACGTAATTAAAGGAATAAATAGTAAGATAGTAAACATTATGAAATTTGGAATATAGACTTTTGTCATTTTTAGTTTATATATATATATATATATATATATATATATGTGTGTGTGTGTGTGTGTGTGTGTGTGTGTGCACGCGCGTTACTGTGTGCATGTGTCATTTTTATAGAGTGGTGGGTGTTTTTATCTAAAAATTACTGTTTAATTTTATGGATAAGTATATTGCCTTTGTGTTGTTTTGTGTGTTCTTTTCGATATATATCATTATCTGACGCGACGAATAAATGATAATAAGCTGTGTCCTAAGGTCTATGACTGTATGTCAAGCACGCGGCTTCAGCACGAAAATAAATGTGACACATTAGATCACAATTGCGTTTGAATAGATTGTTAGAACAAGGAAACTTTAAGTTGGCAAAAGTAGGTTGATATATAAACTAAAAGACAAAATTAGCCAATCATTTAGTCCTTTCATTTCTTTATTACTTTAAACTATTAATAACAAAAAAAAGACAAGAAAAAAGAAAAGGCGAGATTGATGTATACATATTATCCGCATTCCGTAATTTTCCCCGGGAGATAATTACATGAAAACTTCTGGCGTCAAATAGTTTTGTGGGGAAATTATAATCGACTTTGAATTATTTATTTGCAGGGTTTTGTTTTAATTACCCTTTAAACATTTTATACAAATTAGACACAGGACTATTCACAAGTATGGGAAAATGGGTGCCTTTAGCCATTGTTTTTCTACTCTTAGCTATTTTCAAAGAAGTGAGGTGGTGGAGAATTGCCGTTTGAGACTAAAAAATGATAAAAAACATACGCCGTTTTAAATTTACTAAGAGGTGGGAGAGGAAGAGATGGATGATTTAATATATATATATATATATATATATATATATATATATATATATATGTATGTGTGTGTGTGTGTGTTAATTTTTTTGGTACTGTAATTCACCCCAAACACGGCACAATACCACTCTTACCTAAGGGGTCACTATTTTGGAACAAATTTGCGAAAACATTATATAAGCAGTTTGACATCGATGTATCTGTTCACATCATACTTGGAATTCTGAATGTCAGTACAGTTAGGAAAGCAGGCAATCGAGAGGGAATTCTTAAATCTAGCTGTTCGAGGTAAGAAACTATTAGTCGAAATCTTTCCGACATCTAGCTATCTCTACATTACAGGGCTGGAATTTTGCTGCGTGTCGGGTTAGTTGGACGTATTTACACCAAGGAAGTATACGTGCTCCAGGATTGTCGGAGCACATTCCATTTAAATATTTGTAAAACGGGTACATAAATGCAACACTTTGGTAATGCGACAGGGGTTGGAATTTGGTTGACCTATTTGGTTTGAGATTGTGTTTGGACCCTGTCTAAGAGCGGAAACCGGGTTGCAGGTATACCAGTCCAGATGTTGGCAACAATACTCCATGTATAGTCGAATGGTGACTTTGAGATACATAAGACTCTAGAGATGAACTTCTCGGAGGCACTTTTATCAGGGAGGTAATTGATGAATATCAGAAGTAATAAGGCTTTAGGTATCGACCCCTGTGGCACGCTCACATTTTTATCATGATGTACTGACGTACGATCATCGAGAACAATCTGGAGTTTACTTTTTATGCCCAGTCAGATATTTTAATATTTAGACTTGTTAATCATGTGCCAAGTACTTGTTATTATTTTAAAACATGTTTTGTCAAAATCTTAGTACTTATAATGCGTATATTTTTTTTCTGTTACTATATTCTAGCCCCTTTTTGCTAATCGTCATTAGGGTCTTTTCCGACGAGACGAATAAAAACGATTAGCAATAACTTATAGAAATGACGAAAAGCTATTAAAAACACTGTCATTCCCTTAACTGCAATTAAAACTTGGCAAACATCCTCAACCATTACTCCAGCAGAACGAATATAAAACTGTCCATCCTTCGAAAGAATAAAATATGTTGATTGCTTCATTCTTCAAATATGTTTTTTTTTTCTTTTATTTGTGTTACAAGAAAACCCAGGAAATAATATTTCTCATCTGTCGACACCTCAAGAGTAGAAAACGAAAATTAAAACGTCTTCCGTCCGGCCTGACTTAACAAACGACGTCCAATCTTCGAGAATGCTTTTTCATATTGTTTTTTTTGTTTTTTTTTACACTCTTATCAATAAAATGCAATTTTGGATTGCGTATTGCTAAAATCAACCACTTGAAGACTCTCAGAAAACACAGAATCAAACTATAATTAATGTTAGTTCGAATAAATTGAACTAAGAAGAAACATAAATTATTGTTGTTTTTTTTTGTTGTTTGTTTGTCTTTTTCCCCCTCTGTTCTCCTTGCTTTAGAAATCCCCGGCTGTTCAATCAAATATTCTTGGTCCGATGCTCTATCTCTTTTGTCAGAACTGAAAGTGCGCGCTTATTGAAGAGTGCACATTGGCTGAGATACGTCTTCTCATCTATAGCAGGCGTTGTCCTTCGTTATATCGGTTAAATTTGATTGACGCAATACAGCATACACCTGCTGGATATAGAAAATACGATTGGCGCTCCAAATGTAAAAGTATTTTTATTCCAAACGAATGCGTCATAGAAGATAAAAAACTACATTCTCATGATGACTAAACATGCATTCATGCTCTGAAAGTTTCATCGCTCTGTTGCAGATATTGATGGTGTTCGTCTCTAAGAAACAAAACTCTGTTATGGACGAGCGCCAAAAGCAGTAGTATGTAATCGAACCCCTCAAGGCAGAAGAAAGTGAACCGATCCACATTCACTGGCGCTTGTTGAACGTTTACAAAGTCGCTGCAGTTAATGTCAGCACAGTTAGGAGAGGGGATCCTCGATTTCAGTGACGGGAGAAATATAAGCGGCAACGGACCCGTTGAACTTTTACGAGTCAACAGCGTAGTGAGCGCTATTGGTAGAAATTGGGTAGAATTTAATTATTTAAGGGTAAGATGAAAATTACTTATTCATATTGTTGATAGTAATTGTAGCTAGACAAGTGCTTTTTCTCTGTTGGGAGAGGCCATAGATTGAGGCTCAGACGAGCACTTGCCATGAAAGTCACGATAGAGTAGAGCAAGGCTCATAAAGTCACTTCTGTGGAATAGTGGTTGTAGGGAGATGAAAACGGCGCCCCTTACTAGGTTTCGAAGCCGGTTTTGCACTTTGTCAAGGCAAGATCATTACTACTAACGACAGTTCCCCAGATGTCGCAACAGTACACCATATTAGGACAGATTTGACTTTTGTACAGATAGAAGATTGCATCGACAGATAGATACCTTCTGGAGCGTTAAAATGACGCAATAATTTTTCCGGTCACATTGACAACGGATATTATGTTAGTCTTCCATTTCAGATCAGGATTGTCAAATGCCTTTGATACGTCAAGAGTATTGCTCGGGAAAGGAAAACTCCATCGATAGCTTCCTCGTATAAAAGTATTCAAAGTAAACGCTTGAGGAAGTAACTAGAAAAGTAAAGCCCGTTAGTTTACATATTCAGCTTGAATTATTTTTGAATAAAATAAATGGAAGTTTTCAAAGCTTGAAAATAAAATATTAAAAAATGACGTAATACACTTTCGGTAGAAACTGGAAAATTAGGGTCCGTGTAATCACCTGGTCAGCTGAAATTTGGTCGATTAAACAGTGAAAAACGGCGTTTTCAAAACAAACTTTATATAAAATACTATCAGGCCACCTGGCATTTCCCGGGCGTAAAATACGCAGAAATACAGAAAGAAACGATAAAATTATCGCCCTATAAAAGGCGACATGATTCCATTTAAGTTTGATGAAAAACGGGTTTACTTTTTATCACAGACCATCTACTAGTTGGCCAGTGAGTACAAATCCCAAGAGAGATAGGATTTTTTTTATCATGTCTCAAAGTGACGCAATGTTCAATGAGCGAGATCGGAAATGCGCCCCTGTACAATCCGCTCTTTATCGATCAAGTTACGACAGCAGGACCGTTGCCAGCACACTTTAAATGCAAATTGGTTAACCGCTTGAGGGAACAGCTCAACGAAGTTTCCGGCCACCGTTATGGTCTTTGGTGTGGTTTCAACTGAGAGCCACATTATGCCACCTAACATCTACAAAGTCGGCTTGAAAATCTACACCAAAGTGTATCGAGATGTGCTGAAAAGTGTGGTGATCCCCTGGTGCAATCAGGTGGCCACTGGCAGACCCTGAGTATGACATCACTTCTTCATTTGGTCATATGTCGAAGACATCACCTATCTGACCTTCCACACTGTCAAAGCTAGCCTGATCGCCGCCATCCGTCGAGTATTCGCAGAGCTTCCGCCGGCGCTTGTGGAAAATGCATGCTCCCAGTTCCGGACCCTATCGAGGCGGTGGATGAGACTAAAGGTGGCCAAATTGAATAGATGTCAATTCCACTGCCTATTCAAGATATATGAATTGATTTTTTTCAATAAAAATTTTAAAATAAAGCTGTTATGTATTTGCAGCGACAAATACATCGTTCCACCCTGTATTTTATTTAAATCATACAGAAATTGAGACATATGAATGTGAGTATTATGGGATTTTTTTTTCTAAACAGTTCTCTTCTTGTTAGCAAAATATACTCAAGCTGAAATCGAAATCAAAACCTAAATACAGTGAATCAAGTATATATATATATATATATATATATATATATATATATATATATATATATATATATATATATATTTACATTTTCACCCCAAACAAGGCACATCGCCACTTTGTTGTAGGGGCCTACTATCAGGGACATAAGCATCAGGGGTACTGTGTAGGAAGTTGGGCAGCAAGATGTCGGTTCACGTTGCACGTGAACTTCTGCATGTCAGTACAGTCGGGGAAGCAGGGACCCGGAAGGGAATTCCAAAGTCTAGCTGTTCTGGGGAAGAAACTACTGGGTAGAAGGCTTTCTTGCATCTAGGGATTTCTACTGTGAGGGGTGGGATTTAGCTGCTTGTCGGGTTTGTCGGGTGTATTTACGTCGAGGGGGGGCATAAGTGCTTGAAGTTCGTCAGAACATTCATCGTTAAAGTACTTGTAGAACAGGCAGAGGGATGCAACATTTCGTCCATGTGACAGCGGCTGAAGTTTAGCTGACAGCTCAGGACCTATCATATTGGCGACTCTCTTTTGAACCTTGTCTAGGAGTGACAGACTAGTGGCAGATACACCATCCCAAATATGACAACAATACTTCATACATGGGCGAATGGTGGCCTTATAGAAGTATAGGATACTTTCAGGCGTTAATAGCTTTCTAACACGGTAGAGAGAACCCATCTTCTTCGCAGCGGTCCTGGCAATGTTTTCAATGTAATTGTTCCAACTCATGAAACCTGTGAACGTTAGGCCGAGGAGTTTAAAAGATGTACTTTCAGATAAAGAGTTTTTGACCATTGCTATTGGTGGTAGGGAAGGTTTATTGCAATTATTGAAGGAAACAAGTTTAGTCTTGGAAGCATTGAAGGTGACCATCCATTTTTGTCCCCATTCCACTACGGATCGGAGGTCTTCCTCTAGTGTTTCTGCCATTTCTTAAGATATGTGTTCATTTGTTTTCCTGTCGTGTCTGTTATAGAGCGTGGTGTCGTCAGCATACATATCCATCCCACAGACAATTTTGTCAGGGAGGTCATTTATGAATATTAGGAATAACAGATGTCCAAGGATAGACCCCTGGGGCACTCCCGCATTTATATCATCCGCATCATATTGTTTAGATGTACGACTGTCAAGAACAACCAGGATAATATGAATAACCTGAATAATAAATACATTAGTGAGTACAGTGAATCAAGTATGATAACCATTAGGCTTTACAGGATATTTAAAAACTGCTTTCAAAGCTACTTATTCGTAACATAATAGATGTTCATGTAAACCAATCATGCATGCGCATTCGTGAAACAGTTTATAAACATAAACATCATACGACCTTCACGTACCTCTTAACAATCCATTTTACCTCTTAACAATCCCTTTTGTCCGGATGAAGACGGGTTAAAAAAGTTTTTATATGTCTGAATACGCTATATATCAAATTTCAGGTTTGTAGATCTAATTAGATTTAAAATTCCGCATGCGTTCGAATACCTTATATATTTAGTTTCATGTCTGTAGACCAAAAACTTACAGCTTGCCTAAATCCAAATATTGTATGTTTTACTATAGTTGGAAAAATTCGCACTTGCAAACACTGCAGTTAATTACACAGAAATAATTTGGAGTAGTGTTTATAGATGTGTCTTTTTATACTCGACAGTCCAAATTAGAGTTTTGAATACTAAAAATACAATATTTTATTTCCTTTAAAATTTTATATGGACACACGGAATAATAAGTATAATAAAAATAATAATAATAATAATAATAATAATAATGATAATAATAATAATAATAATATATGTGTGTGTATGTTTGTGTTTGCGCGTGCTTTCAGTAACTATGATAGACACGCTGCGAAGTATAAACTTGTGGAGGGATAGAAGATGATATATAATCTTTAGTTATCCTAACTTCGGGCCACGGATAAGACATGCCTGATAAAAGGCGAGTTTCAGTAAGCTTGGCGATGTCGCGACCATCTATCGAAAAACAGAAATACGAAGGAATGACACCGCCCCCCCACTCTCTCTCTCTCTCTCTTCCTCTCTCTCTCTCTCTCTCTCACTCACACACATACACTCACTCACTCTTCAAATCGAAGTCAGATTATTTCCAAATTTAGAGTTTGGAATTATTTAGAATAGCAATCCATTGGCAGCCGCGTATTCATTCTTCCTCACACAATAAATAATCCCATCACCCATTCCAACCCAATTGGTTCCTTAAATACGAGATAAGGAAAGATACCTTAAGTCGGTTTAAGAATTATCTTGGTTCCTAAAACTGGATTAGCTAGCAAAGTCCCTACCGGCACCTCGTGCATACATCGACATTGATAAGAAGAATGGAGAGCCGTTGGCGAGAGTCATGAATTGTACGGATTCTTCCCGTCTCTCTGCGTATGATGCACGAGTTATTTGGAATATTAAGCACTAGTTGAAATAACTGTCTACATTGGGTTATAGATTGCATCAATAATTTGTTAAAACTGCATCATCAACATCTCTATATATCGATTCCCTCTATCGCTTTAAGCACTTGAAACTCTTCACTATTTCTACAAATCTTCTCTCAGATTATGCATTTAAAACTGTTTGCTGGCGAATCTCTGTCCCATTTCCAGTTCCTGGTAAAGTTCAGAAATGAATTTTTAATTTGGTTGACTCCGGACCGTTTTATTTACTGTAATTTTTTCTCTCGCCAACCTGAAGTTATTCGCACCAGTATTTTTCATAAAAACTATTATGGCGTTTGTACATCAGATTTTTCTAATCTATTCTGTTTCTTTTGTTCCAGCTAGTTTGACTCGCTTGCCTAGTGGTTCCGATCAATTTGCTTTCTTAATACACATGGCAATACATGTTCTTATTGGAGTAGCTTGTTTCAAGAACTGTAAGATTGTGGAAATCTCTTCCTGCTGACGTTTTTCTCCTATCTACAGTCTTAGTCTCTTCAAGATAAAGGTCAATAGCCATAATCTATTTTTTGCGATAATCATCTTTCGTTCTTGTTACCTCCTTATATCAAGCAACTTCTTGGCTTGTCTCGAACGATTTCCATGGAATAGCCACTTAGTAAAATTAATATAACTATTCTGTTTAATAACAGTTGCATTATACCTCTTAAAACATGCATGACTTATGCAGATAGTCCTTAATCATTATTAATTAAAATGTGTTAGATAAAATTATTAAAATGAAACTTATATGTAAATATTATCCTATACTTGGAACATTTTGTAAAATATTCCATATATAACATTAGCTCAAACTTTCAAATTAGACGTAAACAACCATGCATTTAAACCTCGGTATTCATATCTCATAGTTGACTTACTTATGTAATATTCACATTTGAAAGTAAAAACATACTTCGCATAATTTTCTTTCGAAAAATAATAATTTTTTTCAGATGATTTGTAAAATAAAGACGTTTTAAAATTATTGTCTTCACCGCAAAAATCAACAATTTTTTTTATCTATCATGCACATTTAATAGAAGATAATTTAAAAGTTGCATTTATGCTGTTTTATTACAACGTGTGTTTGTATTAATATTAAACCATGCATCCACTTCCTGTTTGAATTCGTATAGCCGCAATGGCGGGATAAAAAGTAAGCTTCTATCATCTCTTCTCCCTGTCAATAACTGCTTTCAGAAACCTTATTCATAAAGAACAACACAAATGCAATTGAGTTTCTAAACCCAACGTGTATGTTATTATTTTTTCAGTGTATACACATAAACAACCATCACGAATTCTTCCATAAAAGAGGGAGTATAGCTAACCCTAAAACCCAACGACTCCAGTTGAAAATGAGGTATCCTATGTACACATTCACCACGTCAGATTACAGGAGATGTGCCTCTGCATTTGCAAAAGACACGGACTAATATATTCACGGGTATGCGGATCGTGTCGAAAAAAATGCATTATGATAATATGAGTAAGAAAGCAGTGTCTGATGACGAAAATAATGCTAATTAAACTGACTCGACTATTCAGTGACGCGATGTCTTAAAATGCATTCTGTATTTTATAATCTTTAGAAATGTACATGTATACCATGATGTCATGGGTGACGTATTGACCCCACCTGTCAACGTATAAAACTTTGTATAAAATTGTTATACCAATATGCAAACTCTTCTGTAAGCAACAGTTACAGCTTTGAAATATAGAAATAGTGGTTATTTTCAGTGCGATGGCTGTTATCGTTATCACGTCATAGTTAGGACCTTTGTGGTGATCAGATTTTGGTAAGTTGTCCCCGAAATGTAATAGTAATAAAAAAAGCGATAAAATGCTTTCTGGAAATCTAGTCAGGGTAAAGTTTTTTTGAGTTTTTTTTCTTATTTTGACTGGACTATTCAGATTATTGACTGATAGTTAAAGGTTATGTATTTAGCTTTAAATTAAGCATTTCTTCAACCCGTGTATATTTTTGGATTTATAGCATATTTTTGCATATATATGTATATATTTATATGCATATATACATATATGTATATAATATACATATATATATGCAAAAAATATACTATAAATTAAAAAATAAAAACTTTATCAGATATATATATATAAACCATTATAAGTTTATCATATATAAACATATATATATATATATATGATAAACTTATAATGGTTTATCTTAACGCATTGCACCCAAATTAATCATACTCTTTTTGTGCGATATTTATATTTCTCACTTGTATATTTTAATTCAGCCACACCTGCTATTTTTTGTAAATTCGTTATTATTATTATTATTTTTATTATTATTATTATTATTATTATTATTATTATTATTATTATTATTATTTATACATTTAGTTTTTATGAATGGTTAAAACCAATAAATACTTCGCATTAGTACCAAAATAATTATTATGATTAAAAATATAAGAATCGTTTGGGGAATAGAAAATTAGGCTTAAGTCTTTCAGAAACCGCTTTTTATATTAATATATATATATATATATATATATATATATATATATATATATATATATATATATATAACTTTTTGTCATTTATTCTCTCTCTCTATCTCTCTATCTCTCTATATATAATTATATATATATGTAGAGAGAGAGAGAGAGAGAGAAAAATATGTATATAATGAAAAAAGTATTAGAGTTAAGTTTACCAAAATCATCCAAGATGGCAAAACTAAAGTATATTATAATATTGAAGAGTTAATATTTATAAAGTAATCTCAACCAGATGTAAAAGCTCGATAAAACTAAATAGGAAATAGATCTCATAATAAGAACAAGTAGTTAATGAAACATATTAAAAACACTTTGAAAAAGAGTTTAAAAAACATATCAAATTTTGAAAAAGAAGCACAAACTAAGTGGATAGTCCTTAATCCGCGGAATTTCGAAGAAAGACTTTCCTTATCATCAGAGGGTAGGATTAAGCAAAATACGGGATCGGATTTTACTTGCAAAAGTATTTGATGAAACTACAAGTAAGTTATAGATCTTACTAGGTAACAAATAGTGAAGGAGATGGAATATGGTGAAGAAAAATCTGATTTCAGGTGAATGGATAGCCTGGTAAAGGGTAAAATGACAAATAACGGTAAGAATCAAAATCCAAATAAGTTTGTGAAGTTTTCATTTCCACAAGTAAAATCCAAGAGAATCGCGTAATTGGAAGATGATCCTGAGTAATCCAAAAGGTAGAAATCCGTGGACTAATTCACAAATGGAGGCAAGGAAAAGATGTGAGTAGAAAAAGAATTTAAATCGACTATCAAGGCTGAGCTAATATTGGGAGAATGAGTAAAGAAGAAAAGGAAGAAGAAGAAGAAGAAGAAGAGAAAAAATTAATTATATATATATATATATAATACATACATGCTTATACCCCAAATCATTACACTAGTGAGACATAGATTACATCTTTGTCAGTTGGCCACACAGTAAACAGACACATATGTTCTTCTATCAATACATCGGCAACTGTAATAACAGCATAAAATCCATTACACCCATTCCCCTTTCAGACTTTTATACACCAACGGATAAAGTTACCTGCATTTTGAGAGATGCCACTCTATTGCAACAAAAAAGTCGATACCATAGAGTCAATGACTGTGCATTAAAACGGTTTGTACAGAACCATGCGATTTTGACGCACAGGTAGACAATTTAATCAATTACTTTCTCTGCTAAAAATGATAAAACAACCAATCAGCAGACATAATCTACTAATATGCAAAAGAAATTAATAAAATATCAGCCCGAATGCTTATATTATTTGACTTCAATAACAACGTTAAACATCTACCCAACCCTCTAAACAGATGTTCAAACAACTTCACAACTGGATCAGGACTTCACACTCAACACAATATATAATAAACCTCCTATTTGCGCAAAACGACAGCTTCCTGCCCTACATACTTTGCTAACATCCACTCAACCTCGTGACTTAGGGAACAAAACATGTAACTTGCCTAGGTCTTAAATATAACCGCATCTTAATATCAACGGCACGTTAACCCCTCCAGATACCAACATCCACCTCCAAAACACTCTCTTAATATGAATAATGTAAATGTACTATATTTATTCTACTGCACCTAATGCACAAAGAGAAATTATGTGTGAAAGCTTCGCCTGGAGGTCCGTCTACTCATTATTAACCACAAAAGCCCACAATAAGAGGCTAATCCACACAGCGTCCAATACTTATAAACTACAAACTACACTATGGACAACATTAGATGCATTCTTATATCATCCAACTTTTATACAAAACATCAGAGATGCAAATATGAAAAACACTCATTCTAAAACTAAACAATCACCTCTCAGGCCTTAACAAAAATCTGGAACTACTTAATGACAATAAGTTCTGTAAAAACACCGAGTAGCCATAACTATTTTCCTGGGAATGGATATGCACTATAAAGTGCGAAAAATATTTATTTTTCCTCTCTAGCTAATTCCTTTTCCCAAGAATCTACATTTTCTTTAAGTTTTTACGTTCTTCATATCTGGTATAGTTATGTATATATGTGCATGTGTGTGTACGTATGTATATATATACATGTATACATTTGCGTGTATTATGTGTGTATATATGTATTTGTGTGCATGTATATATGTGTTTATTATGTGTGTATATATATATATATATACGCGTGCATTTGTGTATATGTCTATGTAAATATGTGTATATGTCTATGTAAATATATATATATATTGTGTATATGTCTATGTAAATATATATATATAGTATATTGTGAAAATATATATGGCAATTAAGCCGTATAAGCTTAATTCCCACATATATTTTCATAACCTACTACCTAACTCTACAATTGCATTGAGCACTGTTGAAGTAAATACTGACAATTTACGCATAAAATTATATATTCGTATATTAATTTATGTGATTAAATGGAGTAACCATATATATATATATATATATATATATATATATATATATATATATATATATATATATATATAAGGTCACATCGGTGTCTTAATCCTTTTCTTTCTCCCACATCTGAAGCTCTATTTCCCTCTCTTTCTTTTCTTATATACGTGTATGTGTGATATGCGTGTGCGTATATATGTAGATATATGTATGTTTTTATGCGAGTGAATGTGTATATGTGCATACGTATGGGTGTGTGTGTGTTTTCCAAAACACATTTTCTCGTAAAGTGAATTTTCCACATATTCTCGTATATATATATATATATATATATATATATATATATATATATATATATATATATATAAAGCTGAACGTCTGTGAGTGTGTCTCGTCACGAATAGACTCCTATATGATTGACTATTATAGAAAAACTGATCACATATAATGATAGAAGATGTATCGAGACACAGAAATGGGTATGTTTGATCTGGCATAATGATGATTCATTAACATTGTGGGGTCTGCGTACACGCCTGGTCCACAAAGTATGGAAATAAAAAAATTAAAAACTAAAAAAAAAAAAACGTTTACAAGTGTTTTTGACATAGATGTACATAATAATACTTTGATAAGTATGTTTTAACTTAAATAGCGATGGTATAATAAAATTGTGGGGTCTGCGTTCGTGCCTGGCCTCCATAATATTGAAATAGGCACAAACTTTAATAATAACTTTTCATATCTATCTGCGTAAGTATACTTTGATAATTATGTTTTAGTTTGAAGAAATATGGTATAATAAAATTATAGGGTGTTCGTTCGCGCACGGCATCCATAGAACGGAAATATGTCGCAAAGTTTTACAAGGTTTTTTAATATAAATCCACAGAATACTGTGATAAGTGTTTCAGTGTGAACAGGTATGGTATGATAAATTATGGGGTTTATTTATTTTATTTTTACTTTCATCATATTTTGCTTTGATTTTGATACACCCAAACTCGAAGCTATCTCTTTACAACCCTTCATTTTCATAACCTATCATACTTTCATAAATCAGAGCCCATTTTCTGTAGGCTGTTTTTGAACCCAGTCAACGACGGGTACTTTTGCTAGTATATATATATATATATATATATATATATATATATATATATATATATATATATATATATATATGGGGAGGGTTTCGTGTGTACTTCCCGTACACCTCTATCTCTTTTCTCCGTCCCCTCCCTCTTCCTCTCCCTACACATGTGTGTGTGTCTGGGTAGGCAGATATTAAATAAAGAAATCACGTGTATAATTCGGAAATAAGTAAAAAAAAAAAGATCCGCAATTAAAAAATGGGCAGAAAAATAGAGTTGTATAAAAATAACTTAAGTTTAAACGCAAACAAAAAAGCAGTTGAAGCGTTATGAAACGGAAAAAATATCAACCCGAGCAACAATAAGGATCGATAAATACGAAGATGGTTCGACTATATCAATTTCTAACAGTTCAATGGTATTGTATAAACGTGAAAATCCCAAATGAACTGGATTTGCGCAACGGAATTGGCATGCTATTTAGAAATTAATTAATGAGATTACTAAAGGAAGGTAACACCTAAATCATATAATAACCTATTGGCGATATCGTTTACATCATACAAGGTACAAGACATACTCAAAAACCAAATCAAAACCAAATAAAAAAAAACAGTCATATGACACTAGTAATGCATTAACCGTAGAGGAAGGGCCGATCGACGCCCTGTTTAATACATTCGATATCGACTCACCCCAATCAAAATGGCGATGGTTGAGATTAAATAGAATTTGCCGACCCATTGACTATCGACTCGATGCGAAAAATATATTAACAAACATTTTGCAGAGCAAAAATGCTTGAAAATTGGATGTTGAGGAGACTTTAACCTACACAATATATGAGCTCTTTTGAACTGTATAAATATTTCGAATGGTACCGACTCTCGGCGTTGTAGTGGTGTGTTTGCACTTCGTAGTAGGTCATCTTGGGGTTAGGAACTACTACTGTTGTTTTCTCGCTTGCTTATGGTCGAATAGAAAATAGTACGGAAGTATTATGTTGGAACTTAGATGCACCGCAGAGACTTGTCTGAATAAGAAATTAATTATTCTAAATTTTTAAAATTCCTTAAATTTATTAAGCTGCAAATGAAATAGCTAACTAAAGCATATACAAAATACTTTTTACATTTAGATGACGGCACAAATATATAAATATTAAAATAAAACGTATTAACATTAATAACAACAATAATAGCAATAATGACAATTAATAACAACAAATAATATTAATAACAACAATAATAGCAATAATGATAATCATAATTAAGCTAATAATTAATAAATAAATGAATAAAAAATTAAGAAAAAAAAAACAAAAATATGAGACGAAATAAATGAACGCATTCAAATTAAAACCAGGTAAATTTCTAACATATAGAGAAAAGGTGGTTCCATACTTCGAAAAACAAGCAGAGAAATAGTAAATTACAGGTCACGTAAACTTCTGCCTTATAAACGCGAGACTATTGACTGAGATAAATTAGTGTGAAAATACCAAAGACTCTGATTAGCTAACTAGAAAATTTTATATAAAAACATACAACAACCTAACGAATGCACTCGAGGATGAACCGCGAAAAAGTGTGTTACTTAATTATAATATTTTCAAAAGTTACTTAATAACAATATATGTTTTCAAAAGTTACTTAATAACCATATATGTTTTCAAAAGTTACTTAATAACCATGAATGTTTTCAAAAGTTACTTAATAACCATATATGTTTTCAAAAGTTACTTAATAACCATATATGTTTTCAAAAGTTATTTAATAACAATACATATTTTCAAAAGTTACTTAAAAACCATGTATGTTTTAAAAGGTAACTTAATAACCGTATATGTTTTCAAAAGTTACTTAATAATCATGTATGTTTTCAAAAGTTACTTAATTATCATGTTTTCAAAAGTTACTTAATAACCATATATGTTTTCAAAAGTTACTTAATAACCATATATGTTTTCAAAATTTACTTTATAACCATATATGTATATAAAAGTTACTTTATAACCGTATATATTTTCAAAAGTTACTAAATAACCATATATGTTTTCAAAATTTACTTAATAACCATATATGTTTTCAAAGGTTACTTAATAACCATATATGTTTTAGAAAAGTTTCTTCATAAGCATATAGGTTTTCAAAAGTTTCTTAAAAACCATATAGGTTTTGAAAAGTTACTTAATAAACATATGTGTTTTAGAAAAGTTACTTAATAACCATATATGTTTTCAAAAGTTACTTAATAACCATATATGTTTTCAAAAGTACCTTTATAAGCATATATGTATATAAAAGTTACTTAATAACCGTATATGTTTTCAAAAGTTTCTTAAAAACCATATGTTTTAAAAAGTTACTTAATAAATATATATGTTTTCAAAAGTTACTTTATAACCCGATATGTTTTCAAAAGTTACTTAATAACCATATATGTTTTCAAAAATTAATTAATAATCATATATGTTTCCAAAAGTTACTTAATAACCATATATGTTTTCAAAAGTTACTTAGTAACCATATATGTTCTCCAAAGTTACTTAATAACCATATATGTTTTCAAAAGTTTCTTAATAACCATATATGTTTTCAAAGGTTACTTAATAAACATATATGTTTTCAAAAGTGACTTAATAACCATATATGTTTTCAAAAGTTACTTAATAACCATGAATGTTTTCAAAAGTTACTTAATAACCATATATATTTTCAAAAGTTACTTAATAACCATATATATTTTCAAAAGTCACTTAATAACCATATATGTTTGCAAAAGTTACTTAATAACCATATATGTTTTCAAAAGTTACTTAATAACCATATATGTTTTCAAAAGTAACTTTATAACCATATATGTTTTCAAAAGTTATTTAATAACCATATATGTTTTTAAAGGTTACTTAATAACCATATATGTTTTCAAAAGTTACTTAATAACCATATATGTTTCAAAAGTAACTTAATAACCATATATGTTTTCAAAAGTAACTTAATAACCATATATATTTTCAAAAGTTACTTAATAACCATATATATTTTCAAAAGTTACTTAATAACCATATATGTTTTCAAAAGAAACTTAATAACCATACATATTTTCAAAAGTTACTTAATAACCATATATGTTTTCAAAAGTTACTTAATTACCATACATGTTTTCAAAAGTTACTTAATAACCATATATGTTTTCAAAAGTTACTACCTTGCTCTACTCACGGATTGATCACTCGTGAAGTAAAAAACTGGAAATAGATACATAAAATATAATATAAAAGGCTATATGTCTGTCTGTCTCCATATTTTCAAACTCTATCTCCGCCGAAACTAAAATTGCAATGCAACTCTAGAGGTTTAAAATGATTGGATTGTTTGCACAGACCGTTTTTTTATTTGTCTTTAGCCTGTTCATATAGCTTAAAAGGGTCAAAAGGCGTCAAAATTGAAAACATCGTTATATATGTTTTTACATTCATCTTAGTTTATATTAATTTTTTAATTTTTATTCAGTTCATATGCGTGCCACGTTGGTAGAGTGGTTACGTCACCAGATTTAAATGCTACAGTTTGATGGCACTCAAATACTCTATTTTTACTTTTGAAATAACGACCCTATAATAATATATACGAAATCTGGGAAAATTAATTACCATACTTCAGCGTATTTGACGCCCAGACAAAGCCGGTGGCCTCCATAGTCTTTTCCGTGTATTTAAAAGGGCATATGTCTGTTTTCTGTCTCCATATTTTCAAAAACTAACTCCTCCGAAATCAAAAGCTGCAAAGCGGCGCAATGGGGCCTTAAATGATTGGACGTTTTACAGACCATTCTTTTATGGGTCTTGGCTTGTGCTATAATGATGGCTTGAATTTAATTTAAAATAAAACAGTCAAGTATCATGGTGCAATTGTGGCTTAAACAGAAACATTCATTTCCAATGCACCCTCGTCATATCAAAGAACATACTGTTGGTTTGATTTTTTTTGTCGGGCATTTTGGCTTGTATAGTAATAAAACTTCTCAGATGCACTTGTGGTGTTGTACTGTGTAAGGTTTTATCTTTAATCAAAATCGCTTTTTTCTTCTTTTATTTGATTATTTCGAGTATGAATCATCGATATTTATCGAAGACATTCCGATATGAACCCTTTCTAAGAACACTGCTAGGTACATAAAGTACGTAAATGTGAAATTTCATAAAAATTGGCCCAGCCGTTTTCGAGTCCATGGGAAACAGTATCCCTTTCTCGCACACAAAGTTCCAATTATATATATATATATATATATATATATATATATATATATATATATATATATATATATGACCAATTTAAATAAGTATTTTACTTCTGCGTGTGTTATTGTCGCATGAGTCTATTCGTATATTACTCTGGATTTAAGCAAGTGAATATCATACGGAAACATGCCACAACGTCTAGACTATCTTATTTGAATAAGAATATTTCTGAATGAGATAGACTCCAATTTAATTAAATTAATAAATAACCTAGTAGCTTAGAGAGATTAAATGTAAATCCTATCGAACCATGGTGGTAGGGGTAATGGCGGATCAAAATGGCTGCCAACTCAATATAAAACGGGCAAGTAATTGTTGATTTCTTTTAAAAGATACACGAAAGCCCCGAGTACAAATAAGCCCTCGAAACGACTTTTTAATACGCGTCTAATGAAGAAAAAAATGGCTCGCCCTGAAGTAAGAGGACAGTCAGTTTGTTCGCTTCGCCTTTTCGAAATGAGGCACAAGAAAGTCTGCGATATTGAATGGTCTTTGTTTGCCAGGCAAAAATTATTAAAGAACTTTTCAATTAATTATTTCGAATGTGGCTGGCAGAGATATCAATCACTCGTTCGTAAGACGGCTAAGAAGATTAAATGATGTGGCCGACAATGTCAGACTTTATTATTCCTTATGGGACACCGTACTCACACAAACGAACGCATACCTACACCAATGTACACATGTGCACACTCATACAGATACGTTCACTAAAAGAAATGTATAAAAACTAAATAACACCAATACAAACATACACATAAATGTATATAAATGTATATAAATATATATATGTGTGTGTGTGTGTGATGTAGTATGTATGTATGTATGTACGTATTACACTATCATGTTATAAAAATAATATATTACAAATAGATTTATGAACCAGTGGCCAATACATTAACAAGGAGGGTAAGAATATTAAAAATGCGTATGGAAACTAAACAACATAATACCTTTACATTCACAAACGTTAATGTGCGTAATAATGGCATAATTGCATTTTATTATTGAAACATACATGTATACGTATAGTCAAGCATATGCAGACTGACTGCTTTTTCAGGGACTTTCCTGTATGCGTATCCATTGAGAGAATATGGGTAGGTTACATACACACACACACACACACACACACATATATATATATATATACATATATATATTTATATATATATGTATATACTTATATATATATGTATGTATATATATATATATATTCATATTTATATACTAATATATAAAAGTTACTTCGTGTGTGATTATGAGTTCCTTCCTTATAGGTTTCGAAACGCTTGAGTCTATTTCTTGCAAATTTCACACAAAGCTAACTTATAGGTTTGACAGTGATCTTAGATATGTTTTATACAGAAATTCCTACGATCCTTATCGAAAATCGGAAATATCAAATCTAAAAAATGAAAAAAAAAAGCCGTTTTTCTCTCTTATAAATGGAACCAAATATTTTTTCACAGGGGAATATTTTAAGTTAAACCGACTAAGGGAGATAATAAAATCCTAGCAAATCATTTCTTATTTAAAAAAAAAACAGATTTATTATCATCTGGATATAATCCTGAGTGGTAGTTCATTCGACTACAGATCAAATTATCCCCCTGTTCAAGGTCGGTTGTTCCTCACATCTTTAATTTTTCTTATTAATAATCTCAATTTACGATATGAAAAAATGTACCATTTAAAATCGTGCTAAATATTTATTAGTCTGCATATTTTAAAATTAAATATTAATCCGAAGTAACTTTTCCCGGGCGCTCATCCTCAAGCCCAAATATAAGCTGATGTGGTATTGTAAACAAACACAGGTGGAATTTGATGAACGACATTATCATTATTATTATTATTTTTATGAATTAGTCCACCGGGCTAATTATTCCTCGTAATATTTAATAATCAATAATTCATTGATTCTATAATAATAAATACGCAATCTGCATAAATAAAAGTATCATGTTTAAGCATATTGTATGACCGGAAAACGTCGTCTACCAGCTAGCATATATATATTTCCTGGGGGTTTAAAATCTATATACATTTATCATTTTATCATGAAATAGAAGTACCCTCTATCCGGCGTTACCCGATGGAAGCGTATCCCCCTCGATAAAAAATTATTGTACAGTTGTTGTTGTTGTTGTTGCTGCTGCTGCTGCTCCCCATCTCCGAACCACGTCATGTTTCGAACGTCTTTCGAATTAGACAGCTCCCAGTTCCTTATGATAAG
Organism: Euprymna scolopes; assembly: GCF_053919585.1. Lineage (NCBI taxonomy): Eukaryota > Metazoa > Mollusca > Cephalopoda > Sepiida > Sepiolidae > Euprymna > Euprymna scolopes. Next base: position 75,800,004 of record NC_136488.1, on the reverse strand, counting down.
AACTGCTATCAAAATGTCAATGACGGGTGGAGAGAGGTGATGTAGTAAGTGTATTGAGCCGTAAAAAGATAGCAGCGAGTGGACAAAGAAAAAAAAAATAGAGGCAGTAATCAGCTGAAAAAAATACATCCTTTTAGCCGTCGAAGTTGAGCTAATGTAGACTGGGTACTTACCAGGCTCGGTGACAAAAAATAGTTCGTCTCGAAGTTTTATTAAGAAGCAGAAACTTATGGAATCCTACCTTAAGGAAATAAAACGAAACTTCTTTCGTGTATTCATCATTTATTTATTTATTTATTGTATTAACTGCAATACTTGGTATCAATTGTTTGACATATCACCGTAAAAAATAAAATAAAACCTAAAAATATTTTTAAAAAAAATAAAAGTAACCACCTCAAAAACAAATGAAAGATTTTTGGATCATTGCCCTATAAAAAAAAGAAAACAAATTAATGAAAAAAAAACAAACAATATAAATTAAATCTCCCTGTCTTTTCTCTCTCTCTCTCTCTCTTTTTCTCTCTCTCTCTCTCTCTCTCTCTCTCTCTCTCTCTCTCTACCGTACCCGTTAACCGGCATTTCTCGGGAAAAGCGTGCTCCTTCCTCCTCGAAAGAAATTAAAGTAAAGTTGCTGTTGCCAAATTAGATTTTATAAACATGCTAGATCAGTAAACAAAAAAAATCTCCTGAAAATCACTAGATTTTAAACTTTTGTCGGCAGTAATTTTCAAAAAGCGCTAATTCACACACACACATACACACATACACACACACATGCACGCACACAAATCTCCAAAAAAGAAAAGTATTTTAACTTCTTACCCTACATAAAAATATTATGAATATAGTATATTCAATATACAAAGTGTTCCGTGTACGCAATACACTTAAACCTAAAAAAAGATTGTTTATTCTGATAATTAAATGTAATAATAATATTTGGCTTGACATTGTTCTCATCTTTCTTAATTAACTTTTTATCTTTGTGCTTTGTTTATGAAATACCGCATCTGTTTTTTTAAACGTTTGCTCCTCCCTCAAACTAATCAAATAAACTAAAGGCATTTTTTTCTTATTAAGGGTTCCCTAATGCGCGTACAATAATAAAGAAAATATATACAAAAAAATATGGCTGATTCTTTCCTCTGGTCACTTGGATGCTACCAACCAATGTATATATAGCATTCTAATCTTTAGCCACGTGACATTAAATAATATAGACACTTTCTGTCTACATATTTTGGTTTTCGTCAATTTTAATTTAACTAATTAATTTTATCGCTTTCGGATAGAAATGGCGGATAAAGATGCCATAGTAACTTTTGACCCGAGTATTTTCAGATCAGATAAAATTTATGACTGTAAACGGATTTTTTGTGGTCATTTGGATGCAACTAACCCGTGTATATATGATATTATTTTCTTTAGTCACGTTTCATTAACTAATACTGGGGGGGGAGATTAAATTGTCGCCCTAAAAAGACGTATAGTGCCATTTTCTTTTGATGAATGATCATTTTACTTTTTTGTTACAAACCATCTTCTAGTTGGCCAGTTGTGTACTAATCATAAGAGCGATAGAAGCCTTCAATCCTGTCTGCATATGACACAATGTTCAAGGAGCGAGATCAAAGATGCGCCGCTGCACAACTCATGCTCTCTACCATCTACGTTATGACAAGCGGACCATTGCCAGCAACCTCAAAATACATTGCGGTATTTCCACAAATAAAAACACGTGCCAATAGCGATAAAAACACAGTTTGCGGCCAGGGTTAAGGTATTTGTTGTGGTTTCCAGTTAGGCCTACATCATGCCATCTCACATCTTCGAAGTTGGCTTGGAAATCACCACCAAAGTGTACCTGGATGTATTCAAGAGTGTGGTGATCCGCCGGTGCAATCAGGTGGCCGCTGGCAAATCCTGAGTGTGGCAACAGGATTTCTTACAAGTCCAAAGAGACTCAGGTTTTGTGTCAAAGGGAGTGCTACGACATTGTACCTTTCTCTCCCTGGACCCCCTTCTCTCCTAACTGAACACGCTTCGTTTGCTCATGTGTCGAGAATATTACCTACATGCTCTCCCACAACACCAAAACCAGCCTAATCGCCGCCATCCACCGAGTATTCGTCGAGCTCCTGCCGGCGCTTGTAGAAAAGGTATGCTCCTAGTTTAGGACCCTATTGAGGCGATGATTAAGGGTAAAGACGGCTACATTGAATATATGTCAGCTCTACAAAATAATCAAGTTACCTAAATTGATTTCATTCAATAAAAGTTTGAACATAATCTGTAGTGCTGTTCTTTTTAATTTAACCAATTGCTTTATATCGCTTTAGCCAAAAATAGCGGGAGTAACTGAAGTAGTAAATTTTGACTCGAGTATTTAAAGATCGGCCCGAATCCATCGACAGGGATAATTAACAGAACTACTTTTAGGTTATTTTTGTTTCATTCCCTCTGTAAATCACATGTTATGAAATATTTTTAATTATTTATTTCATTTTTAAATGTATATAGGAATGCTCTCAAAAATATGAAATATTTAGTTTTTATGGAGTTTTGCTTGTTAGTAGAAATATTCAAAAATAGGTATGTTGCTTACTGAAAGTTTTCTGAAATTTAAGAGAGGAAAATAATGTTGGTTTCTAAGCTATTTTGCAATGGGGCTGTTGTAATCTATATATCTATATATCTATAAAAGTGAAGTGTCTGTTTGTGTGTCAGTGTGTCTGTCTGTGTACACTTCGCTACGTAATAACTCTGTCAATTTTCAGTTTACAGGCTCGAAATTTGGTATACAGGGTACTGAGATTTAGAAACATCTTTGTTATCCATTTTCGGCCAGAAATGTAGCTATTAAGGGGTCAAAGTTCAACGATTTGACCTTTGAGAACTCTACCAAACTCCTCCGACAATTTTGGGTATAAACACTTGGTATTTTAGATATATGTTCCTTGGACATAGATCTAACTTAATAACTTGAGTTGAGCCCAAAACAATAAATGTTATGGGATCATAATAGGGGTCTAATTTAAAAAAAAAATGACCGCTTTTTTTTTTCTGAACATACACCTTCAAATACCCAGGCAACCTCGGACACCCATGCTAGTATATATATTTATATACAAGTGAACGTGTCTGTTGGTGTGTGTATGTCTGTGTGTGTGTCTGTGTACATTTCCCTACGTAATAACTCTGTCAATTTAAAGTCTACAGACTCGAAATTTGAGAAACAGGGTACTGAGATTGGTGAAAACCTTTGTAATTCGTCTCCGGACAGAAATTCCGCTGTTAAGGGCACCAAGTTCAACGATTTGACCTTTGAAAAGTCTACCAAATTCCTGCGCCAATTTTGAATCTAATAACTTGACATTTTATATATAGGTTCCTTGGAGATGGACCTAACTTAATAACTGGATTTTAGCCACAAACAATAAATGTTAAGGGGTCATAAAAGGGTTCAAATTTTAAAAAATTGATCGATATATATCTTCGAAACTCCGCGGATTAAAGAATATCCACTTATCTTGTGCTTCCTTTTTTAAAATTAAATATGTTTTTAACTCTTTTTCAAGATGTCTTTTAACATGTTTTATTAATCATTTGTTCATATATATATATATATATATATATATATATATATATATATATATATATATATATATATATATACACACACACACAAAAAGTCTTCGACTGCATGGACCAAATATTCAGAGAGAAGTGTGGAAGAGACTTTTCGCACACACACTAACAAGGTCACATACACATATACACACACGCATATATATGTGTGTATATACCTATATATGAGTATGCGAAACTATTCGCATACACACAAACAAGTGTACACACATAATTACACACAAATATGTATATATATATATGCACATATATATGTACATATACACATCTATATGTGTATATACATATATATGTGTATATATACATATATATGCGTATGTGCGTGTAATCTTGTTAGTCTGCGTGCGAAAAGTCACACACACATACACACACATTTATATATATATATATATATATATATATATATATATATATATATATATATATATATATATATATATATACTAGCAGAGGTGCCCGGCGTTGCTCGGGTGTTTGGAGGTGTATGCTGTGCAAAAAAAGCAAAAAAAGCAAAAAAAATGGTTAATTTTTTAAAACTTTGACCCCTATTATGACTCCTTAAAATTTATTGTTACGGGCTCAAATCACTTTATTAAATTAGAGCCAGGTTCAAGGAACCTATATCTAAAATTTTAAGTGTCTAGACCCAAAATTGTCGGAGGAGTTTGGTAGAGTTCTTAAAGGTCAAATTGTTTGAATTTGACCCCTTAACAGCCAAATTTCTGGCTGACACGCGTCACATCGATTTTCGCTAATCTCAGTACCCGGTATTTCAAATTTCGAGTCTATTGACTAAAAATTGACAGAGTTATTGCGTAGGGAAATGTACACAGACAGACAGACACACAGACACACATACACACAGACAGACAGACAGACACGTTCACTTTTATAGATATAATATATATATATATATATATATATATATAGAGAGAGAGAGAGAGGGAGAGAGAGAGAGATAGATAGATAGATAGATAGATAGATAGATAGATAGATAGACTTCCACACTCCGTTCTGAATATTTGGCCCATGCAGTTGAAATTTTATAGCAAACATTTTGATTCAGTTTTTACCCGTCAAAAATTTTGACAGGAGCTAAAAATTAAAAATAAAATAGTTGGCATTTGGCAAGAGTAGTCAAATAAATTTGTTTGCACGAACAAATCTGCATTCATAAGTAAAAAAAAAAAAAAAACTTTTTTTTCAACTATTTATATGTTTATTGGCGTGTCTCAGTCTTAGTTATCAGTGTGGCTATGACAACAGCATATTCTTTTCATTGCTTTTACTCTTGAGTATATATCCGTTAATATCTTATACGCCCTTATATAAACTGATATGGTTCTCGGTTGATTGACTGTGTCTTACTCTGTCGGATATATACTTGAGAGTCAAAAGTATGAGAAGAATATTCTGTTGTCAAAACCCTAATGATCAGGCTTGAGAGTTTTATGTTTTGGTTTTGATTCTTGCCAATGACACCCAAGCCATTCCTTTTTTTTTTACTTTTCGAAATCACCCATACATATCGAGTACAATACAATAACAAGGAAGGATTTTACTTGATATAAACAACACAATATCTGCAGGAATAAAATAAAATAATATAGCTTATTCTACTACTGTCTAACGACGGGCAGTTTTCTAGTATATATATTTGTATAAATATGTATATACGTATAAATACATATATAATAATACATATAAAATACAGATGCATATATATCTGGAGATATACATACACATACCTATACACACCCCATATATATATATATATATATACATATATATTCATATATCTATATTCATATATATATATATATATATATATATTTCTGTAGAAATATATTTTCTTAAATATATATCAGTCCTTATTTAATAATCTCAATGTAATTACAGAGCAATATAGAGAATATGACAAAAAGTTATATTCCAAAATTCATGATGTTGACCATCTTATAATTTATTCCTTTAATTCAGTTGACTTATATTATTAGAATTGTATAAGTCGACTGACTTAAAGGAATAAATTATAAGATGGTCAACATCATGAATTTTGGAATATAACTTTTTGATATATATATATATATATATATATATATACACACACATATTTTATCTCTATATATAAACATATATATATATACTTTTTGATATATATATATATATATATATATATATATATATATATATATATATATATTTGTGTGTGTGTTTTATTATTATTTCAACGTTGGGTGTATTAAGTTAATTCATTACAAGTTGTGTCAATAGACGAGATAATGATTACCCGTCCATATCTTGAGATTTTTTTGTTTTTGTTTACTGAAACCATCTGAAGATATGGTCGAGTACTATTCACCCCGTCTATTGAAACAACTTGTAATAAACTAAGTTAATAAACCGATTGTTTTAATTAAATATATATATATATATATATATATATATATACATATATATATATATATATATATATATTCATATTTTTGCATGCACTCGGCCAAATTCTAAACTAATTAGGTAATCATTTCCATTTTGGAAACACAGGTCTATATTTCTCTTTATTTCTTAAAAAAATCAAATCAGGCAGTGATGGACTAGAAATCTCTCGTAAAAAGTCACATCTGATTGCTCAGATATATTTTTATAATTAGGTAATTATGAAGCAATAAGTAATTTAAGCAAATCGTTATGTTATTTATTTTCATTTTCAAATAAGAATTTAAGTTTATATCTCTTTTAGCAATACCCGAAATACTTAAAATTTAGGAATATACATTATTTAATATCTCTCATACCTATTAGTGAAGTTTCACAAAATGGGTTTTCAGGAAATATCTCCCCTCTTTTATTCCGTTTTCATGAAATTAAACTTGCAATGAGAGCATTGAAACTCCTTATATCTAACAGTATGACTTAAAATTCAAAATGATGGTTTAATAAATTAAAAAATATTCAAACACATAAACATAGCTAAAATTATATAATAAAGAGATATACCGTACTTTAGGGCAATTGCGCCAAGTCCGGGGTAATTACGCCAAGTCCGGAGTAAGTGACTAGCTAGCTAAAAGTGATCTTTTGCCAACCACGGATATAAAGAGCACTTTTTTTTTGGCGCAAGTACCCCAAAGTACGGTATTATATAATATATTTATATACAGGGCAGCCCAGTAGTAGTGACAAATTTTAAAATTCGAATAACTTTAATAGTATGTCACTATTTTTTGGCCAGCCTATATATATATATATATATATATATATATCCTCCTCAATCAGAACGACAAACTAAACAACATACTTAAAACAACAAAAATAATAAAAAGCAAACGCCAACCCAAAACCTTAAAACACATCCTAAATTCCTCAAAACTCGTCCCACATACTACAAAAGGAGTTACAAAATGCAAAAAACCGCGATGTGGAGTATGTGACATAATAATAGAAGGTAACACATACACATTCAAAAACCCAGCAGAAACATTCAAAATAAAAAAGAATCTAAATTGCACCTCCAGAAATGTAGTATACGCACTAAGATGCACAACATGCAACAAATCCTACATAGGCGCCACCAAAACTTTCAGCAGTAGAGTGGCCTTACATAAGAGCAACATCAAAATTGCAGATAACAGACACCTCTATGTTTCAAAACACGTACACACATGCAGTGGAAACAGCTTCAAAATAATGCCAATCTTCCAAACAGACACTTATTTTTATTTACTTACACAGAAAAAAACTTCATCACCAGATTCACTCCTGAACCGAACAGAACCTAAGACCATCACACAAAAACATGAAATGCAAGGTACACTCGCATGCACACCCATACACATACACATATACACACCCACACATAAATCAGAACCGACACATTAAAACACACACGTGCGCGCATACAACCACACACAGACATAACACCCCTATCTCTAATACAACACACTGAACAATACCAACCCTACTTAACCTCGAAACCAACAACACTAGGAGACACCTAGAACCATAGTATAATATCTGTTCCAACACCTCGCTCCATCCTCAGTCAGTGGAGGAGAACCCCCTCATGACTGAAACGACTATCATCCCTTCTATCATCCCCTCCCATACCTATACCCCCTCCAATTACCCCCCTCTGGGGAACAAAATCTTCCCTACACTAGGAACCGATCCTGGGTCTGGCCATACCCACATGGGGAGACAAATAAATAGAAACATTAAAAAATCCCCTATTTTCAATACACCCCTCTTTCTAAACAAACATAATATAAGGAATACCGAAAAGACTATAACGAAAAATCACAATACTAAAATCCAAGAATCCAAAAAATAAATATCAAAATAGAATGAAAGCACCCCTATCCTTATTTCAGAAGAGCCAGTCCCCCCTCCCCACACATACACATTAGTAACGACCTCAGACCACAGCCGCCTTCCTAAGGAAGCAAATAACCCCCAAATACTATAAAACAATATACACATTCCCAAACCAATAAAAGCAAACACACACACGCACACACACGCGCACACACACACATAAACACACACACACCCTACCCCACCCTAAAGGAAAAAAAAAACATTAGCAGAAAGAGATAGGGACTACAGCCAGGTCAACGTTCCCCTGGACAAGCCCAATAAAAGAGCAAAAAAAATTGAGCATACCAATGAATAATAAACACTTACAAGCCTCCACCCCTTGGAAACACTTCAAATTAACTACGAAAATCGCCATTTTTACATCTCCAACACATTTGAAAATAATTTCTGACGAGGACGCATCACAGACCGTCTGAAACGCGCGTAAAAACGATTTCAATGACTTAAAAACATTATTACAATGATCCAAACATAATTCTCAATGAAAAACCAAGACACGGAATAAGAAAATAATGTTAAAAATACACATTGTTGGTGACTACTCCCTTATTTAAATATATATATATATATATATATATATATATATATATATATATACACTAATCAGTGTTCAATGTATGACAATCGAGTCATTAAGCTTAACACAGGTACGCGTTTCATTTCCGTAAGACATCATCAGACTTAGCCTTTGTTTAATAAATTACCACGCACACATACATACATACATACATACATACATATATATACATACATATATATATATATATGTATATATATACACACATATATATATATATATATATATATATATATATAAGGGCATAGATATGCATATATTCGTAGACGAATATATCGATATCGTCGGTTTCAAATTTTGTATATAGTACAACTCAGACTACAACACATCGCGTGAGATTCCATTTTGGGGCGAAAAATATGAACAGCGACTGTCACGAGTTGGATATACCTGACTAGATATTATTCCCCTTTAAAGGATTTGAGACTGACGGTACCGATGTTGTTATGATCTTTTTTAACACATATTTGAAAGATATAACGGTGTTATGTTTTAAATTTGCGTAGTAATCGAGTACTCTGCTGGAGTTCTCTCTCACTAACATTCCACACGCATTCATATATATATATATATATATATATATATATATATATATATACATATATATATATATGTTTATATATATATATATACCTATGTTTAAATATTTATATATGTTTACATATATATATATATGTTTATACATGAATTGTTTATTTATATGATTTTTGATACGAGATTTCGTGTAATAAAAATTAATGAACTTTTTGTTTTGTATCGAATACTTATTGCACCCACTGTATATATATATATATATATATATATATATATATATATATATACATTCTTTGCTTACAGCGATTGAGGTGCACTGAGAATATTCTCTTTGTTTGCCAAATCCCGTATGCCACATTCGAAATCAGATCGCTAGGCAAAATAAAAGCCAAAGAATTAGCGAAATGACAGCCTAAAACGATGACATTAATGCTTGCTGGCACTGATGTTGACCTAGGTAGCCAGTCCAGTCAAACCCATCGGGATGTATGCGGTGATGGTCGTGCTCTTCCACCAGGATTAAGTTGGTAATAAGAATTCCCGGTGGATACTGGCGATTTACAGAAAAGACCCATTCAGTCGGAAACAGGATTGAGCAGAAAGGCAGAAAGGTAGAAAAGAACTCGAAGGTCCGGCGAGGGCAGGAGAGGTCACGTCGAGATTTCATTTGCTGGTCTGTGTTGGACGGAATCGGCGATATCGTTTCTATTGGGAATAACATAGACCGGCTAAGAAAGAGAGGAAATGGAAAACGGAGAGAGTAGAAAAGGGGCGACTGAAAGATACGGTCATCTGAAAGGACGAGTTGCATTCTGCATTGCAGCTTGTGTGTTGGCAAGTTAATAGCTGGTATTTGGATAAGCTTAATACCTTCATAATTAAGACCCTAGATTTAATATAATAATTCTTTTATGGAATATCTACATTTATTGTGACAAAAAAAACATAAGCCAATCTCTAATAAATGTCAAATTTTATTTATTTGTATATTTATACAAGGTGCCTTAAATAAGTTTCCAGACATTTTCGTGTGTGCACTTTTATTAATAACACGTACATGAACCCCTAGTCACCTTCAAAGTAATCTCCTCCGGCTAAAAGACACGTGGTGTACCGTTCCAACAATTTTAGAAAGGCTCCATGGAAGGCGCCTCTTGTGTGACTGTGCTAATGACCCTCGTCAGGGTTACTTTCATCTCTTCAAATGTCTCATAACAACGGCCGCTAAGGTGTTTCTTGTGCTTAAAGGATTACCAAAAGTCACAGAAGGGCTAGGTCTTGATTATAGAAAAGGTTAGAAAGTGCCGTGATGCTGATCTTGGTCAAATAGTCTGTGACAAAATGGAGCAGGCTTGGACCAAACTTCACGCAAATCTTACGCTTCTTCAAATCCTCGCGAATAAGTGTGTATACACTTCCCACAGTGACATCAAACTGTGCACTTATTGTCTTTATAGACACATGGCGTTCCTTATCCATGAAATTCTTTATTTGGCCAATCAACTCTGAATTTCTGACTTCCTTACTCCTCCCACAGCTCCTCTTATCATTTTTCACAGGGCGCTTGCCTTCTTTGGATCTATGCAACTCAGAAACTGATGCGCGATTCATACAAGATCGCACAAAAACAGTTTGAAGCATTTCATACGTTTCTGTGTCATTTTTCAAGTTTAAAACAGAAATTTTATTGCATATCGTTCTTGTAAAATGTCCCCACGACCAGATTGCATTTTTGAAATTTACCAGCTGTGACAATCAGCCTTTGGTAGTGTGTATTCCAATTCCTGCTACAGCTGTTCATTTAGATCTGAAATCATAAAAGTTGGTCAGTCAACTCGTAAGATGTATAGCAATAACATACTAAATTTTCAGGTGTCTAGACAATGCGTTCATGAAAAGTATGGAAACTTCTTGAAGACACTTCGTTCGTACTAGCGGGACCTGTAGAAATATTTTATAGCTAATATATTGCTGTTGGCATTCTGTGGACATTCAACGTGAATGGAGATCCCCACGATATTATTGTGTTAAAACTATAAAAAGTATTTATCTAAGTAATCTGCTTAGTGCAGTGTCAGAATATGTTTTATTACTGATTATAACCAATATCCTAAACGGAGTCTGTGGCATATATCATTGTATGGACACTAGAGGCGAACGACAATCCCATGATATCATTATACCGTCTTTAGACAGAACAGATAATACCCTTGGATTCTAGCCAGAAGAACAAAAGGTATATTTTTGTTCCACGTACGACCCAAAAGCAACATCGTTTTATTTTATGCTATTTTTTTTTTTTACTTCGATGATCGGGAGAGTCTATTAAGGGGAAAAATGGATACAAAGTGGTAAAATACTACGTACAGTATATTAGCTTTTACTATATACTAATTTAATGTTCGTAGTATGTTACCTCCTTATATGCTCCTATTAAATAAATAGGATCACCCGATCGAATAATTTATAATTTTGAAACTCTGATACACTTACGTAAATTAAAGGTCCTACAGCGTCAATCTAGAGAAATTAAGAATGAGAATGTGAATCTATCTGAAACTGAAACTATAGTATAACTTTTATTCCTTGTCCAATTTAGGATGGCAGTGTAGAATGTCATAGCATCTTTTAAGGCATTACCAATTATGTGTGCTTGTACGCCAGTCCGTAGATACTGGCTTCCTGATAAGAAAACAAGAAATGTAAATGTTTGTCTCTCATCCTTTTTAAAAACTCAATCATGTTCTGCAAAGTCAAAAACAAACAATAATTTTCTTCTAAAAATCCACCCAAATACCATGAACAAATGTTTGAATATATGAAAACAGGTTGGTATGCCGTAAAACATAAACAACATCGAGACAAATATTTACATATATAAAGAATTTTAAGTATACATAGGTTTTCAAAATTATTGGATTCCCAAAACGTGGTTTATATGCCATAAAACAAAAGCAGCTAAACCAAATATCATAAATAAATATTAAAATATAAAACGAACTTTAAGCATAAAATTTTTTTTTTCCAAAATAACTTCATTCAGCACTAAATAAACCCATCAGAGTTATTATGCCGTGCAATTGCAAGAAAACCTCCATATGTGAGGATAGTGTAGTGTATGTTCTGTTGTCATGAGACAATTGTCTCAGCAATTACCCCTACTACATATCGGTTTGGGGGTAGCGCAGTATCCGTTCTATCGCTATAAGATCGTCTTCACATAAATTGCACCTTCTTTTATTACGGGGGGTGGGGTGTAGTATGTATTTCCTCATTCTGCTGTCGTAATCCTATTCTTTCATACATTTTCCTCTCTTCTTTTAGATAACGAAAATAAAATGTTATCTATTTTTTACATATGATACCATCCTCACAAACATTAACTTCTCGATGTTTCGGGTGGATGGTTAAGTGGATGGTAGTATTGTATCTTTTCTGTTATAATGAAACCATTCTCCTACGCAATGTCTCTTCCTTTCGGCGTTTTGTACAGTATCTTCCCTATTTTTATACTCTCTATTCCCAAACATTACCTTCACTTTTGTAAGTAAGAAAGATTATGTGGTATATGTTTTATTCGTAAGCGCTAGTGAAAATTTGCAACAGCACGAGGTATACAATCCTAGTTAATAGATAAGAAATAGATATATGCAGTTCCATCCGGTTACAAAAAAGTCATTGAGTAAAATTCAATATATCTATATAATAAAGCTCAACATCTGTGTGTGTGTGTGTCTGTACATGACACACATATATCGTTTACTATTGTACTAAACTGAGCACATACAGTGATAGAAAAAGTATAAACGAAATTCTATGCCTGCTCATGTCGTTTCTCGTAAGGCTACCAAATTTGTTAGGATAACCCATCATGAAGAGTAAGAGATTTTGTCGGGTTATATTGCTTTCCCTCACTAACGGGTTCGGGGCCCCAGCTGTGTCACTTATAAATAAGAATCCTATGCACGATTACACTGTTGGAGTGTTGAGCTATCGAATTTGCCATGAAAACTCCACCATGTTAAGGTTAAGGTTTTTACAGGGTTACATCGCTCACTCACACCAAGAGGTGGGGGCCCAATTAAGTTTTTTGAAAACTCTTCCTTAAGCCAGTCAACGATAATTACATCTACTAGTATATATATATATATATACATATATATGTATGTATATATATATATATATATATATATATATATATATATATATGCAGGATGACCCAGACAAACGGGCCCCAACTCTAATTTCTTAGTGTTTTGTCCGAATGAAATGAAACTTTGGTCATAACTAGTTTATTATATTCAGAATATCACATCAAAACACAAGGATATTTGTCCTTTTTTTCTCCGTTCTACAGCATATGTTCTTGCTGACCTCCATTTAGGTTTTTTTTTTTTTGGTGGGGTCACCCTGTTTATATATATATATATATATATATATATATATATATATATATATATATGTTTAAAGAAAAAATAGAAAAAACCGAATGAAATTATTAAAAAATCAACGTTTCGTCCTTGACTTAGAGGACATCTTCAGGATAATTGAAATAAAAATGTGATAAAAGAAATTATCCTGAAGATGTCCTCTAAGTCAAGGACGAAACGTTGATTTTTTAATAATTTCATTCGGTTTTTTCTATTTTTTCTTTAAACATAACGTCAACCACCGCTGGTACATTTTTTCATTCCTTATACATATATATATATATATATATATACATATGTGTGTGTATTGTGATTCGACAGATTATAATAACTATGACATAAGTAAGTAAAATATTACAATTATTATCAAGATCCAATTATCACCACCTAATGCTGAAGCCTATATAAGTGCACTTTCTAACAAAACATTGCATTGTTATTTTTGCCTCAAAGTAAAGCTTAAAAATTACTCTAATTTTCTTCGTCAGATTTTATCTATTACAATTCAAATAACATACATTGGATATACGCAAACATTTAGACACTAAAACAAAATCTAGAAAAATTATTTCCTTTTTCAATAATAAGGGTAGACAACACACGAAAATCATAACGCACTCCAGGGTGTGAATAAGTGTAGAATTATATCAAAGTGTGGATTCTTATGTGCTATTTTCGAGAAAAAACGGAAAGTGATGAAGAAGAATTTCGTGTTTTTTGTTTGTTTTACATGTTTTTCGCGCACAGGCTAACCAATTTTTGCATGAAAAATATATTATTTTATTAAGTGCAGGGCAAATTCTATTTAATATCGGAAAGAATTTTCATATTCTTTTAAACATCCATTTTAATTAATTCCCGATTAGTTTTTGCCGGTTTTCTCATAGGAAAACCATATTTAGTTAACTATTACGTGTAATTTTATTCATGCAGATATTCTACATGATTTATACTTGCGTAATATTTACGTAAAAAGGTTATAGTACACAAAAAACCTCTTTCTATATATATTTATGTATGGGCATATATATTTGTTTAAAAAATGTTGCCTACCAAACTCTTCTGTCAGTTTTCAGTCTACAGATTTGAAACAAAATATCTAGGGTATTCGAACCCATGCGTATCTTTATATTTGGATTAAAGCCAGGGAAAATCAATGCAAACGTATACAAATTGAAAAAAAAATAGAACTCGCCAGATAATGGTCAAACGACGGCATTACTAATATGCATGGGCAGCATAATAATTATTGGTTTATGTTTTAATTTTTAGCCTGGTAGTAAACATGTCTTCATAGTCCAGGCATTATCGTAAAAAGAAAAAGTAAATCGTAAACTAAACGTTTTGGTTTCGATTCTCGGTGGTGGCGCATAAGTTATTTTGTTTTAATTTTTAAACCATTACTATATATTGGGTCCAATATAATCTATATATATAAAAGCGAAAATGTATGCGTGTATGTATGTGTGTTCGCTTTTTCTGTATGTCAACAAAAGGCCTTTCTTCAGAGAAGCGGTCGCTCGCTTCACAACTTTTTAAAACATTTTATATCACATATAAATCGTAATATCTCACAGTTCACAACGAAGCTCGCCTGTCTATTTAATTTGCTCGATTTCGGGAAGATAAATATTCAATATTTGTCGTTCGCCGCATGTGGGTTAGTCTTTTTCCTATAAAATCTTGGGGGTGCTGAGCGTTCAGCAGTAAATAGATACTATCCCGCAGTCAAACTTGACCTCATTAACTCATTAAAACGTGCACCTGCTAAATCCAAGTAATTAAATAAATTCAAACGTGTTTCCGTTAGCATCTCTTGGTGGGGCAATGGTTAACGTCGCACGTTTTTTTCACACTTTGATTTACAACTTTGCCTAAACGGTTCGGGTTCGATCCTCATACTTACTTTTTTTTCAATCCCCCTACACACCTCCAAACACCCGGGAAACGCCGGGTACCCCTCGCTAGTATAATAATAAATACGAAATCTGCATTAATCAAAATAGCATATTAAAGCGAAATTTATTAGCAGACCTCAAGGTATTACCCGGTCGTAAAATACGACTGGTCAATGCTTGGAGATCTGGTAGTACACACACACATAAACACAGACACAGACACACACACACACACACACACACACGCACATACATATATATGAAATACTATTTTCAATAATTGTGCTGAAAAGCAAAATAGCGTCCATTCGCAGCTGAACATATTGTCAACTGCATATCATTTCCTTTGATTATATGTGCCATTGTTGAAAATCCATGGATTAAGGAAATTAATATAACCCCTTCTATATATTCCTTTTGTCAAGCAATAAATTCTTAAATCGAATATATGTCTCTATTTGTTGTTTTTTCAGACTTTAAGATGTATCCACGAAACTTATATATTGCTCTATTCTTAAATATTGAGCTTTTCCTTTTTGGCTAGGATCTCCTTGAAAGTATTATTCAAGTAATATCTATCAGGATTTTCCATCTGAATTCTATCAGTGTCTTATCTCGCTTATATATATATATATATATATATATATATATATATATATATATATATATATATATATATATATATAGTTGTCGGTTTAGCCCATTGAAGTGTTGTAAATCTGAGGCTTGTAACCGCATGCTCCTCTCAAAAGCGGCCTACATAAACCACAAAAAACACATGCCATAACCAGAGGTATCAAAAAACCGAGTTAGATGTGAAACAAGTTTCAACACACAACGTTTTCGTCCATATGTGTGGCAGACTGTGCAAGTCAAATAATGGCCTAAAAAAGGCATCTTCAGGCCGTGGTTTGGGTGTCGCTGTGGATTAACCTGAAAACTATGATGAGGTTGGTAAAAGGGTGAACCTGAGGTAAGCTGTACCTTTGTCCTGTAAGTGCTCGACCATTGGCTGATTAGGATGGGCGTGGTAAAAAACTAAGAAGCTGATTGACTAACTAGCAAATTTGATACCATGCCTTTATATAAAAATGTCAGATAATCACAACTCTTCATATAAGCCTGATAAATTCTCACAAGAAGGAAATGCGGAATATTTTAGGCATTCTATATATATCCGAGCGATATATATATATATATATATATATATATATATATATATATATATATATATATCCTGTTTCTGGTAATTATCAAATCAAAAGAGCACATTCGGATAACACGTGGTAGGGGGGTCTCTCGTCCATAGATAAAAGATGGTGGCAGTCAAACAAATATTCTATCAGACAGGTGTAAACACATAACTACAGCAGTGTAAGCTATATTTGCTCTCGATATTTATATATACATTTAGACCACACGCACACACACACACACATATATATATATATATTGTTTTTAAAATGTAATTATCAACTGACACGTGTTTCGTCGTCTACGACTCATCAGAGTGGCTGTAGACGACGAAAAACGTGTCAGTGGATAATTACATTTTAAAAATAATATATATATATATATATATATATATATATATATATATATATCGCTCCCCATGCGGGGTTACCAAGTTGGTTAAAAGTGAAAATTATTCCCAACTCGCATTTAGGTAAAAATGCACTTTCGTAAATAATTGAATTCATTCAAAACATATCGCTAAAACTAAAACAAAACAACATATATATATATATATATATATATATATATATATATATATATATATATATATATATATATATATATCAGATTGTTTATTTATTTTTATAAGCGATTTTGTGGTATTTTTTCTTCTTTCCTCTTACAACCTGAGTACTTGTAAAGAGAGAAGTTAACTTCTCTTTCTTTATGTTCTAATCGCTATACATTTTTGGAAGCATTATTTGTTATATATATATATATATATATATATATATATATATATATATATATATATATATATATACGTAAAAAGTATTTAAATAAATGTTTAAAATAATACATTAATACTATTAATGGATAAATAAATTAGAAATTAGAAATCACAAAATATGGCGCGACTTGAACGTAATTATATATATATTATTCAAATTATTTATACGAAATTGCATTTTTACCTAAATGCGAGTTTGGAATAATTTTCCCTTTGACCAATTTACTACCCTCAAATAGAGAGTGGCATATGTATTGTGTTTAAACTATAATTATCCACTGATAGGTGTTTCGTCGTCTACAACTTATCCGAGTGCTGAATCTCGCAAGATTCGGCGACTCATAAAACTATTCACATCTTTAAATACTAATTTACAAGAATCTGATTTTTATTGCCTCCATTGCACAATTTAGCTGGTTATCGAAGCTCCTTATACCAGCAGATAATTGGAAAAATTACGCTTGGAAAAAATGGTATTCCTTGATCGTTTGTAAATTGTCTTCTACAAAGTGATTCGATTACGTTCATTTTTAATTTGTAATTTCCATCGCTCGGATTAATTTTTATGCGAACGTTGACTCTTATAGTCACTTAGCCTTTCGGAACAATTTACCACTGCATCAAATTTCATTTGCATTTTAATTTGTTGTTTTTCGTTTTCCACTTGATGATAATTTTCTTCGCATGTATGATTGATTTTCATATAATGCAGGTTCAGTCTATTATTATCGGTAAATTCATAGCTTCGCTATAATAATTATTTACTAATAAACTCTGATGAAAAAAGTAGTCTTAGAAATTATGCGGATAGGGAAATCTTAATATTTCTTTGTGGGTATCCAATAAATACTTGTAAATTATAATTTTCCATCTTCCATTGTATTTTTTTTATGTCAAGCTCTATTTCCTATTTTAGTTGCATTGCACTTTTTGGGGGGTTTGGTTGTTAGGAATATGATATAAATTTGATTGTTTATATTCTTTTTAAGTTTACAGGTGCGTTCGGCATGTAAACTTAACTCTTACTTCTTGATCTTTAATATATATATATATATATATATATATATATATATATGTGTGTGTGTGTGTGTGTGTGTGCGTGTGTGTGTGTGTAGTGGGTGCAATAAGTATCCGATACAAAACAAAAAGTTCATTAATTTTCATTACACGAAATCTCGTATCAAAAATCATATATAATTACGCACTCACTAGATAATTACATAAATGTCATATCTAAAGTTCAAAAAGTAAGCAAACACACACACACACTGGTATTAGTAATGAGTGTTATTGCCTTTACTCGCAATAACAGCTTCCAAACTTTTGCGATACTTCCTTACAAGATTGTTACAAATGTTATCTGGAATTTTATCCCACTCTTCTTGGCAAATTCGTTTAAGTTCTGTCAGATTCCCTGGATCTCCCTTTTGTACCATCAACTACAACTATTACCACAGATTTTTAATTAAGCTGAGGCCAGGTGAGTGACTTGACCATCCTAATACCTCTATTTCCTTTTCCCGAAATCATGTAGTATTTGCCTTATATATTACATAGATAGATAGATAAATATATAGATAGATATGTGCGTAGTGGAGTAAATATAAAAATGCGTAAGCAAAGTAAAAATTAGTATCTGGAATAGCAGAGAAGTAAAACAAAATGCTAATAGAAAAAAGAACAGACACAAACACGTCATTAAAATATCTGGTAAAAATAAGTAATGAATACGGTTGAATAAATTGATCAAAATAATATGGCCTAGCATTAACGGTGGGCGTGGTTCATTAATTTACTAGAATTTATCTCTGCTTATCAGCTATAGTATAAAGTAACTATCTATCTGTCTCTCTACCTATTTATCTTATCCATCACATCTCTATTTATCTCTTTATATACAGGGTGTATACATTATGTAGCCAGACTTTGTGGAAGCATCCTGTAGATTATGTAGCCAGACTTTGTGTGCACTCTGTATAAACACACACACACACACACACACACACACACACACACATGTTTATATAAATATATATATATATATATATATATATATATATATATATATATATAGGGTGCTCACAAAGTCTGACTACATAATCTACAGGATGCTTCCACAAATCTTGCTACATAATGTAGCCAGACTTTGTGGACAACCTGTATATGGTAGCTTCCTTCAGTCCACACGTGGAATTTTTTCGGCAGGTATGGCCAATCTCCAACCACACCTCTCCTGAGTCGTCACTGTTGAATAGCAGTGGCAAGTGGATATTCAGGACGACTGAAAACATTACCGAGATAGGCGGAGCGAACATACAGCGCCTAGAATTCCCTTAATGGTCACCCATCTGGTACTACAGGGGCTCAACGTTGCTTAATGCCGATGATCGCACGAGAACAGGTATACTAAGTGTCACTAACGTTATACCGTATATATATATATATATATATATATATATATATATATATATATATATATATATATATACAGGGGGACCAGAAAAACGGGCCCCAACTCTACTAGGCCCCGTTTCTTAGTGTTTTGTCCGAATGAAATGAAACTTTGGTCATAACTAGTTTATTATATTCAAAAAATCACATCAAAACACTAGGGTATTTAGCCTTTTTTCGCCGTCTATAGCATATGTTCTAGATGGCCTCCATTTAGCATTTGTTTTTTGGGGGGTCACCCTGTATATATATATATATATATATATATATATATATATATATTCTCTGTTTCTCTCCCCCCTATATATATATATATACACACACATATATATAAATACACCCACAGACATATATATACACACACATATATATATATACACACACACACATATATATATACATATATATATACACACACACACACATATATATATACATATATATATACACACACACACACATATATATATATATATATATATATATATATATATATATATATATATATGCTTGCTCCTTTTTAAAAACCCAATGAATTCTGTAACAGTCTTTCCTAAAATTTACATTTGTCTTTCCTTTTCTTTGTAACCAAAACAGGCAGGCTGAATAGGATATTGATTCATTCGGAAAAAAAAATGTTATATTTCTCACTATGAATAAAGCAAAAAAGGTTGAATCTATTCATTCAATTTCCGTTTATTTATAAAGAACTGTTGGCCTTTATTTCCTTGGTGGTTGTTTGTTAAAGAAGACCGAGAAAACATTTATTAACTGCTGAGGAGGCTTTTAGAGTTCTTAGCGAAAGAATAGAAAGAATTGTAATAAAAAGAAAATCATGTATATAATGCATAAAAAAGTAAATGAATAATTCTTATCCACTCATGTGCCTTGCAGATTCCCTTCTGACTTCACCCCGACACCAGCCAACCGCCTCAAACCAGATTCCGAATTCTTTCCTATTTTCATCTGTCTTCGGGCAATTTCTCCGGCGAACTCCGTGCGCTAGACCGTATAGAAAATTGAATGAATAATGTCTTCGGAATTGACTTACATGCATACACCCGTTATAGTACACACACACACACACACACACACACACACACACACACACACACACACACACACACACATATATATATATATATATATATATATATATATATATGTATGTATGTATGTATGTATGTATGTATGTATGTATGTATTAATGATAGAACGATTCCAATATTTTTCCCGAGTCCTATATGATTACCGATTCATTACTGAATTCCGGATTCTGATTTTTTTTTTTCATAGCTCTGTTAATATTAAACTATAGAGTAGTTATTTTTCCCGATTGCTATGAAAGAAACCCATGTTAAATGTGCATATATTTTCTCAAACGAGTCGGAGATTTTATTATACTGGTTGTTTAAAATTTGTAAATATTTAACGTTACTATGGAAATGTTTTGCTTTTAACTAAGTAAAATATAAAAGACAATCGGAGTAGGGAATCGGATAAGTTAGAATTTTGTGGGCATGCGAATCGGTATTAGAATCGGAAAAATGTGTGTCTATTTTCAGACTCCAAAATCGATTTTCTCTTTGATTTTGTTTAAAAAGACCTTTCACTACTGGTAATAATAATGCAATCACGAATATATTTTTATTTTAAACTACCAGTACAATTAAAATCTCTAAATCACCAACTCCTCACAAGTGTATTTTTACATTTGAGAATATATCTGAACATTTAACGCTTGTTTTTATGACAATCAAGAAAAAGTAACTGTCCTATAGTTAAGAATGAGAATCGGAATCGGTAATTTTATCGGAATCTGGAATTTAGTATGAAAAACACACACAAACACGCATATATATATATATATATATATATATATATATATATATATATATATATATACATACATATATATTACAGCATACGTGTTTTGTTTTTAATTTTTATTCCATTGTTTCGAGAAGGAATTTGTAAATAAAATGATAAGAAGGGTGTTTCCTATGCTGTATTCTCTCTGTTTCTCTCCTCCTCTCTCTTTATATATATATATATATATATGTGTGTGTGTGTGTGTGTGTGTGTGTACGTGTGTGCGTGTGAGTTAGTGTGTGTGTGTTTATACATATATATATATATACACATCTATAGGCAAATATTTATGTTCACACACCATATATATATACACACACACACACACACACACACACACACATATATATATATATATATATATATATATATATGAGTGAGGGAGTGTGTGTATTGTTCTGACCATTAATTAAGTTTGGATTACTGATCCTTTTTCGAAAGATAGAGTAGGCTTTGTAGATAATGATAAAGTAGACGTCTGGGAATTTCTATGATTCCTTTTTTGGTGAACTGTGTACGGAAGATAACCAATTTAATCTATCGCATTAAATGACTTCAAAGCGAACTTGGAAATGACATCGGATGCTACAAGCAGGGCCACTAACTCACAAGCAATCCGGGACATCTTGCCAGTGGACAGGCGCCAAGACCAGCCGTGACGATGCCAAACCTCGAATAATATAATATTATGTTTTGTACAGGCAAATCTCAACTAAAAATAAGGCGGTTTATGAGAGATATTGGCAAGGAATCATGTTTTGTTCTTTCTTTCCTCATTTTTAATGATGCGAAGAAATAAAAGATCTTTTTTCTTGAAGGCTTTGATTAAGGAACTGCTTTTATTTGGTTTTCGTCTAATTCGTAAGCTTACACCACACAACGGCCCCCAACTTCTTTTGACTCATATCTAATTAAAATGTCTAACTGAATCACATCGTTTTATCTTCTGCTCCCTCTATCTCTGCCTCTTTCTCCTTCTCTTTCTCCCCTCTTCTCTTCGTAGATATATATATAGTCATCCACGTACAATACTGTTTCGGGGTATCACAACTCATCTGTATGGCTAGACAAGCAGCTTTCTAGAGATACGAATCGGTGCCCACAAATGTCCCTCATCAAGTGCCTATTAAAGAAGCACTTGCCCATCGCTTTACAGTGCTCAAACTGCTTGTTTATTTAGAAACAAACGGGAAGTGAGCTTCACTTAATAGCCAAATAAAACATCGAGTGAAATTATAGTTGCGATAGTTATCAACATAAACAGAGAGCGTTTATTAATTAATTAATTAATTAATTAATTAATTAAGCTACACAGAATTTTCCGTGTTTCAATCTCACAATTATA
The DNA here is from genome assembly GCF_053919585.1 of Euprymna scolopes. NCBI lineage: Eukaryota > Metazoa > Mollusca > Cephalopoda > Sepiida > Sepiolidae > Euprymna > Euprymna scolopes. Next base: position 75,776,900 of record NC_136488.1, on the reverse strand, counting down.
TGTGTTCTCACTAGAACGAAACGCGTAATATTCTGTGTAGCTTAATTGCCACACACACACACACACACACACACACACACACACACACACACATATATATATATATATATATATACTGGTTGAAGACAACCAAGTTTCAAATGGAAGAATTGGTTTGTAAACATATTTTTGTATATTTTTTCCGATTTTTATCGCCTTCCGCACATTTCGAAACACGTCCGCGATAACAATATTTTATCTGTTTGTTTTTTTTTTATTATTCATGTCGGCTTATATATTAACCGACTTGCGTATCTTTTTTTTTCTTTTTTTTTTTATTCAATTTTCACCCTAAAATAGGCACAGTGGCTCTTTAAAGTAGGGGCTACTATCGGGGACATAAGTTGCAGGGGTATTATAAAGGGAGATGAGTAGCAAGATGTCTGTTCACATTACACTTGAACTTCTGCATGTCAGTACAGTTGGGAAAACAGAATCCAGGAAGGGAGTTCCAAAGTGTAGCGATTGTGGGGAAGAAACTATTGGAGTAGAAGGCCTTCTACCACCTAGGGATCTCTAATGTGAAGGGGTGGGATTTAGCTGCTTGTCGGATTTGTCGGGTGTATTCACGTCAAGGAGGTACAAGTGCTTGTAGTTCGTCAGAGCATTCACCGTTAATGTACTTATAGAACAGGCAGAGGGATGCAACATTTCGTTGATGGGACAGAGGCTGAAGCTTAGATGACAGTTCAGAACCTATCAGGTTGGTGACTCTCTTTTGATGATCACTGTAAAGGAGTGAAAGACTAGTTGCAGATCCACCAGCCCAGATGTGACAACAGTACTCCATACATGGGTGAATGGTAGCCTTATAGAGGTACAAGATACTTTCAGGCGTAAGTAGCTTTCGAGCACGGTAAAGAGAGCCCACCTTCTTCGCAGAAGACTTGGCAATGCTCTCGATGTATCTATTCCAGTTCATGTTCCCTTTAAACGTTAGGGCGAAGAGTATAAAGGAAATACTTTCAGGTAATGTGTTCTTGGCCATTGCTATTGGTGGTAGTGAAGGTTTCTTGTACTTATTGAAAGGAACAAGCTTTATCTTGGCAGCATTGAATGCGACCATCCATTTTTGTCCCCATTCCACTACAGATTGGAAGTCATCCTCTAGTGTGTCTGCCACTTCCTTAGATATGTGTTCGTATGTTTCCCCCCCCGTGCCTTTTATAGAGAGTGGTGTCATTAGCAAATATACCCATCTCAGAAACAATTTCATCAGGGAGGTCATTTATGAATATCAGGAATAATCAAGGTTCGAGGATAGACCCCTGAAGTGCCCCCACATTTATATTATATTGTTTAGATGTACGACCGTCGAGGACAACCTGGCTTTTCTTTTACTTAAGAGGATTTAATTGCATTATGTATTCTTCCAGTGATACCATATGATCAAATTTTCCTTAGAAGACCATCGTGTCATACCCTGTCAAAAGGCTAGGATATATCGAGGGCTACCGCTCTACCCTCCTCTATTTTGTCCAGTGAAATGTATATACGTTCAGAGATTACAGTTAGGATATCTGCTGTGAAACGGGTTTGCCTAAATCCATATTGATTGTCGGTCAAAAGTTTAGCAGCTGTAAGGTGATAGACCTGAGCTTCATTAATTAAGGAGTCACATATTTTGACGAAAAGCGGAAGAGGGCTAATGGGATGATAATTAAATGGGACATTTTTTTTGACAGAATTCTTGAAAATTGGTACCACAGAAGCGGTTTACTAGCAGTTAGGAATGCAAGATTCGTTAAGGAATTTGGTGTAAAGTTTAGAGAGAACTGGAGCAACCTCAGCGAAGGTAGCTGATCAGCGGCTTGGTTCCCACCAGTTTTGGCAAATAACAAATAGGATCCTGAACAGAAGTGTGCGTTCTATCCCAACCATTATTAATGGACCAGAGCTCATCTCGTCAGCATCAGACAAGGGCAAACTATTTGCAAAGCACTTTGCAGCTAATTCTACCCTATGCGACGAAGGCCATCAACTCCCCATATTTCCTCCTATCACACAGAACACGCTAGGTAACATACAAAAATATGTGCATGAGGTCGCCAAGCTGATCAGGAACCTTGATTCCAGTAAAGCAACTGGCCCTGACGGCATCCCAATTATAGTGTTAAAAAAGCTTCAACCAGAACTTGCCCCCATACTTATGAAACTGTTTAAGCGTTGCCTTAAGGAGGAGTGATTTCCGACTCCCTGGAAAACCTCACCAGTTTGCCCTGTATTTAAGAATTCAGGTGATAAGTCATCTCCCTCTCAGTACAGACCAATGAGTCTCCTGTGTGTTATGAGTAAGTTGCTGGAATCCATATTAAATAGAGAAATAGTCAACCACCTCAGCAGAAACAACCTTCTTAGTGACACACAATATGGTTTCTGTTCTGCAAGATCTACAGCAGATGTGCTAACGGTTATATCTCACAGGATTAGTGAATCTCTTGACAAAGGCTTCCTTTCTAGGGCAATTGCTCTTGACATATCAAAGGCCTTCGAAAAGGTATGGCATAAGGGTCTACTTCACAATATTTCCAGCTACGGTATAACTGGAAATGTTTTCTCAATCATTAAATCATTTCTCTCCGATAGGCTCATAAGAGTAGTGGTCGATGGGCAGAAATCAGAGGCCTGCAGTATTAATGCTGGAGTCCTTCAGGGGTCAATCCTGGGCCCAACTCTCTTCCTGATCTACATCAATGACCTCCCTAAACACATACTTAAATCATTCGTTGACATCTATGCTGATGACACGACCATCTACGGCAACACATCAAAGGCTGTAAATGACAAAGTTCTCTCTGATTCTCTCTCCTCTGATCTCGAGCGCGTGGTTCAGAGGGGGAAGAGGTGGCTGGTTTCCTTTAATGCATCCAAAACCAAACTCATATCCTTACATCATCAACGCTCTGATCCCTATCTGGCATCAATTCAAATTGATGGCCATCGTCTAGGAGAAGCCCCGTGTTTTGACAAGCTTCTGGGTTTGACCTTTAGTCCTGATCTGAAATGGAACACGTACATCAAGTCTGTTGCTAAGGTCGCTGGAAAGATGGTGGGATCCTTCTACCGCTCCAGAAGATATCTCACTACTGATGCAATTCTCTATCTATATAAAAGCCAAGTACGTCCAAGGATGGAATACTGATGCCATATCTGGGCAGGAGCTGCTAAAAACAGCCTACCCTGCCTTGACAGAGTACAAAATAGACTTCGTGGCTTAGTGGGGGAGGCCCTTTTCTCTACCCTGCAACCTCTCTCCCACAGAAGAGACGTTGCGAGCCTATCCTTGTTTTATCGCTATTTCCATGGTAGGTGCTCGTCTGAACAATCTCTTGTCCCCCCCCTCGCCAATCTTTCACGAAAAACACCCGTCTAGCTGAATCCGCTGTGAAAAATTTCCCCCACTCTTTATTTATGCCTAAATTAATACGTGGGTTCCATGAACAAAGCTTCTTTCTTAGAACTGCACGCCTGTGGAACTCTGTTCCGTCTGCCTGCTTCCCACCTGACTAGGATGTCTTCAAGTCTAATGTTAACAAATTCCTAATGAACCGCCCCCTTAAGTAAACACTTAATCAAATCTCCACACTAACGTAATGTACTTGCAATAACCCTTATCCCTGAGTGGCTTCCGAGCCTTGATAAGTGGTGACTACCGTGTAAAAAAAAAAAAATTAATGGCACAGACGGGATGAGGTCGGGTTCACATGCTTTTGAGATGTTTTTTTATGATACCATGTACCTGTCGTAACTCATACGATTATTTTATTTGGCTTCATTTCAGAGACAATCAAATATTAATTAAAAAATAAAAATCAACAGAAAAAAATATTAATAAATATAGATTGAGTGACATATTTAACGTAAGCTTTTAGGGGTTTTGACTGGCAGTATTCTCACTATTCTTAATCACATATTTTCTTTAAATGCTTTTTCTGTTTGTTTTTTGGTGGGGGGGGGAAGTTGCATTTTTTTTCTTTGCTATTAAGATATTGGTTGCCTATGGGGAGCGTTTAATCACATAAAAAATAATACTTTTATTAAGAGTTGCAAAACATACGAATGAAGATAAAATATATAGGCCTAAAGAAAAATAAAAAAATATATAAATCATGATTGTAAACTAATTCTTCGCTTTTGTAATTGAAATAATATACCGTCTGAAACCGGAATTATCCTTCTATTGTGATTGTCATATAAAACAAGTTGAACCATATTATTAGGGATATAGATCATTAGAATATATATATATATATATATATATATGTATATATATATATATAGAATATATATATATATAAATTTATACACATTTCATAATTCATATAGAATATATATTCTAATGATCTATATCCCTAATAATGGCCGAAAATGTGATCACAAAGATTTTTCCAAATCTCAGTATCCTGTATATCAAATCTCGAGTCTGTAGACTTTAAATTGATAGTTATTGCATAGGGAAATGTATACACAAACACAGACAGACACACACGTTCACTCTTATAGATAGATAGATAGATAGATGGATAGATAGATAGATAGATAGATAGATAGATAATTAACAGAAGAATAATTTTAATACGTACAGACACTTGTTTTTTATCTTTTCGACAATCATCAGTGCGGGACGACACGTTTACTATCGGTCACGAGATTCTAACCCGGTCACGAAGCCAGCTCGGACTCTATTAGTAAGGAACAAACCCCACAGTCAATCTCAATCGCGAAAAATATCTTTGAAATTTTAACATTCATTTTTTAAATGTCGTAACATCCGGCCATAGTGATCTAATGATTATAACATCATGATCTGCGCTGCAAGTTTATGCGACTGACTTTCTATTTCAACTTTAAAGTGCTCAACAGTGTATATATATATATATATATATATATATATATATATATATATAATCTAGCATGGAAAAATTGTCAGAGTTATTGCGTAGAGAAATGAACACAGCCAAACATATACACATACACTCAGACAGACAGATACCTTCACTTTTGTAGATCTATAGATATATAATTCGATGATTATTTTAGGGGCACAAAATTTATATAATGCAATCATGAAAGGAAGACGAACGTTCATGATTAAAACGTGGAAAATAAAGTCAACTTTGAAAGAAAGTTAACGGGGTGAAGAGAAAAAAAAGGGAAAGAAAATGTAGGGGAGTCAGCTGACCAGTTTCGCCCTCGCTTTATCAAAGCTGTATTGAAAGAAAAAAGACACGAACGGGAATCGAAAATATGTACAAATAAAAATGACGTTGTGTTACGTTATGTATGGGAAAAATTGGGGAAAGCCATTGAAATACAGCAACGTTATATTAAACGAAGATCCTAGAGACTAATCACGCTCAAACCCAAGAGGCATTCCTTTTGCTTACAGAAGGAACGCCTTCTCAACCTAACGTAAACAGTCTCCAAGATCTTTAAATGAAATAATGAGTAAGCACGACTCAGTATTGAGAAAGAATTCGTGTTAAATTTCGCTGCATGAGGCGGGCTTTTCATAAGGTGGTCAGTAATTGAAGTATTGGCAATCACGTCTGTTGTTTGGTATGTCACATTTCTGATTTTGGTAGGTAGGTGTTATTGGACTCTTCCGTCCAATCTTAAGGGTGTTCGACCCACATAGTTGGCACTGCAACTACATTCAAAATTGTAAATTACATTATTATTATGATGGGGGAGGGTAGAACATCTTTTCGAGAGGATGGCATTAACGTTCCCGTAGATAACACAACACGTACATTCGAAGCAAAATAAAAATTTTGCACTGTTGAGCTGATTTGCTTTTCAAATTCCTCACGTCAGATCATAGGAGAGAGAATCAGAGATTGTAGTGTCGTCAGCATAAATGTCAACGAATGATGTTAGGATGTGATTTGGAAGATCATTAATGAACATCAGGAAGAGGATTGTGCCCAGAATGTCCTCTTGAGGGACTCCAACATTAATACCGAGAGCTTCTGATTTCTACATATCAACCACTACTCTTATGAACCTATCAGAGATGAATGATTTAATAATTGAGAAGACCATAGCTATAGATCTTGTGAAGTATATCTTTATGCTATTCCTTATCAAGAGTCTTTGATATGTCAAGAGCAATTGCACTAGAGAGGAAGTCTCCGTCGAGAGATTCGCTAATCCTATGAGATATAACTGCTGTAGATCTAGCAGAACGGAAACCATATTGAACTTCAGTAAGAAGGTTGTTTTTGCTGCGATGGTGGACTATTTCTCTATTTAACACAGATTCCAACAGCTTACTCATGATTCACAGGAGGCTTATTGGTCTGTACTGAGAGGGAGTTGAGCGATCACCTGAATTCTTTAATACAGGGCACACTGATGAGATTTTCCAAGGTGTTGGGAAGAATTTCTCTTTAAGACAACACTTGAATAACTTTGTAAGTATGTGCGCTAGTTCTGGTGTAAGCTTTTTGAGCACTTACATTGGAATGTCGTCAGGACTAGTTGCTTTACTGGAATCAAGGTTTTTGATTAGCTTGGCAATATCACGTGCAGAGATTTGTATGTCGCATAGCGTGTTCTCAAATACACGAGGAATACTGGGGGTTGGCGACCTCGGTCACAAAAGATAGAATCAGCTGCAAAGATCTTGGCAAAGAGTTTGATTTTGTCTGATGCTGACGAGATTACCTCAGATCCATTGATGATAGTTGGTAGGGAGCATACACTTCGGTGCAGGATTCTGTTTGCTATTTACCAAAACTGATTGGACCCTAGCTGCTGCTCAGCTACTTTGGACTTGACGAACTGAGCGTACAACTCTCTCGCATTATGTATTACTTTTTTACAGTGGTCAGACCTGAAGGTGGCTTTCGTCTCAGTACATCTATTACGTGGGACGCAATGGAAAAAAATGATTTATTTGTGCAATGGAAGCAGCACAATTTGGAGAGAACCACGGTTGCATGTTATGTTTCGCTGGAACTTTTTCGAGAGTATGAAATGGTATATACCTACAATTAACCATTACATCAGATATTATAGAAGACTGATCCTTTTTAAACATGGAACGCAGAGGTAGATCTGATATAAATGTGCGGAAGCTATCCCAATCAGTCATAGAGTATCGATATACTATACGATGGAGAGGTACGTCTGAGGACCTATTACATTTCGTTTTTATCTTAACTAATACAACAGAGTGGTTGAAAGATCCCAGTGGAGAGAGAACAGAAGATGTACATAGCACAGGGCAAGTTGGGAGAATAAAGTCTAAGAGACTCGCATACTGGCCGTCAGTGTTGGGGCAACGGTGAGTTCATGAACAAGCTGAGTGAGGTCATGGCAATGGAGAAATCGTGGCAGAACCTCCGCTCGTCATCGGTCTAGTTTGAGTGGCTTAACCAGTCCACATTGTGAACATTGAAGTCTGCACAGAAGTTAATGTTGGCTGAGAGGTAGGCAGACAGGACGTGGTCAGTTTTTTCAGATATGCATGTGTCAGAAATAACACGTATGCAAATATCGTATTTATTATTTTATAATCTGTCATCTATTTCTTATCATATTGTATCCAATATATATTATTAGCAGCCTGGCGTGTCCCTGTCCTTAAATACTATATCATAGTATAATTTATGGCAATTTCATGTTTATTATTATGGATTCAATACTCTATTGATTATTATATTGTACCCAATGTAGCGTGGTTATTTCAAAAGTAAAAGAATCAGTGCCATTGACTAAAATCTAACTCAAAACCCCGCTTTAGTCATTTTCATTAGAGTAATCGTCATATAGATAAGAAATATTAAAAATGAAATACATTTAACGTATAAGCGTATATTTCCGTATGCGTATAGGGACATTAAATTTACTTACGCCTGGCAAATTCCAATTTTTTTGTCCATTTTGACCCTATACAGCTAGTTTTACATTACAAAAGATAAAAATCAGTTGTTCCAGACGTCGAAATCAGTTATATATTTAGACAGGCAAGATCAGTTATATCATATATAACTACTTCATTTACTCACATAAATTAATATACGAAAGTATAAATTTATGCGTAAACTTTTAGGATTTACTTCAACAGGGCTCAATACGTAGGTAGAGCTAATTACTAAATTAAAAATATATATATGGCCATAAAGCTACACAGAATATTCCGCGTTTCATCCACTCCAGGAATCTTCAGTCTTATGCATAAGCCTGAATAATCCTACAGTGGATGAAACGCGGAATATTCTGTGTAGCTTAATTACCATATATATTTTATAATTTACTATGTATATATATATATATATATATATATATATATATATATATATATATATGAGAAAGAGGGATAGAGTGTATCATAATATATCTATTGCAGGTAAAGTTTGTGTTCTATTTTTCTATGAAATCGTCAGCATTATTACCGAATGTGCATTATATATATATATATATATATATATATATATACGATGTTTTTATTAAATACAAAAAATTATTGATTGATAGATTGATCGTTTGGTAAAAGAGACTTCCATTAAAAGGAACACTTTCACTGGCGCAATGTTGAATGCTGATAAGGATAATAGCTAAGAAAAAATAGTAAAGCTAAATAAATGTATTCATAAGGTATTGACTGATGAAGAGCTAGAATGAAGCACGGGCATGTCAAACACTTGTCGGGCACACGCGCGGATATTCGTAAAGAAAATCAGTTGTGTTCTCCACGCAGAAGGCAATTCTCAATGTAACCCAATAAAGTTTTAGAAATTCCATTAATCATTAGCGCTCGTAACAGTATAAGATTAAAAGATAAAGACCGATTCAATATATAATATCAGTTTTAAACAGAAACTATTACAAAACACACTAAAGATGTGTAAAATGTCGAAACATCTCTGTCTGGTTGACTTCATATATATATATATATATATATATATATATATATATATTTATATATATATATATATATATATAATGTATATATATGATTATTATTATTATTATTATTATTATTATTATCATTATTACGAATTCCATTATTATTAATGCAAACAGACAATAATTACAAAACATTCGTGAGTCCGTAATAAAAAATAATAATAAAAGACATTCATTAAATACAATGAACATTAAAATACGTATATGTTCTGGGTTCGGTACACCTCGCTGAAATAGAAAACGCGGAGAGACTCTTTCAAAACCAGAAATATACAATAGACGAACGAACAGCGTATGAAAATAACGGAAAACACGACACGCAATGGTAACTTTCAAAGTTAAATTATATTATAAACGCTAAGCTACAGAAAGTAGGGATAATGCAATTAAGTGAAAATAAAAAAGAACAAATTAAAAAGAATGGGGTATCTTTGTCTACTCTTCGTAGATGCCAACGAGGAATATATCAAAACAAAAACAAATGTATCTTAAGTGCAAACAAATGATGGTAATATGAATTCAATGTCTTAATATATGAGAGAGGGAAATATTCACTGATATATCCTTTTCTTTTTATCTTTCCTTTCCTTTTGTTCCAAGTGGTCGGTCAAAATGTTTTTAATATCCGTCCCTCCAGATTAAGACGCACGTTTGTAATATTCGCCGTTTACTGCCGTCGACGTCGCGTCCTTTTGCCGTTGTTATTGAGTTTCTCCTAGGCGTTATCTCCTTTCACTGTTGATGGGGGTGTCGATACCTCCTATCCCGACGACATCGCTCTCTCTGTCGCTGGGGTGGGAATTTTGCACATCCGCCTGGCACTACTGCCAAGCGGTTACTCTTGTACCAAAAGGCCTAATTTTTTTCTTTGTTTCTTTCTTTCTCTCTCTCTCTCTCTCTCTCTCTCTTCTCTTCTCTTCTCGGTATCTTTCTTAGTCCTTTCTTTTCTTTATTTGTCGCTTAGCAACTGACATGGGTCACGGAGCGGTCACTAGCCACATGCTAGCCTATGTACTAGACGCCTCTCCCATCTCTCTCCTTCTTTTCTATACTCATCGTCTCTTTCTCTCTCTTTTTAGGTTTAGCTTCTCCCCCCTTTTTCCTATACTCTCTTTTTCTCACTCTCTTGGAAAATAAGTGAACTTGCCTCGGTGATAAGATAAAATAAAATAACAAAAAACGGTACATTTCTCGTTGACCCGTTATTAAATATTTCGATTTTTAATTAATTACGTAATCCAAGTCATGGATTACGTCGTAATATCTTATACAGGTTATATACATACATAGATACATACATATATATATATATATATGTAAATATATATACATACATGTATATATACAGAGAGAGAGAGAGAATGAGAGAGAGGAAATGAGACGGACAGATAGAGCAACTAGGTCGATATATCACAATTTGATTTGGGATAGACAAGAGTGTGCGCAAAATCAATATGTAAACTTCACTACCTAGTTGATAGTTGGCTCTCATAAGCAGTTAGTCATCAGTCAATAGTAAGGAGTAACACTGGGCCTTCGGGCCAATATCCATGAGCGGGAGATTTGGGAATGCCCGATTTGAGAGGCCATCGAGACGCTGAGAGGCTGGCTCTTCTAAGCCGATCTTCACAGAACGGTCTGCGTGGAACCGCACGGTCGGGGTCGCTGACTTCATCCTTGACAACGTCCAGCGACCTGTCACGGCTGTCTAGAAAGGAACCAGATATAGAACTTAGACCCGCTCGTCAAACATCTAGGGTTGTCGAATGAGGAGATCTGCTCCTAGAGGAGTTTGGCGCCAGGTTCGAGTTATCTCAACAACTCTGAGTTTTCTTTGACGATTGGCGATTGGCCAGAAACGCGTTGCCCCTGAACTAGTGAGCCATCACTGGGTCCCCTTTGTAGGTACCCACTCGAGGAAACGCCAGACCATGCGTTCTTCGATTGCAGCGAACTCAGAATGTACTGGGCGTATATCAACGAGGTGGCAGCTCGCACAGATATCGATCATCCTCGCCCTGGATATGCACTACGTCATTCACAGCACAGGGCCGCCTTGGGATAGGAAAAGACGAATGATGTTTCTTGCGATCCTGACTCAGGCCAGAATGGTGATATGAAGTTCAAGAATGCAAGAGAAGCACAGGCTCGAATCTTTTGTTGATCAGGATTTGATCCTAGTCTTAAAGCACCAGCTGAGAATAAAGATGTTTTAGGAATAGATTATACTCCGAGGTCTTTTACCGAAGATGGATAAACATAGTGAGTCTGTGCGTGCGCAGAGGTGGCAAGTTGGAGTTCGTGTTCCCCGCCTAAGCATGGCGTACACAGTTCCATATCTTGCCGTCTCCAAGCCCCTAAAACTAGCGTTTTTAGCTATCCGAGTGACTGGTCCCCTCCATCCACGATAGGAAATCTCCAAGATACCCACACAGCCATCCCTTCTTTTTCGTCCCCGATAAGCAATCTTGAAGAAACTTCACATACACTCCCAACCCAAGTTTCTTTGATTCTTGCCTTAAATTTCAGCCCCATATAGAGAGCGACTTGCTTGTTTTCGGCCAACACCAAGCTGGAAAACAGTAGGCGTTCCACTACGTAGAGAGGGATGGGAGGATATTACTAAAATTTTGATTATATATATATATTTTTTAAATTTTTTACCCATGCCAAGCCAATGAAATCTGATATATGACATTGTGTTTCTGATTTGGACGTAAATGCGAATTCTCAGAAATATAGCTATAATTTTTTTTAAAGCAAACATAGTGGAATAAGACTGGTTACTCTGAATTTAATTTATTTTAGAGAAGGTGCCTATAAGCATTGCAATACGTACGTGTTATTTTTAGTTTTTTGCGAAAGTTAAATATCTGTAGTTTACATTATCATCTTGTTTTCTACTTTAATTCTTTTTCATGCTAAGGTTAAAAAAGGACAATTTTTCATCTATTTTCTGAGCAATGTATATTTGTCTTTGATGAGTTGTTTAGCGGGCTCCAATCTTTTAATAGTTCATTTGAAAAATGTACTTCATAAATTAATGAATTAAATATTATGAAGGTGAATTTGAAAATAATTAGCGTTTGAGAATGAAAACTAATAATATAAATATATATATATATATATATATATATATATATAGTAGTAAGTTATAAAAATATATATGGCAATTAAGCTACACAGTATATTCCGCGTTTCATCCACACTACAATTCGTCATGCTTATACGAAGAGTTGTTGTAGTCTCGCGTTTTTATATACGCATATTCTATTGAATTTTCAGTTAGTCAATCAGCTTCCTAGTTTTCACTGCTCCCTTCCTAATCAGCCATAAGGCAGGCACTTACAGAACAAAGGCCCAGTTGACCATATGTTGAACCCTTCCTTTATGTGTGCTTTTTAAGCGGGGAGTGTAGATATCTAGTGATTTGACTTATATATACACATATATATATTATGTATATATATATATATATATATATATATATATCTTGAATACTAAAGGAAGCCTTCGGCTGATACAGTGTCCAGTTTATTTATTTGCTTGTCGTTGGATTCTGATTGTGGATGCCCAGAAACTGTTTTATGTGTGGTACAAGCGTTTATCAATGAGATCGTTTTGTACGTATATCTCTTCTTTACAAGTCCTGTGGCGAGGCGACATGTACAGGCCATTCAAATTGGAAATGTGTAGTCACAAATCTGCACACAGGCGGCTTAAAGCTTATCTTAAGATCGCTGTTAGTTTTGAGGAACAAAGACTAGTTTTAGTGAGGCTTTTTGCGATTTAGCAGCCATTTTAAGGGGCAGCGCTGCTCATCCAGATCAGGCGAGAGGTCTAGAAAACGTAACGTAAAAATCGTCTGTTTCTATTTTCAGCTGGTCAGTTACCTGCGTTTGACGGTTGTTCATTTCTGCAGGGCAACCCAGGAAAATACAATGTGATTTATTCTAAAAGAAAACTAAAATGAATATTGCTCCCTGGAAGGTAAGGACACTTCTTGATACGAAAGAGTTGGTTAATCAAAAGCGAAGAACAGCTATGGTTGCCAGAGAATTTGCTAAATACAACGTGGATATTGCTGCTTTATCTGAAACCTGTTTTAGTGATGAAGATAAACTTACTGAAAAAGGTGCAGTATTTATACGTTTTTCTGGAAAGTCAAACCCAAGGGAGTAAAAAGGAAAGGATGAGTTCGTTTTGATATCAGGACAAAGATCACATCTTAGTTAGAACAAGCTTGTGGAATTATTGAGCTTATCATGTCACTGAACGTACCTTTACTTTTTCATCGTTACGTGTCAGTTGTCTCAGTATTTAGCCCCTACTTAGAGTAGTAAGAAGGATGTCAAAATGGGATTCTATCAAGATCTAGGCAATTGTATCAAAGGGATCACAAAATCAGATAAGATTTTATTGCTTGGAGACTTTAATGCACGGGTTGGAAATGCTCACAACACCTTTGGTTTCTTAGGAAAATATGACCTTGATAAGGCAAATGATATTTTGCAGTTGTGCACTGAACATAATCTTGCAGTACGTAACACTTGCTAAGAAAACCCCATCCACAAGGTAACTTAGATACACCCTAGATCAAAAGATGATCATATTCATGATTATGTTATCGTGTGCAAGCGTAATCTTCGGGATATGTGTACTGTAACAGTTATGCGGGGTGCAGACTGTGATAATAATGACAATCTTGTTCGTGCTAAACTTAAATTGAGTATAAAGGAAAAAAGGTCAGAAGCAATGGAGTAAAATTGCCTAAATGCATCGATGTCTGCAAGTATCAAAACAAGGAAACGTGAGAAACTTTTAGGACATAATTTAGTTATATCTTAGTTGACGGAACTTGGGAACGAGTCAAGTCACAAGTATATAGCAAGGGGACTGAAATTCTTTTTTTAAGAAAACCAAACATAGGGACTGGTTGGATGAAGATGATTCTACAATCACTAATCTTTTGAAGAGAAGAAAAAGGCTCGTAAAATTAGTTTTTTTTTTCTAATTGATCAGTTAGAAAAACCGCAGAAAAGTTTATAAATAAGCAATATTTTAAATACAGCATGAGGCACGCCGAATGAAGAACAAGCAGTGGACCGAATTGTCAGCAGACGTCCATACAGATTTTGGCCGCATAATACGTATTACAAAATCAGGCAAGCTTTTTGACCGCAACATCCAACATTTGTACCTGTGAAATCCAAAGATGGTTCTGCCTTTATCAACAATGCTGAGAGGATTATGGAACGAGGAAAGAACATTTTCAGGATTTTTTTTTTTTTGATAATCTGTCTGAAGTAAAGATATAGTAATTGTTAGTCTCTCTCAAAAGAAGGTCGTTGGTGAGATGATGACTGATCCCAACATTGATGAGATCAAAAGAATATTAACAGAGATTAATGAGGGGAAAACATCCGGACTTGATGAGGTACCTGTTAAATTATTGCTATTTGGTTGATAGCGTTATCATCGCAGTTCATGCACTCATTCTTGCTGTTTGGCATGGTGAGTCTAATCTCAAGATGGATTGATGCAATATCGATCCCAATTTATAAAGGAAAGGGGTCAAAATTTGAGTTCATGACGCATTAGTTTGTTTGAAGCAGTAGGAAAGGTTTTAGCAAAGATGTTGTTAAATCGTTTGCTGAAATGGATTTGTCCCTCTATCATCCCAGAGTCTCAATGTGGTTTTAGATCTGGTCATGGCACAATGGACATGATATTCTCAAATGTATGGAGCAGCGAATGCCTTTGTATCAATTTCTTGTCGATCTGACAAAAGCTGTTGATGCTATTAATCGCAATGCACCCTGGAAGATTCTTGGAAAATAAGGCTGTCCTACTAGTTCTGAGGAGTTGCTTCAGCAGTTACACCATAATATGTAAGCCCGAGTAAACTTTAATGGATCTCTGTCTGATCCAATTTCTAATTAAAAATGGTGTGAGACAAGGTGCTATATTTGCGCCTACATCATTGTCCATATATTTTGCTGTGATGCTGGCGCATGCTTTTAACAATTGCGATATTGGGCTGAAGTTTCGGTTTCGCATACCAAATAAACTTTTTAACATTAGACGTCTCACCGCAAAGTCGAAAACTTTTCAGAACCTTGTTCTTTAACTTTTATATGCAGATGGTGCAGACCTTGTTTCCCATTCAGAAACAGACACACACATGATTAGGGACAAGTTATCAGAGGCTTGCAAAGCTTTTGGACTTACTATCAGCCTCAAGAAAACATGTGTTATGTATTTCCTGCCCACAGTAATGTCATATGTTTAACCAAACATCTTCGTTGATGGTAAGAAGTTAAATGTCATGAGCGATTTTGTATATCTGGGTTATACGCAGAGTAAGGACTGTACGCTTGATGCTGAGATAAATCACAGAATAGCAGTTCTGCTTTAGACAAACTACGAAAACTTTTGTGATCAAATCGGGAAATCACATCAAAAACAAAACTAAGTGTTTGCGAAGCATGCGCTCTCATTACGCTGCTATGAGTCAGAGACTTGGGTAGAAGACATCTCAAGTTACTGGAAAGGTTCCTCAAAGTTGTATTCGAAGAATACTTAATATTAACAGGAGGACTCTAACTCCTGACAATATAGTTCTTGAACTATCAAATATTACTAGTATAGAAATGAAAATCATTTAAAACCAGATGCGTTGGACTAGATACTTGATTAGGATGGAGGAAAATGACTTCCTGGACAATTGTTTTATGGTGAGATAGATAAGTGTAGAAGACCACAACATAAAGAAAGAAAAAGGTTTAATGATTCTCTTAAAAACACTTGAAGATACGTGAGATGGATATAAGTAACTTGAAAACCCAATCAAATGATCGATCACGGTGGGGGAAAACCGTCAGAGAAAGTTGTAAGATTTTTGACGCGCAGCATGTAGCTCTTAAAACGCATTTTAAGAAAGCAGGGCGAAAATATAATGACAGGGAAATTACAACAGGAACTGAAGTGCACTGTATGTGGTAGATAGCTTTTTTCAAAAGCTGATTTTGTTAATCATCTAAAATCACACCATCAAATGAAGGATCGATCGTCTGATGAGGAGGCTTTTGCAGCAAATCAAGCAACGCTAAGGTGTCATATTTGTGGTCTAATCTGCAAATCTAAAAGTGGTTTGACACGACATTCGAGGATTCACAATATTATCATGCGATCAACTTTACAAGCAGTTCTTATGTCACATATATGTACATTCATGTAAGACTAAAGCTGGACTAAAACGTCACCTACGTGTGCACAAACGCACAACGCTTAACTGAAGAAATTGCTAACTTCTGTCAAGAAGTAGTAATCATCGCATATATATGCATATATATATATATATGTATATATATATATGTATATATATGCATACATATGTATATATATATGCATATATATATAAGTGCGAACCTTAATTGTTTAGAGAAGCACACCATATTTATATTTATTAGGGAAACACTATAGACAGGCAATCATTTCTACTCATACCGAGATCATATATTTTAATTATTTGCTACATACAACAAATATTCATGAAGTAACTTTCGCACTTGTGCTTAATCCTCCAATCAGTCTTAAAACGTAAAATCTATCTGACATTCATTTAAATAATAGATTTTTGCTTTCATCCAAATCAGAAGAGAAACGAACTTAATTTAATTTTGGTATATAAATGTTCATCTTCATCATATCTGTTTTGCCCATTTGTCTAAAATGTAGATATTCGATCGATAAAAGATACATCTTAAAGTGAACAGAAAAATAATAATCAGCAGCAGCTTTTATTTGTATTAGAAAAAGTTTTTTCTTTATTCTTATTCCTCTTTTATATCACTCCTATACATATACATATTCAAATGCGCATGCATTAAAACGCACACACCTATATATATATATATATATATATATATATATATATATATATATATATATATAGTAGAAATGTTAATTAATAAAAACTGAAGAAAGTGCTCAATACTTTTGTAGAGCAAGTATGCGTTTTATCTTTTATTGCCGTATCTTTCTGTTAAGTTACATTATTGTTTCAGCTACCCGGCCGTTTTTTTGGCCGTCTGTAGCTTGCTCAGACTTTTATAGAAATGTTCGTTGTTATGGGATGAAAGAGAGAAGAGCGGGGAAAAAAGAGGTAGGAAAGTTCTTGGTATGTCGGTAATGTTTTAGTTTTGGAGTTTAAGGAACTTGTGGGGGAGGGTCTGGGAAGTTAATTTCTGGTGTGGCTGAGAGCATAGGGATACATGAAGAGGGAAGGGGAATATGTGGGGATAGGATGAGGGGGTTACTTTAAAGTTCGAGTCTTAATGTTAAAATTTTTGGCGTCTCGTTGGTGAAATGATTTCTTGATAAGTATGGCTTGATCTGTTGGGTGTTCGCTTAGGTTCGGAGGCGGGGGGGAGCTATGATTCGGTTTATTTATTTAGTTTTTATTTGTTGTTAATTGTTTGGAGAGGGTTAGCTAGCGGCTACGCGCGCGAGAACACACATGCGCACGTACACACATATAACCTTAAAGAAACGTTCATATGTACACATACATCTCCGCCCTGGCGTGCGAATATATGCATATATGTGCGCATGCATGCATAGACACCCGCGTCGCTCCCGCTTACGTCAAATTTCCCTTAAGGTGCTGAAATTGGGTATAAGACCAAGTAGTTAATAAAGCATGTTAAAAACACTTTTAAAAAGAGTTAAAAACATAATTAATTTTAAAAAAGGAAAAACTAAATAAGTGGATCGTCCTTAATCCTCGGAGTTTCGAGGAAATTCCTTCCTACTCATCAGAGGGTAGGATTTAGCGAAATGCGGGTTCCGATTTTGCTTGCAAAAGTATTAAATGAAACTACAAGTAAGTTATAGATATTACTTGATAAGTAAAAGTGAAGTGGAGGGAATAGGGTGAATTAAAAAGTGATTTCACGTGAATGGACAGTCTGGTGAAGTGTAAAATCTCCAATAACGGTAAACTCCAAAGATGCAGAATCCAAGAAAGTTAGTTAAATTTCCATTCGCACAAGTAAAATCCAAGGAAATCACGTAAATGGAAGATGATCCAAAGTAATCCAAAAGGCAGAAATCCGTGGAATAATTCACACATAGGTACAAAGAAAAGGGAAAAATTCCAATATATTATTAAAAGAAAGATAAAATGTGCGTAAAAAAATATACAACTTGACTGGGTAGGCAAGGCTGAATTAAGGAAAATGCGTGAAGTAAAACCAAAAGAGAGAGAAAAAAAAAAGAAGTTCAATGGTCATTGGAATAAATTTTAAAATGACCCAGACAAGATGACGTTAAAGGGTCCAAAATTTTAAGCAAAAAGAGGTCAACTTAAATGTACACGTTATTATTTAAGAATTAAATTATCATCAGGAGTTTTTGAAGGAAACCAAATGAAATAAGAAATACAAAATAAATACATACACATGTAAATGCTAACATACTTACATATATATGAATACATACAATTACACATATACATATATATATATATATATATATATACAACAAACACACCCACACACACATGCATACATATAAGTAAATAGATGAATAAATAAATAAATAAAAAGTTAAAAAAATAAAAGTTAAAAAAATAATTATAAGCTCTATCTCCTATTTGGTTTTATCGAGCTTTTACATCTGATTGAGATTACTTTATAAATATTAATTCTTGAATATTTATAATTTACTTTAGTTTTTGCCATATTGGATCATTTTGGTAAACTTAACTGTAATTCTTATTATATATATATATATATATATATATATATATATATATATATATATATAAACGAATATTTCACGCACCCATATTTTATTGTCACCGAAATCGGTGCAATCGCAACTTTTTTAATCAGATAGGCTGATTGCCGGCTCTAGATAGGGAGCCATCGCAGTACACATAAAAGAAGCTTCACAAGACATTTACTTTAATAAATTCTTGGGATAGAATCGCATTCTTCATAAGATCAATCCTTTTAGACAAGCTCTCAACCAAAGTGGAACACTTTGAAGAGGAGACGCTAGTCCATTCGCTTTGCACAGCTTCATACAGTTTGTCATTGTTCTCAAAATTTCTTCCGCCCAATGCAAGAGATATTATGGACCAAATATTATCGATTGGGTTTAAATCGGGGATTTGACCTGACCAAAATATCACATCAATTATTATTATCAAAATAATGTTATGGGATATTCCCAACTTCTGGATACTTAGTTTCTAACATTCGAATGTGTTCCTTTGTATTGATTGACTTCTCACATCTAATAAGTTCCTCCACTCCTGCTGCTGTAAAAGTTCCTCATGCTATTGTCACTCCATTTCCGTGTTCAACTGCCGTTTTTACTCAGCTTGGCGAAAATCATGCTCCAGTTCTCAGAGTTCACCGTTCAGGAGCATCGGGAGCATCACTAACAAGATAAAATCTTGATTCTATCTAACCGGAAAACATTCCTGAACCAGTCTGTATCTTTCTTGCCATAACACGAGAAAAAATCTCTTTTTATCATTGATGTCCTTCTTAAATAAAATGGCTTCTTTGCGCGCCTTTTAGGGGAAACTCCTATTTCTTTCATTCATCTAGATATTGTATATCAAGGAAGAGAATTTCCAGCCCCTGTTTTAATTCTTTTTTATCGTCAACATAAGTTCTCTTTCGATCCTTAAAAACAGTTAATTTAACACCGTGGTCGTTCTTCAAAATGGAAACTCCCATTTCTTTCATTCATCTAGATATTGTATATCAAGGAAGAGAATTTCCAGCCCCTGTTTTAATTCTTTTTTATCGTCAACATAAGTTCTCTTTCGATCCTTAAAAACAGTTAATTTAACACCGTGGTCGTTCTTCAAAGTGGATGCTCTAGGGCGACCAGATCTAGATTTCCATTTTATTCTGCGTTCCACTTCGAACCTTGGACTAATTCGCTTCACTACAGAAAGAGATTTTTTCACATTTTCTTTTCTTAAAATATCTACGATCTGCTTGCATGTCATTTTGGACTGCCTTAATTCTGCAATTCGCTTTTTTATATCCTCGCTAAGATACGGTCTTACCATTTTAAGGATTAATTTTCTCACTTATTATTATATGCTATAATAATAATGATCTACAGAATTTTTGGTTTAAATTAATAAAAATTCATGGAAAAATATTGAAAAATCGGTTTCTTCTTTCTTTCACTCTTGGCTTAAATTTTGTACCCCTCAAAGTATCATGATATATATATATATATATATATATATATATATATATATATATATATATATATATATATATATATATATAGCATGATTCTTTGAGGAGTACAAAATGTATATAATGCAATCATGAAGGGAAGACGAAAATTCATGATTAAAGTGTTAAAATAAAATCCACGTTTGAAATAAAATTAACGGGGTGAAGAGAATAAAAAGGGGGGAAAAATAAAATCTGGGAGTCAGCCGACTGGTTTTGCCCTCACTTAATCAAAGCTGTATCGAGGAATTTGAGTGAAAAAAAGGAGGAACGACACGAATGAGAACCCAGATTATGTACAGATAACGTTGGAATCCTCAATGCTCAGCAGGAAAACTTTCACCAGTCTCTGAAATTAAAGTAAGGGATTTAAAAGCAAGATTAAACGACCTGGCTCATAGCTATGCAAGTACATCAACTTCTAATTCAGAGTTTAAATTGCGCAAAGAGCATTATTCAGTTATTAAAACTTTGCGAAAAAAATGATTCCTAAGTTATTACTAGACCAGATAATGGTTCAGGGGTTGTAATACTAGATAATCATGGTTATGTCGAGAAAATGTCTACCATATTGAACGACACGGATAAATTTATAAAAATGGATCCTGTCGAAGTCATGATCGTACAACCTCTTTAGAATCGAAATTTAAAAAAAGATTAGTTAAGTGGGTTAAGAGTGCGGTACTCCCATCAGACATAGCTAATGAGATAAGGCCTTCAGGATCGATCCGCCCTAGATTGTATGGTTTACCGAAAACTCATAAAGCAGGTATTCCCTTAACGCTCATTTTGTCTAAGGTAGGGTCATCACAGCATAAAGTTGCAAAATGGATCTTAAATATTTTGCAACCAGTATTAAAATATTACAGTGAATACTGTTTGAAAGATTCATTTTATTTTGCAGACTTTATTCAGAGGTCAAAGGTTGTTAATAAATTTATGAGTTTTTAAACATAGCTACATATTTACTTGCGTCCCGATTTCAGAGACTATAGATATCTGTACAGATTTTATATATCGTAGTCAGATATCGTCTTATTTCTGAAAGTATATTCGTTGAACTGATGAAATTTGCACTACATAAGTTGAATTCAGCTTCAATGATCTAATGTATCAGCAAATAGGTGTGCCGATGGGCTCAGTTTTAGATCCGATAATGGCGAATATTTGTGGGGATTTCCATGAAGAGCAATTACTTTCTGGACCTATCAAACCATTGATCTATTTTCGCTATGTGGACGACATATTGTGTCTCTTTGATGACCAAACGGATGCAAATAATTTTTCTCCTTACTTAATAAAATGCATCCCGTGCTACAGTACTTATTAAGGAGAGTCTAATTCGTCCACAGCTTTCCTTGATGTATTGGTAACGAAAACATCATCAAGTGACCTTACATCAATATACCGTAAACCCACGTTCACGGGACTGTATACATGTTGGGATTCATTTTGTCCCCGAAAACATAAGATACATTTAATTTGGACCCTAAAACATTGTGCCCTTATGATCTACTCCAAATCAAAATTGGATGAGAAATTAAAAATAATTACTGACATCCTTTTCAAAAATGGGTATACGTTGGATGTGATTAGGTCAGTTATACAGAGGAAAATAGCAGAGTCCTCTGTAACTAAAATTCAAACGGTTAATAAATGGCCAGCATATCTGCGGTTACCGTGGCTGGGGGCGGTAAGTGAGAAATTTGCAAAGCAAATCAGCTCAACAGTGCAAAATTGTTATGTTGCTTCAAATGTACGTGTTGTGTTCTCTACGAGAACGTTCATGCCATCCTCTCGAAAAGATGTTCTACTTCCCCCATCATAATAATAGTGTAACTTACAATTTTGAATGTAGTTGCAGTACCAACTATGTGGGTCGAACAACATTAAGATTGGATAGAAGAGTCCGGAAATACATACCTACCAAAATCAGAAATGGGACATACCAAAAAAACAAACGTACTTGCCAATACATACGGGTCTTCAATTATTAACCACCTTATAAAAACCCGTCCTGTGCAGCGAACTTTAGCACGAATTCTTTTATAATCCTGAGTCGTGCTCACTCATTGTTTCAGTTAAAGATCTAGAGACTGTTCACGTTCGGTTAAGAAGGCATTCCCTCTGCAAGCAAAAGAAATGCCTCTTAGGTTTGAGCGTGATTAGTCTCTAGGATCTTCGAGTAATATAACGTTATTGCGTTTTTCCCCCATATACAACGCAACGTTATCTGTACATAATCTTGCTTCCCATTCGTGTCTTTCCTCCTTTTTTTTTCACTCAAATCCCTCGACACAGCTTGGATTAAGCGAGGGTGAAACCGGTCAGCTTGCCCCCCCATGTTCTTTTTCCCCTTTTATTTTCTTCACCCCGTTAATTTTATTTTAAATGTGGATTTTATTTTAACACTGTAATCATGAATTTTCGTCTTCCCTTCATGATTGCATTATATATATATATATATATATATATATATATATATATATATATACACACACAGGGTGACCATCCCCCCGCCAAAAAAAAAAAGAGCTAAATGGAGGCCATCTAGAACATATGCCGTAGAACAGAGAAAAAAGGCCAAAGACCCTAGTGTTTTGATTCGATGTTTTGTAATATAATAAACTAATTATGACCAAAGTTTCATTTCATTCGGACAAAACACTAAGAAACGTGGCCTAATTAGAGTTGGGGCCCGTTTTTTTTGGGGGGGGGACACACACACTATATATATATATACATATATATATATATATATATATATATATATAATGGTTGCATTTAAGTTTAAACTTAAAAAAAAAGCAGGTATCATTATTTACTTGGGCTCTAAACAGAAATATTCATTTTGCAAGCGACTCTGTCATATCAGATTGCCTTCTTTTCTATTGGAAATCACCACTTATCAAAGCTCGATCGCTACTCGAAGTGTACGTTTAATTAATATAAGGTGGTATTTTAGTAATCGTTAATGTTGTAAATTGGTCCGAATCTGGTTATTTATAAGAACGACTTAACAAGAATTTGTTTACATTAGATTTGGGGGGTACTATTTTGTATGCTCTTAATTTGATATGCTTGGACTTTCGACTTGTGCGGTGATAATGGTTTGAATTTAAGTTAAAAATGTAAAAATCAGGTATCATGGTGCAATTGTGTTTTAAACAGAAACATTCATTTCCAATGCGCCTCTGTCATATAAAAAAAAACTACTGTTGCTTTGTATGCTGGGCCTTTCGTCTTGTGCGGTAATAAAACTTCTCAAATGCTGTTGGGATGTTAGGCTGTGTAAGGTGTTAAATTTGGTCACAATCGCTTGTTCCTTCTTTCATCGGATTATTTCGTGTATCGATTATCGATACGTATCGAACACATTCCGATAAAAAAAAAACATCTAAGAACACTACCAGAAATATACTCTCGTGTGAAATTCAACAAAATCGGCCCGGATGTTTGCGAGTCTATAGAGACCGAACTCACACACACACACACACACACACACACACACACACACACACACACACACACACACAAACACACTGACAAAGTTATTTTTTATATAATCGAATATATAATATATATATATACATATAATATATATATACATGCATACACACACACACACACACAAACACACACACACACACACATATATATATATATATATATATATATATATATATATATATATATATATATATACAGGGTAACCAAAAAAAACGGGACCAACTCTAATTAGGCCCCGTTTCTTAGTGTTTCGTCCGAATTAAATAAAACTTTGGTCATATCTAGTTTATTATATTCAAAACATCACATCAAAACACTAGGGTATTTGGCCTTTTCCCCCATTGACTGTAAAATGCTCAGAAAAAACAATTGAGTGTCCTCTGTTTTTTGGGTCACCCTGTACATGACGGGTAAATTCAATTCCATTTATTACACCACATTTTATTTATTTTCATCATCATCATCATCATCATCATCATCCGTATCCTTCTTCCACCTTCCAATGCTTGTAATATCAACCATTTACGCTAGAGAGAATCGGCTTCTCTAAAGAACTTTAGCGGAAACTCGAGTGATATTACGATTCTTCAGCCAGCGGTAGGTTTTCTCTACCGTAATGGCCTCTTGTGTATTTTAGGGGCTCTAGAGTAATGAACTCTCGTACGGCGCAGTCTTGATTTTTATGTCCTTCGACGCATCGATTTCTCACCGTACTCAGCGTGCACTTCATCGATGCGGAATGTTGTGCGACGCGCGGCAAAAAGCAGCACCTTGTTTGTATATGTGACAACCTTCGAGAGGATAGGGGCCTTAAACCACTTGTAAATGGACGCGTACTTCATTATCATTATTATTATCATTATTATTATTATCATTATTATCATTATTATTATTATTATTATTATTATTATTATTGTGATTGCGTATGTGTTTGTTTTTGTGTGCGTTAAATTAGAGGGTGTACGTTTAAGGAGAAAAGTAAGAAGGCAAGTAACAAGAGAAGACGTTATTACTTTCTGAAACGCCAGTAACGGCTAAGTATCACTTGTATGGATTTCACTGTTCGCTGATAAGTTAAGAAGACGAAAATCCTTGCTTTGCCCATGTGCGTTTTCTGTTTTACGGCACATCGAGCTCTATTACCTTGTCAGAAGGAAATTATTATTATTATCTATATATTAATTTGCTTGTCCGTACGGTGTCACGTCATCATCATCGCAAGCATTAATTAATGAAACGCGTCATCATCATCGCAAACATTAATTAATGTGAATTATCTCCCTTTATTGTTCACTCTTTATTAGTTAAAAAATCATTAACCCCTTTTATTTTCAAAAACTTCCCGAACAACAACAACAAAAAAAAATATATGAACTGTCTTTTTATGGTTCTGGATTATTTTAAAGATAAGTATGCATAGAAGGTATCGTTCCACAGTTTAAATAGTATTTTACTTACATTTTTAACGATGTCTTCTGTTTATTATTGTAGTGTAATACGGAACGCTTATCTTATTTTATTCAGTAATAAATATATTTTTTACATTTAACGTTACGAGTTCGTTTTTTTTTTTTTTTACTGTGCCACTTTTTTTTATTTACTTTTCAGTAAGCCTTACATAACAAAAAATATGTTTCGAAATAAATGTTACAAAAGTCAAGAATGACTTTATTAAATAAATAACCAAAGTCACCATTCGCAAATACACTGAGTAACAGTAACACAGAGTCAAAACATATTTTACGTCTTGTTCTGTTTTGTTCTTGTTTTACGGCATATCAATCCTTTTTCGTGTTATTTAATGCCGAATCGAGTAATTTTGTAACATTTATATATCTTCACGTTGTTTACATAGTTATTATTTATTTTTGTCTGTTTTATTTTGCTTCTTTTACAGGCATTCATCATTTTCTAATGTTCACCGTCAGGGACACAACAATTTTTTTTTTTAATATGAAATAAAACACTTATTTATTTCCTATTTAAAGATTTTCAGTATATTTTATTTAACTGAAGAAATATTTATTGTTCATACATATATTTTTTCCTTATTTTTATTACATTGTTAGGTGAAGTTTCAGAATAGTTAACCCCCCTCCCCATATTTAGAATGGCTTTCGGCATGATTCTTACAATAGCGGTATCAAAGTTGTTTTATTTTTTATTTTAAAACAAATTATAAAAAAAAGATACAGGACCATTAAATTTTTTTTCATTAAATCGCTATTTAGGTGAAGGTTCAAAATAGTTAATCCTTCTCCCCATAACCGTTTTTTATGCATTAAAATACTGTTTCAATAATTATGGTTTAAATAAATATTTATTCCTTATTTAAAGATTTACAGTATAATTTATACAGGAAGTATAATTTATACAGGAAATCCTAGGAATCTACAACAACTTTATCAACTTATTTAACTGAAGAAATATTTATTGTTCATACATATATTTTTCCCTTATTTTTTTTTACATTGTTAGGTAAAGTTTCAGAATAGTTAACCCCCTCCCCATATTAAGAATGGCTTTCAGCATGATTCTTACAATAGTGTTATCAAAGTTTATTGATTTTCTTATTTAACAAAAATTATAAAAAAGATACAAGAACATTTTAAACATTTTTTCATTAAATGGTTATTTAGGTGAAGGTTAAGAATAGTCAAACCCTCTCCCCTTATTAAGAATGGCATTTTTATTATTTCAGCATGATGCTTACATTTTCCTTTATATAAAAAAAAGATACAAGAAAATGTTAAGCTTTTTTTAAATTAAAATGTTAGATCAAAGTTCGGAATAACTTACTTTATAGCCATTTAGCCAGCTGTATCAAAATGTTTTAGCATTTAATACCTAATAAGGTTTTCGCTTCAATTGTCACAAGCAGACAATATCGATTCAAACGGTAAAGTGTAGTGGACTGGTGGATATATTATACATATCTCCCAGTTTGTATTTATTTGCTTCCCCACTGAGCGAATTAGGCACAAGGCCGTTTTTTAATGTGGAGAGAGAGGGAGGGGGAGGGAAATGGGGGACCAGCTCCCGATGGGTGGGAAATGGGAGTTTGATAGGAACTGTTGGTATGAAGGGTTGCCCCTACATTGACCAAGGTAGATATGTGGGGTTACCCCCACATATGGTCTTTGCTTGCAGTATCTGTCGGAACAGATGGTATTTATTTGCTCCCCCACCGAGCAAATTAGGCACAAGGCCAATTTTTAATGTGAGGCGTGAAAGGAAGGAGAAGGGAAAAAGGGGACCAGCTCCCGAGAGGTGGGAAATGGGAGCTGGTTTAAGGTCAGGTATGTGGGGTTTCCCCCACATCTGGTCTTTGCTTGCAGTATCTGTCAGAACAGATACTACACTTTGATCTTGTCGCCCGGGCCGCAAAGGGCGGGGGCCAGTGTATATACATATCCCCAGCTATTCATTTGATAAAACCAATATTTAATGAGCATGGTTCTTCTTGCCAGGCAATGGGTTTACCTGAACCAACAGGTGATCCTCCAATAGATAATATGACTTGAAATACAAACGGGCTAATGTTGAATTGTTAAACAATGAACAATTAGAGGTCTTTAATACTATAATCAAGGCTGTCATGGCAACTGAAAAAGTAGCCCCACACAGCAATTGCTTCTATTTAGATGCCCCAGCCGCATCAGGAAAAACCTTTTTATTCAACATGTTATATGATTACTTCACCTCCAGCAGTACTGTAACCGCCACTGCGGCATTGCTGCAATGCTACTAACTTCAGGGAAAACACTCCACAGTATATTCAAACTACCTGTACCTCTGACAGAAACCAGTGTCTGTAACGTTTCTCCTGTATCAGAGCATGCTTCTTTTTTTGAGAAAGGTAAAGGTATTCATCATAGACGAATCCTCTATGATACCTAATCATGCACTGCGTGCTATAGATAGATGTTTACAAGATATAATGGGTAACGATAAAATATTTGGTGGAGAATTTCTCATACTTGGAGGTGACTTCAGGCAAATTTTGCCAGTAGTGCCACATGGATCACCAACATCTATTATAGACACCTGTCTTAAAAGATGCCCATTGTGGCATCATTTCAGTCAATTACAACTAACACAAAACGTCAGAACCAACATAAATGAACAGGAGTTTTCTAGATGGCTCCTTCATCTTGGTAATGGTACACTAACGAACAGTCTTAATGACGTTCCTGTAGATGCCATAGATGTTCCTGATGATTCGGTATGTAATGGTTCTCTAATCTCAGAAATATTTGATTGCAGCCCTCAAGAAATGGAAAATAGAATCATCATGACTCCAAAAAATACAGAATGTTTAACAGTAAATGTAGAAATTCTAAATAATCTTCCCGGAGGCATAAATACATATTTAAGTACAGATTACATCTCCGATGATGATGCTGAATTTCAAAATTATCCTATCGAGTTCATAAATTCATTAACTCCATCCGGAATGCCACCTCACTGATTAATGTGAAAATAGGGGCAATAGTAATGCGACTGCGAAATTTATCCATAAATCAAGGACTTTGTAATGGAACTAGGATGAAAATAAAAGAATATCATCAAAACAGTATCATTGCTATTTTAATTAATGGATCTAATAGAGGTTCCACAGTTATCATTCCAAGAATTTATTTAAAGCCAAGTGATACAAATGTTCCGTTTGCATTTCATCGGATACAGTTTCCAATACGATTAGCATATTAACTGACCATCAATAAAGCACAAGGCCAAACTTTTGATAAGGTTGGTATATATCTTCAACAACCTGTATTTTCTCATGGTCAGCTGTATGTGGCATGTTCAAGAGCTCGATCTAAGTACAGTGTGAAATTTAAGGTAATGCAACTGCATAGAGATGATAATCAGGGCAGAAAGTGTGGTGTAACATATACTAAGAATATTGTTTACCGTGAAGTGTTATGAAAACAATCAGGAACAGTTATGGAATCTAAAAATTAACTTGGATGTAAATATGATTTTGGAAAAAAAATTTTTTAATTGCTTTCCTTATATTTAAAATTCAGAATTTGATGAAAAAGTAGTGTACAGTTTGTTTAACTTTACTTAATTATATAACATTGGCATAAATTTGATAGGTACAACCTACCTCACATCATCTTGATGATCAAAAAATCAAAATTTAACTGTACTTCGTAAGTTTTACAGAAACGCTTCATTTTCTATGCACACAAGAATCTGAATATTATAACAGATTACAATGTTTTTATGGAAAAAACGTTTGTACAGAAAATTCAAAGTGTTCTATTTATATTATCAGGAAGTTGTGATGCATTTATTGAAATCTATATCAATAATTCGACTTAAAAAATATTTGTGAATTTCCAAATCTTCATTGAATAAAATTCAAAATAAATAGAAAAGTCTATTGCATATGTAAAAGATGACGGTTGCTTATTTAACTTCATTAAAAGCTATCAAAGTCAACCAAGAGCTGCTCAATAGTCTGGCTTAATGGATCATTTATCAAGGAAGTCCTATGGATCTACAACAGCTTCATCAAGATGCAATGGCAGTTTTCTGGGACCTATTCATTACTCATACGTGTAATCCAAAATGTCCTGAAATATTAAACAACTTGGGGTCATCAGAACTTGCACAAAATCGATGTCAACAATGTCACACAGTTTTTTTTAAATTCACAGTCTGACTCCCAAGAACCTGATGACTGACTACTATTCTCAATCCAAGCAGCTGATCGACATCCCTGTCACCGCCTCAATCATCACCAGCACTTCCTGACAATATCAACAGCATCAGTTACGATCGCATTGACCTTCATAAAAGTTTAAACTAAAGTTCTTTGTTCTACTTGCTTCCATACGTTCATTTTTGTAATATAACAATAAGGAATTTCTTACTGATGTGTTTTAAAAGATTTTAACTACCGTGGAAATTCCACGGCTCCTGCTACTTATTATTATTATTATTATTATTATTATTATTATTATTATTATTATTATTACTACTATTATTATTATTACTATTATTATTGTTATTATTATTATTATTAGTAGTAGTAGTAGTACTAGTAGTAGTAGCAGCAGAAGTAGTAGTAGTAGTAGTTGTTGTAGTAGTCGTAGTAGAGAAGGAAGAGGAGGAGGAGCAGAATTGTGTTTATATCTAAAATCGTTAGGGAAAGAGAAATGGAAGAGGAATTTTTAAGGGATGACGTTGAAGTAGAATTACATATTAGAAAATCTGAACAGTTGATGAAGATAAAGATGAGGAAGTAATAGATGGCAAATAAGATTTAGATGATTCAGATGATGATGATGATGATGCACAAGTAATAGCGGAGGAAAAAGACAAGAGCGTGAGTAAGAAGCGAAAACGAAAAAAAAACGGGGAATGCAGAAATAACCAAACATTTCTTAATTTCTTAATTTATTATTATTTCACAGTTTTCTCAGTGCACGTATGCTTTTTTTTTTACTAATATCCAATGTCTGATTGCGTTACTTGTATAAAAGCGTCCAAGATGAATCCCAGTGTTTGGGTCGATTTAGTTGTGTTCGTTTTATAAATATAACGGTACACATTTTTTATGGAAATTGCTCCAGACAAATCATGAAGTCGCTTGATGTAAAGAACTTTAAAATACTACTTCAAAGCCCAAAACTTATCAACTCGAAATGGCTTATAGATAGATTTGTATCCAAACATCGTAATTCTTCTCCCGTTGTCAAAAACATTGCCCATTAGATGTTGGGAATGAGGGACAAAAAAAAAGTAGATCTATAGTATAAAATAATGGACGGTGACTAAAGAGAAAAATCAGAGATCGGATTAAAGAACGAAATTGGGGAAGGGAAATAATCGACAATATAAAAGAAGGGGGACTAAGTGAAAAATAAGGCAAAGGGGACTGATTCAATGTATGCGAAACCCTGTTATTTTGTTTTGAAAATCACCATTTATCAAATCTTATGGAATCTCAATGAAAACGTTAATGAGATGGAATGATTGTCATTGACAATGAATAAAATATGTTCCACCATTTCATTACAGAGTCGAACTTGTAGTAGATAGAATGGACAGTAACAGGTTATTACACTCCCAAACTACTAAAGGCACAAACATTAGAAGAATTGGCTATCGTATTTCGAGACGCCTAAATTATTTACTTCATCAATTACTTTGGGAAAGGAAAAATCATCAACACCGAATAATGTGTGATAATTTGCATGCGTAAATGAAGAAATTTGTAGAAAAAAAAACGGTCACGAATAAAGACGAAATATGCTCTTTTACGAGAAAAATACACTGTCACACATCGGTCTCAACGCTTGCAAAACTACTTGAATTACACTTAAAATTGTTATCGGGACAATCTTACTCCCCGTATTTGGTTCCATGAATTTGTTGTTGTTGTTGTTGTTGTTGTTGTTGTAGTAGTAGTAGTAGTAGTAGTAGTAGTAGTAGTAGTAGTAGAAGTAGTAGACATCGAGTAAATGATCCGGGGAATATATTTGTCTTCACTAAAAATGAGGTTGAAAAGTTGAGCAAATTCTCGGGCCCGTGTACATCGTCTTCTGTGAATATTCAAAGAATATTCAAAGAAGCTTCTGAAACAGTATATAAGCCTCGAAGATGACTATGTTGATGGAGGAAGTCGAATTTTATCTAAAAGTTGTTGTTTCATGAATTAGGCCCGGGAATTCTCGAGTAATGTGATAGTTAAGGTCACTTCAGAAAATTGCAAGAAATCTGCAACTGATAGTCAGTATCATCCATTGTGTCCGAACTCATAGCAAATTAATCCAATGTATTTTCTCGTTAAAAGTCGCACATACATATTTAATTAAACACCCCGCATTCTGTTGAAAACAAAACAAAACGCATGTATCCTTAACAAATTATTATTGTTATCTTATCTACAATGTGTATTAAATCGATACAGCGTGTTCCAAAAGTAATTTGTCTTCAGCTGCCAAGCCAGCATTACTCGTCATGAAACTAACAGAAATTTCCATATTCGTTTTGTAAAATAACGTCTCTCATTAGTGAATGTTTTCCATTTAAAGAATGTTGGGATTTTATGTAGTATATCTACGTTTACCGCGACTGGGGACAATAAGTAAGAAATTCGAAAAGCAAATCAGTTCAACAGTGTAAAATTGTTATTTTGCTTCAAATGTGCGTGTTGTGTTCTTTACGAAAACGTTAATACCATCCTCTCGAAAAGATGTTCTACCCCCATAATAATAATAATAATAATAATAATAATAATAATGTAATTCACAATTTTGAATGTAGTTGCAGTGCTAACTATGTGGGTCGAACAACATTAAGATTGGATAGAAGAGTCCAGCAACACGTACCTACCAAAATCAGAAATGGGACGTACCAAACAACAGACTTACTTGCCAACACATACGGGTCTTCAATTACTGACCATATTATAAAAACCCCGTCTCGTTGACAATCTTATAAAACAATAACCTCATGCGAACTTTAGCACGAACTCTTTTTCAATCCTGAGTCCTGCTCACTCATTATGCATGTAAAGATCTTGGAGACTGTTCACATTCGGTTGAGAAGGCCTTCTCTTTGTAAACAGAAGGAATGCCTGTTGGATTTGAGGGTTCTTAGTCTCCAGGATCTTCAAGTAATATAACGTTTCTGTATTTTAATCGCTTTCCCTCATTTTTAAAAAGGAATTTTCCCATAAATAACGTAACGCAACGTGATTTTATTTGTACATATTTTTTATTCCAATTCCTTTTATTTTTTCCAAAATAAACCGGTCAGTTGACTCTCTCATATTTTTCTCTTCTTTTCAAACTGTTAACTTTATATTAAACGTTGCTTTTATCTTAAACGTTTTTAATAATCAATTTTAGTCTTCCCTTCAGGATTGCATTATATACATTTTGTACCCCTTAAAGAATCATGATATATATATATATATATATATATATATATATATATATATATATATACATATTACTTTTATTACCTTACGCATGTTTTTCAAGGTAATAAAGCAAATTCCTACATGGTTTATTTGGCAATTTTTTCACGATCAAATATTACTGAAATAAACCGATACGGTTTTTCAAAAGCAAAACAAAATCATAGACAATTTTTTTTTAAATAGATGAAACGAACGGTAAGTTCAAAAACACGAAAAACTCATTTTCCGTGTTTCATATGAGTGATTTGCGAGAAAACTTAATAAAACCTGTTTATATTAAAATTTCGCTCTAGCATCCTGTTGCATTAGTCTAACGAATTATTAAGATGATTAAATGCAGAAAATTATTAAGATGATTAAATGCAGAAAATTCTGTGTAACTTTATTCTCATATATTCTCATAAAATTCCGGTTATATTACAATTTATAATCTGCAACCTTTCTACAGACAAGACTAAGCCTCAATTCAGCTGCTGCCGAATAATATGCTTTTTAATATATACTGAATTGTCTCTCGTGCTGTCACAGGTAGATGGATACACTTTTACTAAAGGGTCAGAGGCTAAAATTATTTGAGAATAAAGTTAAGTTTATCAGGTTGACGATGAGACAACTCAGTAATTATTGGAGTTCAACAAGATTCATCTCAGGATAGTCGGGGGTTACATCAGCCGAAACGTTGTGAATAATAACATCAAAGATGATAATGGTTATTCGAACAATCCAAAGACTACAAATAGCGAACTTTTTTCAAGTACACTGTAGTTACTGCGCATTTCATCTTTCAATATGTCGTCAGTATTTGATAAAAATCATAATCGTTATGAGTAGAACGAGAATGGTCTTAAGGTCATATTTCCCGTTTTGCTCTTTGATAAAGTATGAATGGTATTAAAATAAATCGGTTCTCACTGTAAACTTAAACCCATTACGTTATTTCTAATGTATCTCAGTCGTGTCTTTATATCCGCTATAGTTTCAAGATAGTCAACGATAAAATGTGTTCACGGCTGCTGTATTTCTTCACCGTGTAATACATGTGTATAACGCTCTGATGATAATACAATGTCTTTTAGAAGTCGTGAACGCATACAAAAGTCTAATTAAGTTAGTATATATATATATATATATATATATATATATATATATATATACTTCTATTAAATTTCACCTGGTTCCAACAGAGACATAAAGGAATATTTGAAATAAGATAACTCTTAACACCATGTGGCCTTAAGGGCTTTATAAGTGGTGACTCCGTTGTAAAATAGACATAAATTTTGTAAATGTCCTTTTCTTTTCTTTGTAGAATTTGTCCAACAGAAGATATGTTTCTTGTCTATCTGGTATTATACCATTATTTTAATAGTAGTGGCTTGAATCAGCGCTGATCTAGTTTTATTTCTTGTTAACTATTTACGACAAATATTGATCTAGATAGAACTACTGCACATAACATTTTTTCCAATATGTTTCTTAAACAAAATGAAACTTCCATGAGCAAAGTATCTTTCGGGGGACTTGGCTTCTGTTAAGCTAAATATCACGGAGGTGCTTTCAAGGAAACTACTACAAAGTCGTGTTCAAGTTGAATGTTAACACCTTCTTGTCGCGCTGTCCTCTTAAATAATCGAAATCTTCTTACTTTCAAACATTAACACAAATCCACAAGCTGCTGTCTCACAATTCATCTGACAAGCTTATTAATCTTCATCCCCGAGTAACCTTTCGTTCTTCATAAGCAGCTACACATAAGAACACAAACTAGTGTTACGGAATTAATATATCAGATAGATAGTTCATAGTGATAATATTAAGTGCATATTGAAGTTTACTCTTCCGAAACAAAAATAGCAAGGTATGTTATGAAAAGAGAATGAACGTAGCGTAAAAATGAGACGCCAGCACATGAGGCATCACGTGACAAATATGGAGATTGACAAAAAAAAAACTAAATTTCATCCAGTCTGCCTATGGCAAGTGCGCAGGAGATATCGGCCAAACACCCCGCAATTACAAAAAAAGGAAAACTTTGATAATCGCTTGGAGTGAAACATCCCCAAACATCTATGTTAAACGTGTCCACCTATTTATCATTAAATAAGAAAGTTAAGTAATTAAGAGAATACTAGTTTATCTGTCATGTGTTAGCTAGTTATCTGCCAAAAATAAACATTAAAACTCTGCGCCGTCTTCTTAAAGGAAGCTGCTATTTTATGAAAATAGAAACGTTACACAGAGGTATGGTACTGTATAGTCATTTACGTCTTCATCTTCTATAAGATATAAGCAGATCTCCTCCATTACTTACTCTCGTAATCTCTAATTATAGTTATTCCCTTAATAATTAAATAATTGTAGGTCACTGTATTTTTCCTATATTTCTATGGAAATAATTATTAAACCGTCTGAACGTGTCCACTCCTGGGAAACATCGAGTTGTTTTGTGATAAAATAAAACAACCTTATCGATCACTAAAGAAAAAGAAAAGCTTATCACATACAAAAAAAAAACAGTTCTACAGTTGAAATCACAAGACAGGAATAAAAATATAAATGTAACAGAAACACATTTTAAACCCTAAAAAACGTCTATATAACTAAGCGAAAACGAATAAAAAGATTTTAATATAAAATAATGATAAAATAGCAACATACAACTGAAGAAAATAAACGGGGTATAAAATGTCCCTAAACACATAAAATTTCGTAATAAAAATAAAACCGAACGAAACTGTAAACAGGAATAAAATATGAAATAAAATTGAAAGGAATTGAGAATAAAATAATATAATGTATCGCGAAACATAAGTAAAAAGATTAAGAGAATGATTTGCATAAAAAGGACCATAAAATGTGTCATAAATGTTTTTTGCCAAAAATAGTATACCCTGTCTGTAGTTAGGAAAAACTAAACAATGATTAGGGCGTTTGCGTAGACATAAATATATTTAACTAGCAGGCCGGCCGGCGTTGCCCGTTCGTAAAATATGCATACATATTCTATTTTAATTCATGCAGAAACATATGCATGCACGTATTATGATTTTTTTTAAACACTTCTTGTAAGTAAAAAAATACTCGAGCTGAGATCGAAACCAAAACCTAAAGACAGTGAGTCAAGTATGTTACCAATTAGAGCAGCTTGACACGTACTTTTAAAAGTGGTTACATGCCTACTTATTCTTAACATAAGGAACCTGTCATGCGTACTATTCACGCATGCACATTCGTGAAACAGTTGGTAAACAGCTAAAAATCTGATGACCCTCACGTACCAATTTTTCAATTTTGACCCCTTAGCCGCCTTTTTTTCTAGATGAAAACAAAGGAAAATGTATTCCAGAAGTCTGAATACTCTATATATCAAGTTTCAAGTACGTAGATCATATAAGTTGAGAATTTTACTCTCACACGCACATCCTCACTTTTATAGATATATAGATTATATCTACTAGCAAGTATATACTCCTGATCCATTTCCAACTTTGCTTACGTATGCATAATGCACTATTGTCAGAATTTTCTAAGAAGTTACCGTAAAATACCGGAAGGTGCCGAGCGAAAGTTTCGTGATTTTTTTTTGCAC
The DNA here is from genome assembly GCF_053919585.1 of Euprymna scolopes. NCBI lineage: Eukaryota > Metazoa > Mollusca > Cephalopoda > Sepiida > Sepiolidae > Euprymna > Euprymna scolopes. The sequence goes on along the minus strand of NC_136488.1, from coordinate 75,740,623 downwards.
ACACGATGCCCATGTTTTTCAGTGAAAAATATAGTTATGTTAATAAGAAATCAACGGGGGAATGAATTTTAAATGTAAACAATTGTTCTTTGTTTGTTACGAAGAAAATTCAGTGAATAATTATTGGACAATTTTAACGATACATCAAGAAAATTAAAACCAAAGAAACACTCATTATAAAACAAGTTTCATTAATAATACTTTAATCGTCTTATATACGTCTTTCGAACTCAATTGTTTATTTTAACCGACTTCCGGAACCTTAAGAATCCCTCCATTTCTCTTTATCGAGCGGGACCTTTGGAAATTCCATAGTGGAATCTTTGATTTGTAATATATTTATGTTTGCATTATGTAGATGTTCAGCGTAAACGGAGACGCCCTAATATTATTGCAGCTCTTTTGTTACAACTACAAAAGTTTTAATCTAATCTAGCAAGGGAGCCCCACCGTAGCCAGGTCGTAAAATACGCTTAAATATGATATTTTAACTCTTGCAGATTTCGTATATATTATTATAGATTTAATATTCTATCGATGTTTATATATTATAACGTAGCGATTTCAAAAATTAAACAAATATATATATATATATATATATATATCTATATGATTGGGCGCATCAGCTTGAATTAAAACCGAAACCAAAACCTATGAAATATCTCTCTCTCTATATATATATATATATGTATATATATATATATATATATATATATATATATATATATATATATATATATATATATTAGAACACTTTAAGTGTTATGAAATGATAAAATAATTTTTAATTTAGTTCGTTGGTGTTGAATGTCGATATTTCGTTAAGTAAAATAAGTTTCATCAGGATTGTAAGTCCAGTCCGTATTTTTTCTTCATTCTGTTGTTATAATGGAGAAGAAAAATTTAAATGTACGTGCTGTCCAATAATTTAACGTGTGCAACGCCCCGGTTCGGGTATAGACACGTTTAAACCATTGGACAGCAACAACAAAAAAAAAAAATTAGATTAGTGGAGTGCCATCAGTTATAATCAGAACCGACACCAAAACTTATGAAGTATTTTTGGTAAAATTATTAAAAAAAAAAAGGATGGCTAAAGTGGCATTAGTTATATTCGAAATTGAAACCAAAACATATGAATAATTTTTGGTAAAATTATTCATTCCAAAAATGGAAGTCACTCGGATGTAAGCGTGACACACATACACACGTGTGTGTGTGTATGTGTGTGTGTGTATATCATCTTTTGATGGCACATGGTATTTGTCAAATTGTTAATTTCAATGTGTAGATTAAAAATTCTTGAAGTCTAAAACTCGTTGCGAAAAGTTCAAGCCGCCTGAGATTTCAAGTTGTAAATAGATTGATTAATTACGCGTTACGTAAATTCGGCCCCGCTGTTCCAATTCCACAGAGATTTCCCTCGCCATCCGCTTCTTATCTCTCTACTACTCCATCATATTTAAAATTATTGATTTTCAGCAAAAATGAATTGCAGTTCAGATGATCGATGACTTTTAAACTTGATATTTTATATCTTGCCGTCCGTTAAACGTAAAAGAATAAAAATCTTCTATTAGCGGGTTAGGGTTCATTATAACAAAGTTAACTTCTCGTATAACTTAAATTAAAATGTTTCAGTGGATCATATGTGCCTAAAGTTTAGTGCATCAACCTCCGTTTAAATCAAGTCATTTTCGCTTCCATGATAAATATAAGCTCGAATTCTTAATTCTTGAACTGTGGATTGATAATATTTTTCTTGCATTCATTTATCCAAAACAAAACATATTTCCCCAAGGGGCTACTATTTTGAACTATTTTCACATTGACACCATGTAGAGATGTTTGCAGCGAGATGCCTGTTCACATTGCACCCTAATTTCTGACTGTCAGTACAATCACGGAAACAGGACACACGGACGAAATTCAAAACTTTAGCAGAAAACAACTATTTGAGCAAAATTCTTTACGGATTTAGGCACCTTTACAATGAAGGAGGTTTTCTTTAGAGTGAAGGACTTTTTTTCTGCTAGTCGGGTTAATCCTGGATATTTATGTCGAAGGAGCACAAGTGTTATAAACCCCATAATTTATTATACCATACCTGTTCACATTGAAGCACTTCTCACAATATTCTATGGATCTATATTAAAAAACATTGTTAAACTTTGTGACATATTTCCATTCTATGGAGGTCAGGTGCGATCAAACACCCCATAATTTCATTATACCATATTTCTTCAAACTGAAACATAATTATCAAAGTATACTTACGCAGATAGATATGAAAAGTCTTTATTAAAGTGTGTGCCTATTTCCATTCTATGGAGGTCAGGCGCGAACGCAGAGCCCACAATTTTATTATGCCATCCCTATTTAAGTTAAAACATACTTATCAAAGTATTATTATGTAAATCTATATCAAAATACTTGTAAACGTTTTTTTTTTAATTTTTACATTTTTTCCATACATTGTGGATCAAGCGCGTACGCTGACCACACAATTTTAATGAATCATTATGCCAGATCAAATATACCCATTACTGTGTCTCGATACATCTTCTATCATTATATGTGATCAGTTTTCTATAATAGTCAACCATATTCGTGACCACATACACACACAGACGTTCAGCTATATATATATATATATATATATATATATATATATATATATATATATCGGTATCAACATACAGTAGCGTTTCGTTATCCCACAACGCATCAGTGCGGCTAACTAAACTAGCACCTCTCCCTATATATATATATATATATATATATATATATATATATATATATATATATATATTAGAAAAAGTACCCGTCGTTGACTGGGTACAAAAGCAGCCTACAGAAAATGGACTCTGATTCATTAAAGTATGATAGGTTATGAAAAGGAACGGTTGTAAAGAGATAGCTTCGAATTTTGGGGTATCAAAACCAAAGCAAAATATGATGAAAGTAAAAATAAAATAGATAAACCCCATAATTTATTATACCATACCTGTTCACACTGAAGCCCTTATCACAATATTCTGTGGATCTATATAAACAAACCTTGTTAAACTTTGTGACATATTTCCATTCTATGGAGGCCAGGCGCGAACGCAGACCGCACAATTTTATCACATCATCCCTATTTAAGTAAAAACATACTTATCAAAGTATTATTATGTACATATATATCAAAAACACCTGTAAACGTTTTTTTTTAATTTTTACTTTTTTATTTCCATACTTTGTGGATCAGGCGCGACTCAGACCCCACAATTTTAATGAACCACCATTCTGCCAGATCAAACATACCCATTACTGTGTCTCGATACATTTTCTATCATTATATGTAATCAGTTTTTTTTAAATAGTCAACCATATAGGAGCCTATTCGTGACCAGACACACACACACACACACACATTCAGCTTTACATTATAGATATGTTATAATTTAGTAATTTAAATTTTATGACGTGAAATGTTAAAATTTCAAATCTAGAATTTTTATTACATGGAAGACAAAGAATACATTTTAATAAGTATATCTCCTTAACCTATAGGTTTACGATGTCTACCCATCTCTTCAGAGGAGTAAATATTAGCAAATTATAATGGTTTCTTCCTAATTTGCTAAAAAACAATAAACATAGAAAACCATAATTAAAAGTTTTAAAGTTTTTTAACTCATAGATACGGGAAATTATATATTGGTTCAAAATGAAAAGGATATTGAATTTCATATCCAAATTTTAATGTAAATTCCGAAATGAAAGTCTTTGATAGCAATGAGGTAAAGAGACCCAATCTGTATTTTGAATCTTTTACGACACAAGGTAATAATCCGAAGTTATCAAGTCACGAAAGTTACTCTAGGATTAGGACACATGAGTATACGGTAGTCACTGAGACAACAGCGTATTAATAATTAGTAGTGGAATGTAGTAGAAATGGATTATTTAGGGGGTTTCTCAGCAATAACTTGTTTATACTGAACTTGAAGAAGATCATATTGTAGTCAGCAGAAAAGCGAGAAGAGAAACAAAGTTCCACAGGCGGTAGTTTTTGGAGATAAGCTTTATTTGTGTACTTTATGTTTAGGCACAGATAGTGGGGAAAATGTTTATCGTGTCTTTAGCTTGACGAGGTTTTGTGAAAGTTTGGTAGGGGGGAATATATTGAAGCACTTGCCATGTTAACAACGATAACGCAGAGGCGGGCTCGAAACCTCTCGTCTGTGGGAGAGAGGCTGTAGGGAAGATAAAAGACCATCATCTATTAGGTTTCGAAGTCTGTTTAGAGCTTTGTCAAGGCAAAGTTGAACTACATATTTTCTGCAGGGGATTAATAATAAGAAGAATAAAGATAATAATAATTAGTAGTAGTAATGGCAGAAGTAGTACTAATAATAGCATTATTATTATTATTATTATTATTATTATTTTTATTATTATTATTTTATTATTATTATTATTATTATTATTTTTATTATTATTATTTTATTATTATTATTATTATTATTATTATTATTATTATTATTATTTAACTTTTATTCAGTCCAAATAAGACATGTTTCAATTGAGATGTAAGAGACTACTGTAAATTAGAGGCCATGATTATATTGGTATTGTAATTGGGTAGTTCAGCAGCGAGATATTTGTTCACTTTACATTAACATTTGTGTTTATCAATACAGTTTGAGAAATAGAAAGCATAGTGGATATTCCAATGGTAAGCTGTTCAAGGTAAGAAGCTATTAGAACGAAAAGCCTTCTGGTATCTGGAAAACTCTACAATAAAAAGGTGAGATTTTAACTTATTCTCAGGTTCTTTTTACCTTTATTATACACCAATGCAGTAATTTCGTCGGGGCACATACCATTAACTCTATTGTAAAGCAAGTGTATGAAGATAATATTGCAGTGATTGGACAGGGGCCGGAGCTTGGTAGACATGTGTTGGGTTCTATTAGATTGGAACTCCTTTCTGGAACCTGATTGAAGGGAATAAGTAGTTCGTACCTCATCTTATATGTGACAACACTACTGCATGCATGGATGAATAGTGTATAGATATAAGATATTGGCAGGTGTGGAAAGTTTTCTAGCACGTTATAGAGGTGCTACCTTCTTTGCAGCAGACGTGGCTATGTGTTCTATGTATTGTTTCCAATTCATGTGACCTGCGAATGATTAATGGAGGAGTTTGAATGACTGAACTATCAACTGAAGTGCAATTTTAATCAATTATTTAAATGAATATTTACAAAAAAAAATGTAGGATAAAATGTTACCATCCAATTATTTCCTCCTTTCACCGCCACAGACCGACTTTTGTTATGTGTGCGTTTGTTTTCCGATGTTTTCGAGAACACAGCACGATGTCACCAGCCAATATACCATTTCCAATAAATCAAATACATTTTCGATTATAAAAATTACAAATAATGAAAGACGTAGGGCTGACATATTATGTCGAGTTGTTACAATCATCAAAGACAAGCTGTATCTTTATTTCAGCTAATAATTATCTGATTACATTATATATTTTGTCATATAATGCGGTATAAATTACTTTTTTTATGAAAAGTTTTTCATGCCAGACCTTATCAAAGGTGTTTGCTATATCAACATCTATCCCTCTAGCAGTACAAGCCTTATCTTGTTTATGCAGTATACGTCTAAACATAATTACAATGTTACGCGCTGTAGAACGAAATGTCTACCTCCATACTGTTGGTTATAAAATATTTTGCATTAACGCGGTGATAGACTATCACTACATTGATTAATGCTTAGGAAATTATAGCGAATATAAATTTGATAAACGTCCAAATGTCATACCCTCCATCCCTATTTAGTGAAAGTTTTAGATATACAATGATAAAGGTATTTGTTTAATTACATATAACATCGCTACTGTGTTGGAGCTATGACTCCACTAATAATATGATTTATTGTTTTTTTTCCTGCTAGGAGCAGTGTGCAATTGCTGTTTTGTTAAAAGATGGTACGATACTATAATGTGTTTGCGTTCGGACAGGACGTTCATAGAATATGTCAGACATTTCTTATCGTTTTGTTGAGAAATAAGCAATACACATATTTAATGATATAGAATAGATTTCTTCTGATAGGTACAATAATAGAGGCTCGGGATACAACTAAAGACTTCCTAAAAAACAGTCGGAAATACCGACAACCTTTCTTTGTATTCACGTTTATATAATATATTCTTTCTACTTAAACCTGCAGTTCTTTCTTTATAAGTCATTCCTCAGGAAACAGCACATATAAAATATATAATCGGAGTAGTTAGACTGGTTTTGGTAAGTGTGATCAAAGGCAATAAAATAACATCGGTTGTTGCAAAGAGATATCACTAGAAATATAATGTTTATGAACACGACAGCCATGTAGATCGGACAGGATTATACGTTATAATCACGTTGACACACCGGTTCCAGTTAGATCACAGACATTAAAGGTCATTGAATCTGGTCAGTAGTAAAACGGTTGAACATTTTGTAAAAGCATTTGCTGCATGTGCTCTCGGCTTATCTCGACGTTGTCCTTAACTTTTCCCTGCACACTAGAATCAATCAGGAGTTGTGTGGTTGCGTATTGCGCCACCCTTGTTTCACAATTCAACACTTGTCATCCATTCAAAATGATCAGATGGCCCGCGTCATTGCGACAGACGGACACGATTCAAACGATGGTTACGATTGTTGAATTTCCACGGGTCCCACTAGCGGCGAAAAAATATTTTTTAATCCGGTAGCAGATTTTGCGCTGACACAGAACATCAATATTCATTTAGTTGAATGCAAAGCAACGGTAATGCGCCATCAGATGAATAATCAGTTATATTTATTATGGGTTGCCTAAACGTACTGGTCGTTATTAGCGACAATAAACTTAGCAAGAAACATATTAGTATTTTCCCCTCAGCCTTAAAATCATCAGAGTCTGAGCCATTGTTGACGTGGCTTTGTCTCTTTTGATTATAGAATATAGGTTCTGTGCAGTTCTTGCAGGTCCCCCTTAGATACGTTGCATATTCACGATTTGGAAACGAGGTTGTTTATTGATAATCTCCGAGGGACCTTTACCCGAGAATGTCGATATGGCTGACCAGTATTTTTTAAGCCAGAGAGTTCTTTCTAAATAGTACGAGTTTTCCTAACGTGGATCATATTTTTCCCCCGCTGGAAAAATAAAATAAACATCTTACCTGTATCATTAAAAAAAAAAGGAATTAGGCTTAATAATAAAAAAAAATCCAATTTTCACAGGATATGATTCATATGACTCAGTTAAGATAGTTTCAAATAACATTATCACGGTGTGGTCTCGTTTCCCGTATTTCTGAATGTCTCAGAGATACTTAGCCTGCAGTAGGGCCTGTACACGTAAGTACGGCATGATGTCTAAATACATTTCTTGCCAAGTAAAAGTCGTTGATGATTCGTTACGTTTTGACTTGGTATAAGAGATCATTCTATTTTCACTTCTTTTTATCATAAGCAAAATCATATTACTACTCTGCACGTAAATCGATGGAATTTGGAATAGTGTCTAATGGGAGTCAGTGTGGAGTTGTACAGCAAAATTTTTGTTAAAATTGAGCATAAACCTTTTCAGATTAGTACAGTTGGGAAAGAAAAAACAACGGTGAGAGAATTACAAAGTTTAGCAGATCGAAGGAAGAAAGTATTAGAGGAAAAGAGGCGCTAGTCTGAGCTCCAATCTGTGGCCCCCTCGCCAATCTATCACGATAAACACCCGTCTAGCTGAAACCAGTGTCAAGAATTTACCCACTCTTTACCTGTGCCTAAATCAAAACGTAGAATCCATGAACAAAGCTTCATTCTATAAACTGCACGCCTGTAGAACTCTCTACCGCTTGCCTGTTTCCAACCTGACTGCAACTTGGATGTCTTCAAGTCCAACATAAACAAATTCCTGATGAAGCGCCCCCTTAAGTAAGACACTTTATCAAATCACTAATACTAACGATTACTACGATACTATCTTATTGATTACTGTACACGCAATAACCCTTATCACCGATGGCTTCCGGGTCTTGATAAGTGGTGACTTCCATGTAAAAAAAAAAGGAAAAAAGTATTTCTAACATCTGGCAACATCAACAGTAAGGGAGTAGGATTTTCATGGTTGTCGGGTGTGTTCGAAAGGTGTACTTATAGTGGGTAGAATTTATATGAATTTATCAAAGAACATCCCATAAAATGATTTTTTTCACAATTACATACTGACTAGACAAGTAAATAAACTTTTTAAATATTTCTGAAAATTTTTGTTAAACAATTTCGGATAACTACAGTTACAAAATGAAAATAAAGTAAAATTACATTAAACTAGAGTTAAAAAATAAAAATAAAATAAAATCGCATTAAAATACAGTTAAAAAATACAAATAAAGTAAAATCAAATTAAAATACAGTTTAAATGAAAATAAAGTAAAATCACATTAAAATACAGTTACAAAATGAAAATAAAGTAAAACCACGTTAAAATACAGTTAAAAAATAGAAAATAAAGTAAAATCACATTAAAATACAGTTAAAAAATAAAAATAAAGCACAATTACATTAAAATACAGTTAAAAAATGAAAATAAAGTAAAATCCTATTAAAATACAGTTAAAAAATGAAAATCAAGTAAAATCACATTAAAATGCAGTTAAAAAATTGAAAATAAAGTAAAATCACATTAAAATACAGTTCAAAAATGAAAATAAAGTAAAATCACATTAAAATACAGTTAAAAATAGAAAATAAAGTAGAATCCTATTAAAATACAGTTACAAAATTAAAATAAAGTAAAATCACATTAAAATACAGTTAAAAAATGAAAATAAAGTAAAATCACATTAAAATACAGTTAAAAAATAGAAAATAAAGTAAAATCCTATTAAAATACAGTTAAAAAATGAAAATAAAGTAAAATCACATTAAAATACAGTTAAAAATAGAAAATAAAGTAAAATCCTAGTAAAATACAGTTAAAAAATTAAAATAAAGTAAAATCACATTAAATTACAGTTAAAAAATGAAAATAAAGTAAAATCACATTAAAATACAGTTAAAAAATAGAAAATAAAGTAAAATCCTATTAAAATACAGTTAAAAAATGAAAATAAAGTAAAATCACATTAAAATACAGTTACAAAATTGAAAATAAAGTAAAATCACATTAAAATACAGTTCAAAAATTAAAATAAAGTTAAATCACATTAAAATACAGTTAAAAATGAAAATAAAGTAAAATCACATTAAAATACAGTTAAAAAATGAAAATAAAGTAAAATCACATTAAAATACAGTTAAAAAATGAAAATAAAGTAAAATCACATATGCAACATATAATACAACATATATGCAACACATAATACAACATATATGCAACACATAATACAACATATATGCAACACATAATATAACATATATGCAACACAAAATAAAATATTTATACGGCACATAACTACAACATAGATGCAACAAATAAATGGAACACATATGCAACACATACGCAATACATAATTTCTACATATATACAATACATAAATGCAACACATATGCAACATATAAATGAAAACATATGCCACACATAAATAGAATGTGTAGGCAACATATAAATACAACATGTGCGTAACACATAATCGACATATATGTAATCAGTAAATACAAGATACATGGAACACATAAAAATGCAACATATAAACAAAATATACACGCGATATATAAATGCAACATATGTGAAACACATGGATGCAAGATATATGCAACATATGAATGCAACATACATGCAATACATAAATGCAACATGCATGCAATACATAAATTCAACATATATGCAATACATAAATTCAACATATATGCAATACATAATTCCTATATACAACGTTGCTTAATTTCGGTGACCTGGCATTAACCAGTGTGTCTGCGTGATTGTGTTGTATAAAATACTTAAATGCAATATATATATATATATATATATATATATGCAACATATAAATGCAATATATATATACAGCACATAAATGCAATATATATATATATATATATATACAACACGTAAATGCAATATATATGCAACAGATAAATGCAGCATGTATGTAACACATATATGGAACACATGAAAGTAACGTATATGCAACAAATTAAAGCAACTATAAACAGAATAAGTTATATTTCTAACTACCTGATTAACTTTATTTGTGCTAAACATATTTTCATGTATTATTTTTATAAAACAAACCGAGTGTCTACTTTATTTATGTCGATTGAAAACACCTTGTATGTATTATGCTTATTTACTCCAAGGTCGACAATTAAACAAAATACTAGTAAAATCTTACGTTTTGGCACGAGAACTCTGAGATATTATGAGATATTATGAGATTCAAGCAAAGAAATCAGGTAATCCTGACAAAATTCCCTGCAAGAATTCTACGAAAACCTATAATTATTAACTAAATAATTTTTGTAGAAAATCAAATATTATCTAAAAAGCAGAATTATTAAATAAATGAATGGTGGAATGAAAGGAATAATAGCGAGTAAAACAGTCTATAACGGAGTCTATATATTATCAATACATTCCATTACTAATAATAATTTTATAGATTTTCAATTTTTTATAGACTTTCCGATAAAATAACCGAAGTGATTTAACTGGCTCAAGACAGAAACGAATCAAGTTAAATTAACACTAGCTTTAGTTGGTAACTCGAAAGTGTTAGCACTTAAAACAAGTTTCATTGATTTATTCCTATTTTTTTATTTGTTTAAAATAAATAAAATTGTCACAATCAGTTCTTTTTCAAAATAATTTGACAAAAAATACTTTATGATATTCTATTGAAATTGTAATATGTTATATATATTTTTTGCAGAAAAATGGATTTATTAAATTAGAAATACAATTAATCATAGTTCGTAATTGTTCGTTGGCACATAAAATTATATTCATGACATTTGTCCCTATTATTAGTCTGTGCGAAAGACAAAAAGCGAGAAGTCAGACGGACTGATTAGATTCCCATTTCAATTTAATTATAGTTCTCGCGAGTTCTCCCGAGAACGACCATCTCGGATAAAATAATCGACACCAATTCCATTGGCTATTTTTATATTGCAGAAGACAAATTGAATCGAGCTGTGACAAAATAATTAAGAACTGATAAATTTAATTGCACCAAACTATCAAAACCAACACGCTATTAGAGACACATAGAAAAATGTAAATATATGTACTAGTTTACTTGGCTGTCGTTAGCCGGGAATATTTTTTAATTTCATTTTAATCTCGTTGTTGTCTCCATTTCATATTAAATAAACACTTTCAATGTTTTCAACACTTAAAAATAAAGTTAATTAAGCAAACAGGACAATTTTTATCACCTTTATATCGGTGTGCAAATGTCAAAGTACATACTACTAAACCTTCTGTATAGAAAACATTACAAGATGAACTAAATCTCTATGATCATAAAAGAAACTTTAGGCGTCCATTTCTGTTTCGCCTTTTTTTCAATTTTCTATACATATATTTTTTAACTCTGTATTATACACCAATTAACATAATACCATGAATTTCGGGTTCTTCTTCAGATTTGTTAAGCTCTAGGCTAAAATTTTAAAAGATTTTCTTGAATCAAGATAATGTAAATGATTTTGAGCCAAATGGTAATGAATAAAGATTAGAAACATAACGCTTAGTATCGTTATATTTTTCTTTTAATATTTTTATAAAGGGACATAAAAAAATATTCAACACTTAAATTAAATTTCCCATGCTCTGAGAAGGATATCCTTCTAATGCGCATATATATATATATATATATATATATACATATATATATATGGCATGCTTCAGTCCCGACACACTATGGATACCCACTGTAAAGGTGCCTGCGCGTGGAATTTTTATGGCAAGAGTTGCGAAATAGCCAACCGCACCTCTCCTGAATTGACATTGTTGCAATATCAGTGTCATGCAATACCAGTGTCAAGTGTAGGTTTAAGACGACTAGAAACAAATGCCGAGATCAGTGGGAAGCACAAACTGGGCCTAGAATCTGCAAATGCTCACCCATCTGGTACTAGCAAGGCTCAACTTTTCTTAACTTCTGTGATCTGACGAAAAATCAGATCATACAGTATCACTGGACGAATACCGAACATAATGGCATCCTTCTTAAACAAGAGAAGAATCCAGGTTGAACTCGGCGGTCGTACATCTAAACAATATGATATAAATGCGGGAGGGGTCCTCAAGGGTCTATCCTTGGACCTTTGTTGTTCTTAATATTCATAAATGAACACCTTGATGAAATTGTCTCTGAAATTGGTATACTTGCTAATGACATCACGCTCTATAACAGGCACGAGAGGAAAACAAATAAGCACTTCTCAACCACCAATAGCTAGGTCTAAAGATGCATTACCTGGAAGTACTTCTCTCAAACTCCTCGCTCTAACGTTCACAGGAAACCTGAGCTGGAACAGATATACTGAGAGCATAACCAGGGCAGCTGCGAGGAACGTATATTATTTCTACTGTGTTACAAATTAACATACGCCTGAAATAATCCTGTTCCTCTAGAAAGCCACCATTCGCCCATTTATGGAGTATTGTTTTAACATTTGAACTAGTGCATCTGCTAGTCTCTCGCTCCTGGACAGGGTTCAAAAGAAAGTCGTCAACTTTATAATTCCTGACCTGTCATCCGATCTTCAACCTCTATCCCGTCGATGAAATGCTGTATCCCTCTGCCGGTTCTGTAAGTATTTTAATGGTGAATGCTCTGACGAACTACAAGCCGTTGCACCCCCTCGACCTAATTACGCCCGATAAAACCGACAATCAGCAAAATCCCACCCCTTCACAGTAGATATCCCTTGATGTAAGAAAGCTTTCTACTCTAATAGTTTCTTCCCCAGAACTGCTAGACTCTGGAACTTCCTTCTGGGTTCCTGTTTTCCAAACTGTATGTACATGTACAATTTCAATTCTCAGGTGAACAAGCATCTTGCTGCTCAACTCCCTACATAGTATCCCTACAACTTATGTTCCCGATAGCGGCTCCCCACATCAAAGTGGAACTGTGTCTTGTTTGGAGTGAAAATGGTATTTAAATACATGTAGTCAACCACATGCAGTACTGTTTCGTTGTATCACAACTCATTAGTGCGGCTAGACTAGCACCTGTCCCTAGCCAAGGATTGAATCTAGAACAATCGCGTTCATAGTCGGTAGTTTGACCCACGGGATCAGCACCCGCAAATGATCTCAACAAATGTCTATTTCAAGCAAACATTCGTCAACCACTTTTATAGTCCTCAAGCCGAGCCTAAATACATATACAAATATATATATATATATTATATATATATATATATATATATATATATATATATATATATATATATATATATATAGCTTAATGTAAAAGGAAAAGAGAGAGTTCAATTCCACAAAGGAGACTTATCCGGATAGTGACAAGCTCAACAATAATTATTGGAGCTTATACAATAAGAAAACAAGAGTATGAAATGAAGACACAAAACTATATATTGGTAGATATAGAATAGATCATTTATTGAATTATGAAATACTGGCAAAATTTGGGGGATAGCAAGAACTCTTTATGGCAGGCCATTTCGAAGCCTAATGCTTCTCATCAGAAGAGAAGGTGCTAGGTAGCATGGGGAAGATGCGGCAGCTGGCGTAAGTTTCATTAGGGACGAAAGAGATTAAGAGGAATTGTAGAATGTTGGGGGAAGCTTTATTGAATTCTATATAAATAGGGAGAAGATTGTTAGATTCAGGGGTATATGTATTATGGTTCTGCTAGTATATATATATATATATATATATATATATATATATATATATATATATATATACACTAGCAGAAGTACCCGTCGTTGACTGGGTTGAAAAACAGGTTACAGAAAATGGACTGTGATTGATGAAAGTATGATAGGTTATGAAAAGGAGGGGGTTGAAAAGAGATAGGTGTTGATACTCAAAACTTTTACCCTAAGCAAAATATGATGAAAATAAACATAATTTTCGCGAAAATATATTTTGAATATCAATTTTGTTTCCACTGTAGCCAAGAGTGACTAACAAAATGATGTTTCCTTACAAAGAGAAAATGTTATATATTTATATATATAACCTTCTCTCTTTGTAAGGAAACATCATATATAAATATACAAGAAATAAATGTTACCATATTCAATAAAAGTTACTTTTATGATGGAAAATTTCATTGGTTTTTATTTTTTAGTAGTCTATAAAAAAAATTTTAATTCACGAACCGGTTTTAAAAAATCTAAATGGCAGCGACTTTGAAATGGGGATCCCCGTTTTCAATTTGAAGGAGGGGCACCTGAAAATGCTGTGTTAATAATTTAAGAGAGTTCCGTCAACGTAAGGAATATTTATAAACATAGTTTAATGTTTTCCACTCTGTTGTGCTTGAGGAATATTCGATTATGGAATGTGTAGTTTATATAAAAATTCATTTAAGTAGTTATCGCCTCAAATTTCGTTTTAATTTCGGTTCGCTGAAATTATTTCAAATAAATAAAGAGCATTAAAAACTATTTCAAAACAAAAATAAACAGGAACTGAACTTTTATTGACTATGGTAACCTTTATTTCTTGTACATTGATTTTTTTCGGGTAATCGTTTGTTGGCTTTTCTACTAAACACTCTTACTAAATAATATCGTCGAAATATCAAAAACCAAAGAAACAAAAACAGTTTGGAAAAATAATGAAGCTTTACTTATTTCAGTAAAATAATTCGAAACAGCAAATGGGATATTAAAAATATAAACACGTAATTACTTTAATTTTTGAAGCAAAGAATCGATATAAATATGAACAGGAAGAAAATGGCGCCTTATTCAAGCAGAACAGATTCGTTTCAGTTTTACAGTATTGAACGGTGTAGTATTGTGCCGTCGGATTCAGGGTTGTACTATTGTAATGTAAAGAACACGCAGAAAGGGTTGTAATCAACTGAGTTCCTTTCTAGTACACTGTCAAAAAAGCTTAAACAGGTATATAAATAAAAATAAAAAGGTCATGCAAATGTTTTTAAAAAGACACGTAATCACATGAGCAGGATTTGTTCTTACTTTTGACACGATAACAAGTAACGTTCTTATTTTTTATTATTTATTCATTTGTATATTTTCGAAAGAGTGTAACGTGCACGTGGAGAAGGATAAAAACAGCTTTATGCAAAATTTGTGTCGAGAATTGTTTAAAGTTCGGACTTTTTTTTTGCTTTCACTTTAAGAACGTGAATTTATCAGATGAATTTATTCGACACAATATGATTCAACTCAAAAAATAAATAAAAGCTAAAGTGAATTAACATTAAAGTTAAGGTGTTATTGTGAACACTCACCCCTTTTTAAAAAAAAACTTCTTAAACTTTGTGACATATTTACATTCTATGGAGATCAGGCGCGAACGAACACACCATAATTTTATTATACCATATTCAAACTGAAAAATAATTATCAAAGTATACTTACGCAAATATATATGAAAAGTGCCATATTTCCATGGAGTACAGGCGCGAATGCAGACCTCACAATTTTATTATACCATCCCTATTAAAGTGGAAACCTACTTATTAAAGTATTCTTATGTACATCTATATCAAGAACCCTTGTAAACGTTTCTTTTTCATTTTTTATTTATTTCCATACTTTGATGGCTAGGCGCGAACGCAGACCCCACAATTTTTATGAACCACTGTTCTGCCAGATCAAACATACCCATTCCTGATCCTCGATAGATCATCTATCATTATATGGAATCAGTTTTTTTAAAATTGTCAACTATACAGGAGCTTATTCGTGACCAGACACACACACAGACGTTCAGCTTTATATATATATATATATATATATATATATATATATATATATATATATATATATATATATATATATATATATATATGTATATAGCAGGGGCTTTTCCCAGGGCCACACAAACAAAATAAATATAAAATAGTGTACAGTTTCTCACCCTTTTCTCAGCAGGAATGTTTCTTTTATTTGAATAATATAATAATTAAATAATAAAAAATTAGGGGTCCCCCCTACCGACTTCTTTGCGTTGAAATGTAACTATTTTAGAAATGAAGTTAGCATCAATAAAATATGCGAACTTATTATGTGGATTACATTACATTTTTTTTTTGGCCTTTTGGTCAAGATCAAAGTCTAGTATCTGTTCTTCAGATGCTGCACTTCATTTTCTTGTTCTCTTTCGGTGGGGGAGAAATCCTTCACGACTGAGACAATCTTTATTTTTGTACCTTTTCTCCACGTTAAAAAACGACCCTGGTGTCTAACTCTGTCCCGTGGGGAGGCATAGTAAATAGGTACATTACATTACATTACATTACATGATGACATTAAAAATCTTCTTTAATGCTTGATAAAAAAAGTCAATGGACATTTGACCCCCAAAGAAATAATCTTTTTTAAAATGTTAAGTATTATTATTTTGGGATTTACAATGATTAAAAAAATAACAATTAGGTAAAGTTTGTTACGTATTTTTGAACATACAAATATACAAACACACAGATACCTGGCTTTTATATAATGGATGACAAAATTACATCAGCCAGGTTTTCAACATTTAATTTACGTATTCTATTTTTCTGAATAGCAAATTATTTCTTTGATCCTTGAACAATGTTTTCTGTGTGAACATTACCATTCCGCTTAAATTTATTTTTTTTTAAAGAATACTGGCATGGAAGAAGTTTGAATTAAAGAAATATATTTGGAAGTTTATAATAAAGTTAAATAGTCAGACAACGAATTTTGTACCACTTTCATGTCAGTTTGCTAGTGTACACGCTTCTAAACCTCATGTCTCGAATACTTATTCCAATGTGAATTAAAACGTATTAAATGGTGTACCAAATCCCTATATTTATAAAAGAATGTCTCTAAAATTTTAGCCATAATGTTCAAGAACAGTAAGAAGATATTGAAATTCAGTAAAGATTGCTTAATTCGGTTCTAATAAGTCTGAGACAGATTCATTAATTTTTAAGTGTTAAGTTGCACTCCTATTATTTTTTCTGCAAACACTTAAACTTAGGCTGCAGAAAATGATTTAATAGAAACTTTTATTAACTAATGTCTAAAACATATTCTTATACTAAGTATTAAAAGTAATAAGTTCTACGAGTTCGTCAGACCATTAAAATATCTATAAAACAGAGGCAAAGATTAAATATTTAGGCGATTGACCAATGGTGTGGAATAGATTGATATTGTGGAACCTATTAGGTTGAAGACGCTTTTGGGAACAAGTCTAATAAGGAGAATCTAGTGGCCAATTCACCAGCCTAGATTAAGCAATAATACTCCATGCATGAACAAATGTTAACTTTATAGAGCTATGCTAATTTACTAGCATGGTAGAGAGAACCTACATTCTTTGCAGCAGGCTTGGCACCTCAATGTATTTACTATAATTTATGTTGCTTGTAGATGTTAACCGATGAGGTTCAACAAAAAGATATCAGTTAGAGTATTATTAGTCAAGGCAATCGGTGTTTGTGAAGGTTTCTAAGTTGTTAAAGAAAGAACCTTTGTCTTAGCAGCATTAACTGTTACCATTGTATGTTTTGGTAATCAATTCCGTTTTTTTACAAAGGAGTAACCACTTATCAAGGCCTAGAGGCCACTAGAGGATAAGGGTCATTGAGTGACAGTAATCAATGGGTTAATATCGTAGTAGTCGTTATTAATTGAAATTTGGTAGATTGGATTACTTAAGAGAGTGGTTCATCAACAATTTGTTTATGTTGGACTTGAGGAAAATCAAGTTGCTGTCAGCTGGGAAACAGGCAAATGGAAGAGAGTTCCACAGGCCTGCAGTACTAAGAAAGAAGCACTGTTCATGGAATCTAGGTTTTAATTTAGGCACAGTTAAAGAGTGGGGAAAGTTATTGACAGTGGTTTCAGCTAGGCGGGTGTTTTTCGGGAAAGATTGGCGTGAGGGGATCAGAGATGGGAGCTCAGACGAGCACTTGATGATAAAATAACGATAAAACAATGACAGGACTATTTCAGACTACTATATTAAATTACAATGCTTTATTCACAGGGTGCGAATAGTGTATTATCAGTTATGTTCTCACAAAAACCATCGTCATAGATATTCCTGCTTACGCGACGGTATTATAATATATTTTTCGTTTTATATATCGTTTTATATATCGTATTTTATATCTATATCATTAATTGCTAGATGAAAGGTAATATTTTTAAATTGCAACAAAATGTACATTACATAAAATTAGATCAGAGCTGTAATTTGCCACATAACCCGTAGAAATATAAATCATTGCACATGCAAAATTTCAGCTAGATCAGACAATTGGAAGTGGATCAGGGGCATTACTTATTGCACGCCCCTCGCATACGAATTATTTATATATTAATGCTTATACGGATTATGTATATAGTAACACCTATACGGATTATTTATATATAAATGTTTATACGGTGTATCTATATATTAATGCGTATACGGATTATCTATATATTAATGCGTATACGGATTATCTATATATTAATGCTTATACGGATTATCTATATATTAATGTGTATACAGATTATCTATATATTAATGCGTATACGGATTATCTATATATTAATGCTTATACGGATTATCTATATATTAATGTGTATACAGATTATCTATATATTAATGCGTATACGGATTATCTATATATTAATGCGTATACGGATTATGTATATATTAATGTGTATACAGATTATCTATATATTAATGTGTATACGGATTATCTATATATAAATGCTTATACGGATTATCTATATATTAATGTGTATACAGATTATCTATATATTAATGTGTATACGGATTATCTATATATTAACGTGTATACAGATTATCTATATATTAATGCGTATTCGGATTATCTATATATTAATGCGTATACGGATTATCTATATATAAATGCTTATACGAATTATCTATATATTAATGCTTATACGGTTTATCTATGTATAAATGCTTATACGGATTATCTATAGATTAATGTTTTTTGGATAGCTTTATGAATGCTTGTATTAATATCTATGTATTAATAGGATAGCGTTTGTTTATTTATTTTGTGTATTAGGCTTACATCCGACTGACTGAATTTTACCTAGAATTCTTCATGAGTTTGGATTTCGGTTTCGATTATAGCTGATAGCACTGAAGTCACCTATTGTTTTTTATAAATAATTTTATCAAGTATTCTCCATAAGTTTTGGTTTCGATTTCGGTTATAGATGAAAGGACTCAAGTTATATATATATACATATATATATATATATATATATATATATATATATAATTTCATAAGTTTTAGTTTCGGTTTCGATTCAAGCTGAGGTATCCAAGTCATATGAATATATTTGGCTATTTTTTAAATCTCAACTTTATAATATATACAAATCCATAGAAAACTGACTCTATAATAATATATTCTACCATCAATATATTACATATCAATGACTCCCCTGTGGAATTTCCACAGTTCCTTCTAATTATTATTATTATGTTAGACTAATGTTTAGGCAAGGTGAAGAACACTACGGTTATTTTTAATACTATATAAGTATAAAATCTGACTTTTATAAGGTAAATTTTCTTTAGCATTAGTTTGAGATTGATGAAGTGATAAACATGTTGGTTAAGTCATATATGAAATGGTTTTCACAAACGCATGTCTTTAAATTCTGATATTAAGTTTGACTAGATACAAGATATAAAGAAAAAAATAAGGTCTTTAAACAGAGCATAATTATAAAAGAATTATTTTCCATAAATACCTGACTAGTGTAAGTGTTAGTGGAAAGTTAGTTATTTCGATCAACATATGAGGATAGAAGCTTATTTTTTTTCAAGTGAATTAAGGTGAGGAATATTAATATACATTGGAATGAAGATGGGGTGAGATGGCTACTTATTTGGGCCACGTCATATGTACAGATGTTTGATTTATAAAATTGATGTGCACAAATAATATTATTAAATTGGACCAGTGTAAGTGAGATAGATAAAAGCGTGTTATTATGGGCAAGTCATACAAAAGTAATATTTTACAAATAAATTACTATTAGAAGTGTCATTAGAAGTGTCATAAGACTGGAAAAGAGTTTAGAGGAGATGACTGAAAAAATTTGTTCAGTCGGTCAAGTCATACGTCGAATGGTCTTATTTTCACCAATAAATAAATATTAAGTACGTTATTAGACTTGACTAGATTTGAAGTGAATAAGATCACATTATAGCGTGTTTAGTCTAAGCATATACTTATATATATAT
This sequence comes from Euprymna scolopes, assembly GCF_053919585.1. Classification (NCBI taxonomy): domain Eukaryota; kingdom Metazoa; phylum Mollusca; class Cephalopoda; order Sepiida; family Sepiolidae; genus Euprymna; species Euprymna scolopes. Next base: position 75,720,193 of record NC_136488.1, on the reverse strand, counting down.
ATATATATATATATATATATATATATATATATATATATATATATAAAGAGTTTAGTTATAGACACATGCCAAAATATTTTATATTATTGTAGATCTTATCACCCATTTTAAACGAGATCTAGAGAGAATTTTTAAGTTTAAAATTTTAAATGTTTTAAAACGTGTTTTTAAATATAGCGAGAGTATGTTATACTTAATATACTTAAATATAAAAACGCCAATTTTTGACACCGTTTAGACCTATTTCAATCTAAGATTTATTACCGTTTTTAAAACGAAATTACATATAACTTTAAAATAACGTTTTAAATAATTTTAAACGTGAAACGATACTTAAATATAAACATATGCCATATTTTTACACATTTTAAGTCTATTTTAACTAAATATTATTACCGTAATTAAAACGAAACTAGAGATTATTTTAAAATAAATCTTAAACGTTTTTAAACGCAAAGCGATATATTAGTATATACCATCCCCTGGGTACTTCCTAGGTCTATTTCAATCTAAATTTTATTACCCTATTTTAAACGAGATTAGACATAACTTCAAAATGAACCTTTAAAACGCTTTTATACGAGACTTAAACTGAATGATAGGGGGCGATGCTTAAAGAAAAATAATAATATAGAAGGCATCATCCCATATTTTTTAATTTATTGCTTCAAATTTATTACCTTATTAAAGTAGCATACAAAAAAAATATAAAGGATAAAATAAATAAATAAATAAATAAATAAAAATTATAGTGTGCATATATAGAGTTCCGGTTCCGGTTAAAAACAGATGAGAGTCGGCTGAAGAGAGCCTGAGGCGGACATTAAGAGCAGTCCTCAACTACCGGGCTTGAAACCGTCGGTACCGACTACCGATATAAATGTAAATCCCTGTATATATTATACAAAAAAATATATTGCTCTTATTTCGAGAAAGGTTTTTCCCCTAATAATAGAGCACTGTATGGGATTTCTTTTTCTACAAAAAAGTACAAGTTTATATATATATATATATATATATATATATATATATATATATATATACTTCAGAATAGTTTTTATTTAACAATCAGTTGTTATGGAAACGTGAGATTGTAGGTTTACAAAATATTACTGGCAGTAATATTCTATAAGTTATCCCATCTAAACAAGAATTGCTCGATATGCAAGATAGAGCAAATAAATTAAATTGTAATTCAATGAATTTCCAAAAACTCTCATTGAAATGAAATGATATGGTTGAGTTTCATATCAAAGAATTTTTATTATTCCAAGCAAGACAAAGAATGCTTTAGAAAATTAAACTCCTTAACCTATAGGATTTCGATGTCTACCATCTCATTAAAAGATAGAAAATATTAGCAAATACTTATACAGATATGCACCCTATTTGCTTTCCATGTCTCACTGACTTTAGCAAATAGGGTGCATACCTTTATAAGTATTTGCTAATATTTTCTCTCCTCTGATGAGATGGTAGACATCAAAACTCTATAGGTTAAGGAGATTAATTTTCTAAAGCATTCTTTGTCTGCCTTAGAATAATAAAAATTCTTTGATATGAAACTCAACCCCTTCATTTCGTTTCAATGAGAGTTTTTGGAAATTCATTGGATTACAATTTAAATATATATATATATATATATATATATATATATATATATATATATATAAGGGGTCAAAGTTCAACGATTTGACCTTTGAAAACTCTACCAAACTTCCTCCGCCAATTTTGTATCTTAACACTTGAAATTTTAAATGTAGATTACTTGGACATAGCTCAAACTTTTTAATTCGATTTGAGCCCCCCAAAATAAATGTTTACGGGTCAAAGTTTTAAAGAATTTGACCTCTGCAGTCTCTACTAAATTGCTCAGGCAATTTCTTGTCTAAACATTTGAAATTTTATATAAAGGTTATTGAGATAAGGCAAGTAGTTTTATCGATTTCGGTCGACAATTTGAGCGTCCAAGGAGTCAAAGTTCCATTGATTTGACCTTTGCGATGTCTAGCAAACTACTCAGATAATTTTGCGTCTAAACATTTGAAATTTATACATAACGGGTATTCAAACATATGGCAAGCATTTTAATCAGTTTTGGGGTGAAAATTTGACTGCCAACTTTCTCCACCAATATCGGGTCTCCACACTTGTAATTTTAGATGTAGGTATCTAGTATATAGCTAAAACGTTTTATTTTGATTTAAGAGCAACATAATAAATGTTAAGCGGTCAAAATTGGAGTCGAAGTAATAAAAAAAATACCTCTGCGATCTCTAAGAAATTACTCAGACAAGTTTTGGTCTAAATATTTGAAATCTTACATAAAGTGTAGGGCAGGTAATGAACAGTACACAGGACCCGAGCAGAGTTGGGCTGAACTGCTAGTATATATATATATATATATATATATATATATATATATATATATATATATATATATATATATATATACGATAATAGTTATTTACATATCTACAGACACTAGTGTTTCATCTTTTTGGGAATCATCAGTGCAGGGTGTTATGATTACCGCCAGTCTGGAGAGTCAAACCCGGCCACGAAGCTATCTCTGACTCCATTAGTAAGGAACAAACCACACGGCCATCTTTAACCGGGAGAAATATCACTGAAATTTAAACTTTTTTTTGAAAACGCCGAAGTATACGTTCATAGTAATCTAATGATTATACCATCATGATTTGCCATGCGAGCTGAAGTGACCGACTTTTATTTAAACTTTAAAGTGATCAACAATAAGAACCGAGTTCTTAAACAGACTGACATAATTATTACTATACAAAGTTTTCAAATACTACAGACATCTTTTTGGGAACCATCAGTGCAGGGTGTCACGATTACAAACCACCCGGCCAACTTTAACTACGGGAAATATTATTGAAATTTAAACATTTATATAAAATGTCCAAACGTCTGTATATATATATATATATATATATATATATATATATATATATATATATATATACCTTTCTATCTATCTATCTATCTATTTATCTATCTATCTAGCCATCTATATATATATATCTATCTATCTATATATATATATAAATATATATATATATATAGTAATCCACATACAGTACTGTTTCGCTGTTTCACAGCTCATCAGTGCGACTAGACAAGCAACTACCTCTAGCCAGGATCGAAACCAGATCGTCTGTTGGAGCTTCTAACCGTTGCGCTATACAGCTGCTGCTATGCGGGCAGTGAATTGATAATTTTTTTTACATTGTCCAAATACCAGAGATCAATTTGTTTACACAAAGAGCATCGCTTCAATTGTACTGAAATAATTGTTCATTTTCACCTACAGTGTTATTACGCAATCACCAGTGTAGGGTAAATTCCCTTCTGGTCGTGAGATTCAATCCCAGCCACGAAGCTACCTTTTGCTCTATGAGCCGCACGTTTACCTCAGAGCAACCAAACCATTGGAGGGGATTAAGAACTATTAAATGCCGAATTCATGCAAGAAATTGTGTGTGTGTGTGTGTATGTGTGTTTCCTATGGATTCGAAAAGGGCTGAGCCTATTTTCATGAAATTTTACATGAAATTATTTACAATAAATATTGATAATCGAAATACTCCGATAAATTAAAGAACAGTCGATTTAAAAACAGTTAACACCTTACACAGCCTAACATCACAAGTGCATCTGAGAAGTTTTATTATCACAAAAGCTGAGGGCTCGACATATAAAATCAAATGTAAGTTGTTTGATATAACAGAGGCTCGTTCGAAATGAATATTTCTGTTTAAAGCACAACTGAACCATGATACTTGCCTTTTTTTATTTTCAACTTTAATTCAAACTTAATTAAAAGCAATTATCACCGCACAATCAGTAATGGCCAGGCATCTAAAATTAACAGTTTTATATGTATATATATATATGATAGCATATTTTATTCGAAATAAATGTTTCTGTTCAGAGTATAATTCAGGTATGGTACTGGACTTCTCATTTCAAACTTTAATTTAGGCCATTATATATGAAAATAATTTCATAAAACCAATAGTAGGTTCGATTGTAAACTACAATGTATTGTGGACTACGTCACTGCGGGGAGGAATCTGAATTTACCTCCCGGTGCACCGCAATGGATCCCCATGTAGAGTATGCAAGCAATCGATTTGATTGAAAAGTGGTCGGTTTCACTGATTTCGATGATAATAGGCATATGGGGGTGCGAAACAGTCGTTGATCATCATTCAATATTGAGCAACGTCGGATCACCTTGCCTGCTAGTATATATATATATATGACTGTAGAATTTATATATGCGTATACACTTGTGCCCGATATTATTCATACCCCCTCTTGAAAATTGAGTTTATTAGGTGTAACTTTGTAAGAATTTATTGTTTACGTCCATATTGATACATATTCTTAATAAACCTCTTCTGATCATTTTCGTCATTTTAAAATTTCGGGATACTTGTAATAAAAGAAATATACAGCTATTTATAAAATCTGCAATGTTCAAAAATAATCATACCCCCTTATTTTTTCAGTATTAATCGAGTTTCTGACTGTTTGTTTCCTGTTTGATTCTTATTTTGAATGTTTTTATACAACCTTTGATTAATTTCATTTCGTTTTTTGCATTTTTCAGAAATTAAAATGATATCAACTGAAAACCAAAAAAAGAATAAAAATTATTAGAATGGGGAAGAAAAAAGAGCTTAGTAATGATCTTAGGACTAAAATTGTGAATTCACATAAGGATGGTTTAGGTTACAAGTCAATTTCCAAGAAATTTGAGGTCCCTACAGCAACAGTACAGAGCATCATCAAAAAATTCCAGAGCCACCACACAACAAACAACTTGATTGGTAGAGGAAGGAAAAGGAAACTGTCTGCTAGAGCCACCAGGAATATTGTAAGAAGTGTTAATGCAAATCCAACCACCACTACTAAGGACATTTTAGAAAATCTTGAGTCTTCTGGCATAAAAATATCAAGGCAAACATTGCAAAGGACTCTGCATGAAAATGGTCTGAAAGGAAGAAGACCAAGAAGGACTCCATTGCACACCGGAAAACGCCTTGCAGCACGTCTAAAGTTTGCTAGGACCCATGTGAATTCTCCAGAGTCCGTTTTCTCAAGTATTTTGTGGACTGACGAAACAAAAATTGAATTGTTTGGCCATATGGATGCTTCTTACGTTTGGAGGAAGAAAGGAGAAGCTTACAACCCAAAGAACACCATACCCACGGTGAAACATGGTGGTGGTAGCCTAATGTTTTGGGGCTCCGTTTCGGCTAGTGGTCCAGGTAGTTTGGTCAAGATAGATGGAACCATGAAGAAGGAGCAATATTTGGAGATACTCCAGAAAAACATTAGACAGGATGCGGAGAAGCTCCATTTAGGACCAAACTGGGTCCTTCAACAGGATAATGATCCAAAACATACTGCCAAAATAGTCAAGAAATGGTTTGAGGATAATCACATTAATGTTTTGGAATGGCCTAGCTAGAGTCCTGACCTGAACCCTATCGAAAACCTCTGGCACATATTGAAAACTGAGGTTAAAAAGCGGAAACCTAGAAATTTGAGGGATTAAGAGAACTACTGCATTGAAGAATGGTCAAAAATCAGTGTTGATGCTTGTAAAAACCTTGTTGATAAATATCCAAAACGGTTACAGGCAGTTATTAAGAATAAAGGGCATGCTATTGACTATTAGTAAGAGAGGTATGAATAATTTTGAACTAGTTCCATTATTGTTTTTCTTAGTATAATGCTTCAAACTTGCATAATTTATTTATTTGTTGAGTTTAAATTAAATGCTTATGCTTGATTTATTGTTTGAAATCCCTTTAATATTGTCTATCTTCTGGTTTGAGCAATATTCTTATAGAAATCTCAAAGATCCGAGGGGTATGAATAATATCGGGCACAAGTGTATGTGTGCGTGTGTGTGTGTGTGTGTGTGTGTGTGTGTGTGTGTGTGTGATTGCAACTTTAATTCTCTTAATGTATCTATATTTATATATTTCTTTCTTTGTAACTTTGTGCCTTTCACTATTTTATCGTTGTCTTTGTTATGCACATAATAATTCGATGCAACGCATAATTTCTGCACCAAGCGCCGCCCCCTCTCTCTCTCGCTCATCCCCCTGTTTCAACAACGACTGCTGATCATGTGATCTTCTACCATTCGGTGGAACTAGATGTTGTCCACCGATGCTATAACAAAGATTCCCATCCATATCCTCCTCTTGCTTCCTTTAACTCCCATTCCATCTTTTATCTGTCCTCTTTATCTTTTGACAATCCTTTCATTTCATCCTTTTCGTTTTTCTTTCATTTAAATTTCGCTTATCTTTTTTTTCCATTTTGTTACTCTCAACAGCATTACAGGCTACTTTGATTATATGTTTTTCTTTTTTTTTCTTTCTTGTTCTTTACCTTTTCCCTTCTCTCTCTTGCTCGCTCTTGCTCTCTCTCTCTACCTCTCTCTCTCCCTCTCTCTTTCTCTCGTGATGTTTTTCTGTCCTTCTAGTTTCTCTTTTACCAAATTTTATTTTAATTTAAATTCAGTTTCACTATGTTTCTCTATGTCTCTCTTTACATCATTGCCTACTTCGTTGGTTACATTCATATCTCTTCTTTCTATTTCTTGTTATTCCTCCTGTTTTCATTCTATTTTTCTTTCTGTCACGCACCCTTCCTCTCTCTATCTCTCTCACAAACACTTATATTTCCCTATATCACCAGTAATATCTTACTATCCTTCTACCTGTTTCATTTAAGAAACAATATCCTTCTTTCTCTTGTCTTCGCTTGCTTCTTTCTGCATTTTTCATTTCTCTCTTAGTATCTTCCTATATTTTTTTATTGCTCTCTGTATGTCTCTTTATTTCGATTTCTGATACCAGAGCAAAATACTGACCCTTCTATGTTTTATATAAGATTTACAAATTAAATGCCATTTTTACGGTATCTTTGTTTATTAAATGGTTAGGTACAATAGAGAATACGTAAAAAAGAGACCGCTCTTCATATGTTAAAAAGTTTTTTGTTATTTATATATATATATATATATATATATGTATATATATGTATATATATATATATATATATATATATATATATATATATATATATATATATATATATATATATATATATATATATAATGACGTTGTTATTTTAGCACTGTCGGTATTCAGCATAAGTATTTATTTTTTTCTATTACTTATTCTCACTTTTCTATTTTTCTCTTTTTTTTTTCTCTCTTAATTTTCCAACTCTCTCTTTATCTACTTTTCGTTTCCTAACTTTCTTTTATTGCGTCCTTTCTTGTTTTCTTTTTCGAATGTTTATTTATTTATCTGTTTCTTTCTTTCGTCTTTTCGTCCTAATTTCTCTTCTTTCAAATTTTTTGTTCTCTCTCTCCCTTTCTCTCTCTCTCTCCCTCTCTCTCTATCTCTCTCTGTCTCACCCTATATATCTATTCACTCTCTATTTTTCTGCTTCACTATTTTCCTTTTTTAACTCTCTTGTCTTATCTCGCCATTTTTTAAATTCTTTTCATTCTTTTCCCCTATCGTTATCACCTTATTTTCTCCTTTTGTCATACTTATTTATTTCTCTCTTTCGTCGTTTCGTCTCCCTTACTGCTTCATTGTCTATCGCTCCCTATTTCCCTCTCGCCTTACCTTTCCAATTATCTTTCCTTCTCTATCCCTCTCTCATATCACTCTATTTCTCCCGCATGCCTTTCGCCCTCTCTTTCATTCTCCCCTTTCTTTCTTTCCCATATGCGAGTCGTTGTGTTACCTCAATTTATCAGTTAAGATCCTTCGTTCCTTTCTGATTTCCTCTCCTTCTTTTAACAGCACGCTAAAAATGCCGACCGCTAATAAATATCTCACCATTGTCCTTTTTCTTAAAACAAATTAAATCACCTCATTAATCTGGTAGAGAGGTGAAAAAAGAAAATCAGAATGTGTAATTAAAAAAGGAAAAACGAAAAACGAAAAACGAAAAGCGAAAAAAAAAAAATGGCGTTGCAAAAATTTCACTTCGAAATGAAAGAGGCGCAACGAAACAGAATGGCGGTGATAAAACTGTTATCCGAATTTATTATATATTTTTTTTTTTTTGCATTTCCTTTTGTTTTTTAGTTTGTGTTTTGTTTTCGTGCCATTTTCGTCCATTATTCGTTCGTTTTTTTTTTTTTTTATTTGTCTTGTCTGTTTTATTTCAATAATGAATATTTTTACAGCAGGAAAGGTTGGGCGAATTTATCCTGAGTAGAATTTATTATAATTGAAATGCATAAAATTAAAATTGATTGCCTGTGAGAGTGTTCACCATAGAAATGTTATGTTTGTTCGTACTTGTGTAGTTGCGTCTTGTGTCTGAATATATAAGAATACATGCGTATATGTTTGTGCGTTCGTGTAGTGTGTGTATGTTTAACATTGCCTTTGTTTAAACACACACACACACACACACACACACACACACATATATATATATATATATATATATATATAATTTCGTTTACAAACTGATTTACTCCAAAGACACAACCCCATTGTTTTGAGACTCCATGGAATAAAAAAAAATAATTATATTATATTGTATTCCTTGTATATAAAAAATAAAAGGCTATCAATCATAATTTTCAATTTTATAATTCCTTTCATATGCTGATGCTTCATCTGAAACATTAAACAGTTTTATCTACATATGAATGATCTAGAATTATTCGTAGTGATATATATATATATATATATATATATATTATATTAAAATTCTGACTACACATATATGTAAGGATTGTTTACATGGGGTAAACAGTTTATACAAGTCCATAGGCCACTCGGGTATAATGGTTTCTTACCATAACAGCAAGTAAAAATTGAGATTAAAACCTTTTTCTTTTATCTTGACCAATTGTTTTACGCTACGGTACTGGCTAGGATTATGAAAAGTTAAACTTGAATATTCTTTGAATATCAGTAGTGTATATATATATATATATATATATATATATATATATATATATATATATATATATATATATATATATACATATATATATATTATTTTGTATTGACATAAATATAATATATATGTATATATATATTTATATATGTATTAATATATATATATATTGGTTATTGTACAAATACTATTGGTTACATATGTGCATACATGTTTCAGTTGAGTTACGGGCAACACTTCATCAGACTTAAAAACAATTGGTATTGTAACGTGGAACAAGATGACCGTTTCAATATCAATTCCATTTCAGTCTGATGAAGTGTTGTCCCTGAAACATGTATGCACCTATGTAACCAATAATATTTGTATAATAAACAGACTATCTACCAGCTCTGTCCTGCATTGAGCACTCTTTAATAATCACGCGAGTCTCATTAGATCTAGGAAACATATAAATACAGCCGGAATGTATACGTATGAATATATATATATATATATATATAACTACTTCATTTACTCACATAGAAAACAAACACATAAACAAATTAAATAAACATGAATATACATAAACGACCACACATATATGTATATATATATATATATATATATGTATATATATATGTGCATGTATGTGTGTACACATAGGTATATTTGTATATATAAAAAAAATTTAAAAAAAGGAAAACGTCTACCTTAAACCACTTACCTAGTTCTAAAACAGATCCTTTGTTCGATAAAATGCATGCCCATTGGCTGATAGGAAGGGGCGCGGTGGATACTAGAAAGCTGATTGGCTAACTAAAAATCCTCAACATATATAAAAACAAGAAACAACCACAGAATTCGCGCATAAGCCTGACGAATCCTATAGTGGATGAAACGCAGAATATTCAGTGTAGCTTAATCGCCATATATATTTTATAAATTACTATATATATATATATATATATATATATATATATATATATATGTATATATACTAGCAGAAGTACCCGTCGTTGACTGGGTTAAAAAACAGCCTACAGAAAATGGACTGTGATTGATGAAAGGTTATGAAAACGAGGGGGTTGTTACTCAAAAATTTTACCCTAAGCAAAATATGATGAAAGTAAATATAATTTTCCCGAAAAAATATATTTTCTATATCAAATTTGTTTCCATTCGTAGCCAAGAGTTACCAACCAAATGTGGTTTCCTGACAAAGATAAAATGTTATATAAATAATAATATAAATATACAAGAAATAAATGTTACCATAGTCAATAAAAGTTACTTTTTTGGTAGAAAGTTCATTGGTTTGTATTTTTTAGTAGTTTGTAAATTTTTTTTTAATTAACGAACCGATTTTTAAAAAAAATCAAAATGGCAGCGTCTTTGAAATGGAGAGCATCGTTTTCAATTTGAAGGAGGGCAGGTGAGCATTCTTTATTAACAATTTAAGAGAGTTCCGTCAACGTAAGGAATATTTATAAACATAGTTTAATGTTTTCCGTTATTTTGTGCTTGAGGAATATTCAATTATGGCATGTGTAGTTTATATAAAAATTCATTTAAGTAGTTATCGCCTCAAATGTCGTTTTAATTTCGGTTCGCTGAAATTATTTCAAGTAAAGAGCATTAAAACTATTTAAAAAAAACATGAATTGACCTTTTATTGACTAGGTAACATTTATTGCTTACATATTTATTTTTCGGGTAAGCGTTTGTTGGCTTTTCTGCTAAACACTCTTACTAAATAATATCGAGGAAATATCGAAACACCAAGAAACAAAAACAGTTTAGTAAAAAAATCCGAAACAGCAAAATGGGATATTAAAAAAGTAAACACGTAATTATTTTAGTTTTTTAAATAAAACAATCGATAGAAATATGAATAAGAAGAAAATTGCGCCCTTTTCAAGTAGAACAGCTTCATTTCAGTTTTAAAGTATTGAACGGTGTAGTATTGCGCCGTCGGATCCAGGGTTGTACTATTGTAATGTAAATAACACGCAGAAAGGGTTGTAATCAACTGAATTTCTTCTAGTACACTGACAAAAAAAAGCTTAAACAAATACATAAATAAACATAAAAAGGTTATGTAAATGTTTTTACAAAGACACGTAATCACGTAAGCGGGATTTTGTCCTTCTTTTGACATGATTACAAGTAACGTTCTTATTTTTTATTATTTATCTATGTATCTATATTCGAAAGAGTGCCACGTGCAAGAGGAGAAGGAAAAAAACAGAGTTATGCAAAATTTGTGTCGAGAATTGTCTAAAGTTCCGACTTTTTTTTTTGCTTTCACTTTAATAAGAACGTGAATTTATGAGGTGTATTTATTCGACACAATATGATTCAACTAAAAAAATAAATAAAATCTAACGTGAATTAAGATTAAAGTTAAGGTGTGATTGTGGACCCTCACCCCTTTTAAAAAAACCTTGTTAAACTTTATGACATATTTACATTCTATGAAGGTCAGATGCGAACAAACACCTAATAATTTTATTATACCATATTTGTTCAACCTGAGACACAATTATCAAAGTATATTTACGCAAATAGTTATGAAAAGTCTTTATTAAAGTGTGTGCCATATTTCCATGGAGTACAGGCGCGAACGCAGACCCTACAATTTTATTATACCATCACTATTTAAGTTGAAACATACTTATCAAAGTATTCTAATGTAAATCTATATCAAAAACCCTTGAAAACGTTTGTTTTTCATTTTTTATTTCCAGACTTTAGGGGCCAGGCGCGAACCCAGACCCCACAATTTTATGAACCACCGTTCTGCCGGATCAAACATGCCCATTCCTAGTCCTCGATACATCTTCTATCATTATATGTAATCAGTTTTTTTTAAATAGTCAACCATAGGAGCCTATTCCTGACCAGATACGCTCACACACAGACGTTCAGCTTTATATTATATATATATATATATATATATATATATATATATATATATATATATATATATATATAATTATTTTTCGTATTCACATAAATATTATCAGGGGATATTATATTAAATATATCGATTTTCAGGATTTACTTAACAGTGTTTAATTTTGTAATGTTACGTAGTAAGATGAGAGAATATATGGCAAATAAATTACACGTACTCATTCGACTTTTACATCTGTAAGTATCGTCGGGTGAAATCCTAGTACACTTTTGCCTGGCGGTTTTCTAACGATAAAGGCGCAATATTATGTATCGTTTAAATGCCATAAAAAAGTAATGATAAACTCATGATACATATATATATATATATATATATATATATATATATATATATATATATATATATATATATATAAAGAGGAAATATTGATGAACACATAACTCGGTTTGTTCCTTTTTATTTATCTATTTTGTCGGAACACTATTTCCTTATTCTCATCATATATATATATATATATATATATATATATATATACTTACGGGGGGGGAGTACCCGGCCTTGCCCTGGTTTGTAGAGGCGTGTGTGGTTGGAGGGTGTTAAAATGAAAACAAAGCAAAGTAATAACCCTGTTTAAATATTGTAAAAAAACAATTAAAAAAATGAAGGTGATGCAATACGAACGGTCCAGCGGTGCCCGTGTGTTTGAAAAATCCTAAAAAATATGTAAGGGGGGGGCTCGAACTCGAATCATTGAGGCGAAAGCGCAAAAAAAAGACGCGATGAATTAACTAAAAAGTGAATTAGGTCAAATATCAAATCCGCAGTGAAGTTTGTTTTGGTTTAGTTTCAGTAGTCACATCGTACTCGAATTCTAAATGAATTTATTGGTATAATTTTAATTTAAGTGTAATGCAAGTGAATTCACGATATCGTTGCGTTGTAATCTTTGTGTAAAATAAATGTTGAGTTGAAAGTAATCTATATATATAAAAGCGAAAATGCGTGTGTGACTGTGTGTATGTGTGTTTTTATGTCTAGCTAAAACTTTCCACACGGGTCACGAATTTTCACGAGATCGGTATCATTTTAAAGTTCCAACCTTCGCCCGACGAATATTGAAAAATTGGCCTCCATAGAATGGAAATATGTCACAAGTTTAACAAGGTTTTGAATATAGATCCACAGAATATTGTGATAAGTGTTTCAGTGTGAACAGGTATAGTATAATAAATTATGGGGTTTATCTATTTTATTTTTACTTTCATCATATTTTACTTTGGTTTTTATGCCCTCGAATTCGAAGCTATCTCTTTACAACCCTTCCTTTCATAACCTATCATACTTTCATAAATCATTTTCTCCATTTTCTGTAGGCTGTTTTTGAACCCAGTCAATGACCGGTACTTTTGATAGTATATATATATATATATATATATATATATATATATATATATATATATATATATATATAATATATTTATATATATATACATATACATATATATATATATATTTGTATTCTCATGATTAATATATATATATATATATATATATATATATATATATATATTGTTTGCTTATTTAAAAAAACATTATTGGTTATATGTGCATACACATTTAACTGAAGTCCCAATTCAGGGACAAACTTTATCAGACTCAAACGGTAAATTACAAAAGTATTTAAACGCGTGTCAAGATTACCGTTTCAATATAAATTTCATTTCAATCTGATGAAGTGTTGCCACTGGATTGGGACTCAACTGAAACTTGTATGCACATATGTAACCAATAATGTTTTTATAAAAGCCAGCATTCAGCACTCTATAATAATCAAGCGAGTTTCAATTTTTGTTTTTTAATTTTAATGAATCTAAAACCAAGCTTCTATCTTTCCATCATCAATATGTACATGGATTCACTTACACTACTTTCAAGAAAATATACATGTATATTGAATCTGATTTCGGAGCTGATTTAGTTCATACTTCTTTAGTTGAATATAGTACGAATTTAGTAACACAATTCCTTATGAATTAGGAATATTATATTAATCACATAAACAAAAGAGTGTATGTAGTCATAAAAATCAAGAAGTTATACAAATTATCGTTATAGAATGAGACATATGCTTACTTATTTTTATTCCATATAAATATTTTTTAGCAATTTAAGCTAAAATAAATCTATTGTAGAATGGTAAACTAAATTATAATCACGATTTAGTATTTTCAGTGAAATACAATAAATAAATCTAATTTCTGTTAAATATTTTTTCTGTTAACCTTAAACTACCATTACCAGGCTGACTACGACGTTAAAATGTGCAAATCATAATAAACCTTACGATCTAATTCGTTTGAGTTAATAACTTTAAGTTGATATGAGTGAATTCTGGGTCCATACAATTTTGAATATGTTGTTTTCTCGTGATTTTAATAGGGCATTTATATTTTAAGAACATACCGTACTGCCTCGTTAAAATATTAGGAGAAACAAATTATAAATTAATTTGTTACTGCAGGTTTATATATTTTTATTATTCATTGAATTCTTTATTGTTTTTAGTATTTTAAATGTATATTAAAGTGGTTTTATGGTTTAAGGAGATTATTTTTCCTTTTTTATTTTTATTCTTAAATGTTAGGTTGTAAGATTAAAAAATAAGATACAAAAAAATGTGTCAAATAAAAAAACAATGTGAAAAAAATAAAAAATAAATCAATAACACTCTAAAAATAATACATATAAATATATATATATGTATACTCACACACACACACACACACACACACACACACACACACACACACACACACATATATATATATATATATATATATATATATATATATATATATTCAATGTAGCCTATCCTCTAAGTGATATAGGAATTGTGTTATTAAACAACAACAACAACAGCAACAACAATAATAATAATAATAATAATAATAACAATAATAATAATAATAATAATAACAATAATAATAACAATAATAATAATAATAATAATAATAATAATAAATAGAGACGATAATTCTCGTTAGGAGTGGTATTTACATCGGTTTAATTCTAGCCCCTAATAATTATACTTCTGTTGTTGTTTTTTTGCTTCTAATGTTGATTAATCTCACAATGATAATGATATAATTTTAAGTTTATTAGGTTTGGTTTAAGATATGTAAAAATATTCTGTATTTTTAAACCTTAGAAATTTATATTAATTATTTGTTAGATACAGAATGTCGAATTATGCAAAAGAAAAAAACTCATATATTTGCTGGAAAAAATTAGTTATGCAATATTTTTGTTGTTTTAATTGAATGACTATTTTACTTTAGTTATATTATGAACACTAAATCGAATGATTCTTTTGTCTACAACTAGTAAATAAAATAAATATCCCGAGGTCCTGGATATGACCTTAAACTATATCCAGTGGTGAGGCCCCTACTTGCGGGCTTTGGGGAGTGTGGAGCCACCCTTTAATTCCCATTGCTCCCAGGTCCACTCTGACTCTGAGTGGTAGTACTTGTTAGGGTCCCAACTATGGGTTAAATAGAAACCGACGGGAAAACAGCAAATATATTCTATCAAAAAAAAATGTCTTCAAAATCTTTGGATTCGCCATTAAATAACCTGAAAAGGGTTGATATGCTGTGAAACAAAAACAACCAACTAAATATTCCGAAAATAATATTATATGACAATTAGAGAAAGCATCTGTTTAATACGAAATAGAATATTTATTTACGAAAATAAAAACTTGTATTTATTAGCATTTAATTTTCTTCCGTAGGTATTTATAATCTCGTAAAAAAATGTTAAGAACTTTTGAATGGCGAAGGATAATTAATAAATCTCTTTTAGGTATAGATATTTTTAGGGCTTTGCCTTATTTTTGGCTTAATTTAGACGTAAGTACGAAATCTATGCTTTGAATTAAATTGTTTTTTACAACCATAACCGGCCCTGTTGGTGGGGCATTAGAATACACCGACTGCCCCTCTGCAGAGGTTAAAAGTCCCTCAATGGGGGTCCTGGATATGACCTTAAACTATATCTAGTGGTGAGGCCCCAGCTTGTGGGCTTTGGGGAGTTTGGAGCCACCCTTTAATTACCATTGCTCCCAGGTCCACTCTGACCCGGAGTGGTAGTACCTGTTAGGGTCCCAACTATGGAAAGCAACAAATATATTCTATTAACAAAAAATTTCTTCAGAAGTTTTGGATTCGGCATTAAATAACCCGAAAAGAGTTGATATGCCGTAAAACAAAAACAACCAACCAACCAACAACCATAATCATTGCAATAAGTGTTTCTTTATTCAGATATTTTTTAAATAAATGCATTTTATCTTCACTAAGTAGTTTTTCATTCCAAGAAAAGAAAACGGTTGTTTGCGATGAGCTGTATAGTGGACTGCCGCTATTAAAAGAAACATGAGTAAAACATACACGTTGAACTATTTTATTTAATATTTTCACGTATGTTTTTATCCTTTTTTTATGTCTACTAGAGTTGGTCATACCCGGCTTCTAATTTTGTCTTTTGCTCTACAATAGAAGCTTTTGTTTCAAATTCTGTAAAAAAAATAAAAAAAATAAGGTATGTTGGGTATGTTTGCGTGTCTTTTACGGTATGAATGAATATTGCGTGTATTTATGTGAAATGTATGTGTAGATTTTGTCAAGGATTAGTTACTCTATTTATGCGTGTGCGCTTACCGATGAGCTTAATGCCATACGACACCTACAGAATAAAAAAATGTTATTCATTTTTTACCATTATTTCAAATATTCGACGACACTACCATCTATGGCAACACTTCAAAAGCCATAAACAACGTGTTCTCTCTGATTCTCTCTCCTCTGATCTTGATCCCGTGGTGCAATGTGGAAACAGGTTGCTGGTTAATTTTAATGCATCTAAAACCAAGCTTCTATCTATCCATCGTCAATGCTCTGATCCCCATCTAACATCAATTAAAATAATTGGCTCTCGTCTTGGGGAGGCTCCATGTTTTGACAAGCTTCTAGGTATGAGCTTTGCTCTTGATATTAGATGGAACACGTACATCAAATCTGTTGTCAAGTTGGCTGGAAAAATCGTGGGATCGTTCTACCGTTCCAGTAGATATCTCACAGCCAAGTACGTCGAAGGATGGAGTATCGTTGCCACATCTGGACAGGAGCTGTTAGAAGCACTTTATCCTGCCTTGACAGAGTTCAAAAGAGACTTCGTAGGGGGATTCCCTTTTCCCGTTCCAGCAACCTCTGCCCCACACAAGAGGCGTCGCGAGCCTATATCTGCTTTATCCTTATTTCATGGCAAGTGCTCGTCTTAGTTTCAATCTATGGTCCCTCACCCTGTCCTGACTTTCGCAAAAAACACTCGTCTAATTGAAACCACTATCAATAATTTCCCCACTCTTTTTCTGTGTCTAAACCTATACGTAGATTCCATGAACTAAACTTATTTCTTAGAACAGCACGCCCTTAGAACACGGTTCCGTGTTCCTCCTTTTCAGTTGTTTACGATATGATCGTCTTCAAGTCCAATGTGAACAAATTCTCGATGAGCCATCCCCTTAAGTAATCCAATTTACAAAATTTCCACTACTAACGGTCACTAAAACGTTTCCTCATTCACTGTTGTACACTCATTAATCTTTATCCTCGAGTAGCTTCAAGGCCTTGAAGAGTGGTGAGTTCTTTGTAAAAAAATCTAGTAAAATACATTCTATATTGCTGAATCAGAAAAGATATGGATAATTATCCTTAACTTAGTAAGACTTCCCTTAAAAACTTGGGGATCTGTGCGGGATTTTGAACGGAACTCTTTATTTGATCCACGAGAGTAAAGTTTTCTTAACTATGTCTGCAATGGTATTCTTAGAGTCGCACACACTGATAAATGAGCCTTCAAACTCCACAAGAGTATCACTTAGTTATAGAATTTTACTTAGTACGTTATCCGCTACGTCATGGGACTTTTCAGATAATTCTAGTATTAATTTTGGGAACTTTAAATTTATTCTTGTTTTTGGATGTGCAATTCGACCGCTAATCACTATAGATCACTACTTATTACCACATAGAGAGAAATAAATACAGAGAAATAGACATATAGCTTCCAGTGTTTGATATGGTACAAATAATGAATGTCGGAAGTTAATTTGACTGAAACGTTCTAAGAATAACAATCAATATAAGATGAAGAGTCCGCATAATTCAAATAATGCGAGTTATATGTCTTATATATAGAGTCGTATACTCGTGAGTTGATGCATGTGAATATATTTTCAAGTCTGTTTTCTTACAAGCTTTCATGATATGTAAATTCTCTATTTTAAGACTAAAGTTGATTTCAGATTTACTTTCAACAAGTTCGTACCTCTCGCTTCACGCATGTTTTTTTTTTTTTTTTTTGTCTTGTCATTCCATGAAAGATGTTTTTGACAAAGCGAGGCAAATTGATGTGTTCCAAATCTGCTGATGGTTTGCATTGGTTTTATGCGGGGATTTTAATTTCGATCATATTATTCATTAGCATTCTATTTTTTCAATCTCCCAGCAATATATTTAGGGTTTATTTGTTTTGATATGCGATCACCCTTAGTAAGAAAATATGAAAGAACAAATAAGACGTATTATTTCTAAGGTTATCAAACACATCCGAATCTTTTTTATTGAAACCAGAATTACAAGATATGATAAGAAAATATACACGACAAGCTTAACTGCATACTTAGAAAACGAAGTGCCATTAACAACAGAGAAAGCGAAAAGTATGATAACATTTACCAAATGCAATATCTACCGAACTGTATAGTTTCTAAGTGTTGAAATCTATTGTAAAATTATGATCTCTGAATATGTTTTTGATGTTTTGAATTCGCAAAAACCTGTAAAATAAGTGGTTGCCATTGTTCGCTAGTTTCTCGCATAAAAGAGAGGAAAAATACCTACACTACCATGTGTTATTTCATTCGAAATGAGGGCCAGTTGTAAGATGAGTCGTTTAAGCTATTTGTATGCAATGAAAAATAAACAACACATGGTACAGCTATATTTCGTTTTGATGTATCTGAAAGACAGATATCGATTTATTATATTGAAATAAAAATATTTAAAACAATCTCAGAATTTGAACAGCATACAGGTCTGTAAAATGGCATTTTCTTGCGTTTGGCAGAAGTTATTTTTTGTGTATTATATTCTTTATTGTTTTCTTAACTGTTACTTATACTGCGTGAGTGCCATCGAAATATTTAATTGGTATTAGCTCCGCACATAGAGACAACAGCTAGAGGAAAAAGAATTTTAGAGAGAATACTGGCACTCGGCTTCTTTCTGTCAGAAAAAAAAATTCCAAATATCATGACAAGTAAAATCGATTGTCACTTGTATAAATCCGTCTGTTTTAGGTAATTTTGCAGTGCGTGTTTTGGAGCATTAACAAGTCAAAACATTAATTCCTTAGTTAAGTCCTCACACTCAGAATTAACACGTCAACTATCTGAAAAAAACGAATCAGTCAGCAGAATGAAAAAAATATAACCTCCACAATCTTAGAGATTCTGGTTGTCTGATGCGTTTGACCTGATGCAATCATCGAGAAAGAAAAACAGAAAATACAAGCGGTTTTCACTCGGCGTTGTCCATGTAGAGATGTATTGCTGGTCAAAAACAATTTCAAATATAACCATTTTTTACATTTTTTACCTAAAAAAATATTTAAATAGCATTTGCACCAGGAGGCTTATTAATAAAAGACTGTCAGGGCAATAGTTTTTTTTTCTTTTAACAAAAAACTACTTATTAATGAGTGTTTCTTACGGAAAATTGTAAAATGTATTTAGCTTTATACGAATCTAACCGAATTTAATATGTTTTTAATCTTGAAATTATCCCCAAATTATTATCAAAATGTTTAAACGTTTCTATTAACATATTCTCCATTGGTATATTATTTGTTTACATTTATTTTAGTTTCACGAAAATAAAATATTTTAATATAACTTTGATCCATTACATTTTAATAGAATTCAAGATTCATGTTGTATATATATATATATATATATATATATATATATATATATATATATATATATATATATATATATATATATATATATTAACTAATCGCCGTTTACTGTACATTTAAGTTTGCACATTTAATTCTTACTTTCGCTCCGTCGGACTTTTACTTCAACACCTGATGATGATTCGTGAACGAATCGAAAACGCTTGTGACAGCAACAACTATGGAACTGTTATTAATATTTTAAATTTTGATACAAAAAGATTATACGGATAATCGAAAAATTAACAAAAAGAATCATAAAGCAAACTGCGTTCATTGCATTTAATATTTGCTTGAATGAAAAAAATGCTGGCTAAATATACCTATACAGATATATATATATATATATATATATATATATATATATATATATATATATATATATATATATATATATATATACGTTTGATTGGACACGACAGAGTTATTCCTTTTTCCGATTTTTCTGGATATCTTTTCTAATCGCCGAGTGATCTTTTTTTATTTCAGCCGACACGTTGTATAAAATGGCGCCCAAAGGTTTTTGTTCGGCCAGATTCTACTCAAGAGCTTTCTATCGCTGCATTCGATTATCATCAGGATCAATTGTTGTTCTTATCTTTTTATTTTTTTTTCCTTTTAGGCTTGGTGTATTTATAGTTGTTTTTCTTTTTTCTTTTTTTTTGTAAATTTGTATGCAAGATGGTTACGTGCAAAATGTTTATTTTAATTCCGATTTTTATAGTTTATTTTCTTGTTAGTTATTTAATACTGTAAGTATATTTGTCCCGGTGTTAAATGATATCCGGTTAAAAAGGGGACTGTAGATTTTTGATAAGTATGGCTTCTAGTAATTTAAATCGTCGTGTACAATAGTTAAGGTATTAAATTTTAGTATTTTTAGTTAAGATATTTCTAATGTTGGACAAATGTAAGTTTTTATCATGGGGTGTTAGGTGTTGTTTTATTGTGTTATTCTCAGTTAAATGATAGATTCTTCGTCGGGAGAGTGTTGCTGTGGTGTGGTCTCCGTATGGGTTGTACCACAACAACACTCTCCCGACGACTAACCTATGGTTGTTTTTGCTGGGGTAATTGACAACTTTATTTATCATAAACAAGCAATTTAATTATGACGCATAGTAAGCTGATTCGTCCATATTGAGATACGGAAGATCGAATCTTCGTATTTTTATATACTGGGTAGACTGTCGAAGTTTTTCTTGGGAGTTGGAAAGCGTATCTTGTTAAGGCAGCGTTTGAAAAACTTTATTAGTATTGGAGCTAGTTCGGTTCGTTTGTAGCTGTTTGAAGACAATTATTGGAATATTGTCAGGGCCAGTTGTTTACTGGAATCATGTTTTGATAAGTTAAGGAACATCTCGGATGGTAATTATCACACAATAAGTTTAATTCGTTGTTTTACTTTGTCGGAAGCTGAAGTAATCACTTCAGGATTTTCGATGATGGTCGGAATGGAAGTTACGCTTCTGTTCAGAACCCTGTTTGTTATAGGCTAACCTAGCCTCTGCTTAAATATTTTAGACTTAACGGGGCAAAAGACACTCTCGAGTTTTCAATAACTTTTTAGCAGTGGTTGTTAGAATGCCTTTGTGTTATTTAGTTTTTGAACATCTGTTTTATTTAATTCAATTTAAATAGTGATTTTATGTGCAAATTCAGCAGCACATATAGGGGTGTACAACGGTTTGATATTTGGTGTAAGCTAAAAATTTTAAAAGGTATATGCCAATCTACGTCATTAGTAGGCTCATCTGTCAATACTATAGACGATATATCCTTTTTATGCATTGTGCAGTGGTAGTTAATCTAATATGTATGGAAACTGTCCAAGTCGACCACAGAATATCAATACACATTTCATACATACATACACACACACACACATATATATATATGTGTGTGTGTGTGTGTGTGTGTGTGTGTGTGTGTGTGTGTGTGTGTAGAGAAAGATAGAGATAAACACAAATATGCCACGTCAAGAGATTTTCCTGTGAAATACACTGTGAATCTATAAGTATTAGTTGCTTATTATTCCTATATTCTGTGATTCTATGCATTATTCCGGTTATTCATCGTCTTGTAACTTAATATTTTAGTCTGAGAAACTACGAAGCGTTTTTACTATGAATACATTATATAAGTTAATGTACTAAATTATTGTTGTGGGGTAAAAATCACCCTATTTGAGAACTAAGTGGAATCAACCAATCCTATGAATAACACTGGTTTCAGAGACTAAATGGAATCAACCATTAGAGACTAAGTGGAATCAACCAATCCTATGAATAACATTGGTTTCAGAGACTAAATGGAGACATTCATACCATGTTTAACCGCATGCTACGAACACGTTCCTCTCATACCACTTTAGTGGCTCCTGTATTCTTTATGATAAATACATATTATAGTTCATACACGTTACATTACTTGTGGTTTCTTTCATTTGTAACCCCAAGCACGGGTCTACAACAATTATACATACTAAAGATAAGAGAGTGGTTGTCGTTTGTAAATTTATTTAAAGGAACTAGACGATTCTAAGTAAAACTCAGTGTTTATACGAGCAGCCACAACTCGACGTGTTCGTTTAAAGCAGAGTAAATATAGTGTTTTATATACTTAGTTATTGACTAATATCTTTAGCGTTATTGTAGAATAGTTATTTTTATTAAGTTTACCTAGTAGGAAATGCTGGATACATCATCAAAAAAAATTAAATCAGAAAACACGAGAGAATTACCCATGAGTATAAAGTAAAGTCCGTACGATCATCCACTTTTTCACCCATCTGCAGTATTTATCTGGTAAATATGATTAGTTCCATTTTATTGTATATCGTCGTCGCTTACATAATTTATTGGTGAAATATAAATAAGCGGATAATAGTTAATATAAAATATAGCATAATAAACGCAAACATACACAAACCCACGAGACGTAATAGCACACTTTTATTTATATGGATATTTTAATTAAGAAATCATTACCATTTTTTATTTTGTTTTGAAAAATAATATATTGAAATTGACCAAAATAATATATTGAAATTGACCAAAATAATATATTGAAATGAATTGCTGTATTAGATATGAAGTAATACTATTATATATTAAATGTTTGCTTGCAATAGCACGTGTGTGGAAATTAAAATACTAAATTATTCAGAGAATTTTCTCATTTTAAGTGTTCTTTTAACAACGTTTCGGCCAATGTAACCGCTTACCTTATCCAGGTATGTCTTGTTGAACTCGGAAACGTATTGTCGAACTCGGTAACGTTTACGGGATTTGGAATAGAGACTTTTATTTAACTCACGGGGATAGTACGCACTCCTCCCCTCATCCCTGACTTTAGAGAAGTCCTTAGTAATTCGATAGGAGGAAACAGGAGTGTGCACTCCTGTGGATTAAATAACACGTTCGTTCGAAATTCTGCGCAGAATGTCGAGTTAAAACTGAATAGAAATTGATTACTTAAGAGGTTAGCTTACCGAGAATTTGTTTAAGTTAGATTTGAAAATATTTATGTTGAAGTCAGATAAGATGCAACCCCACGGTATTGTGTCCCATGGACGGACGGACGGTTCTAGAAAAGAAGCTTTGCACATAGATTTTTCGTTTACTTTTAAGCAGAGATAAAGAGTAAAAGAAATTGCTGAGAGTGGTTGTGTAATAAGTCGAGATGTTTGCCGTGAATGTTTTATAGAAGTGCATCAACTACTGAAGTTCAATCGAGCACCTGCTATGAAAATATCGATAGAGTAGATGTAGACTTGCACCATCTCTGCTGTGAGAGGTAAATAGCAACCATTCAATGTCGAAACAAATATATCACGTGATACATTATTTGTAAATGGTGTCTTCAATTTTTAATATATTCATTGTCGTTTACTTATTAACTAAAATATTTCGTTGTATGCATAAGTCTAAGAAGTACACAACTAAAATGGTTTTACTCTATCCTGAACAACACTGGGAAGAGACAGTAAACATCTTGATATATTTTAGACCCCAGTTATGATGTATTAGGACCATTAAAAACAAACTAGTTTCTAAAATTGGTACCATATTCAAGCACGGTCTGATCTGAGCATGAAATCAATTGGAAACGACAAAAAAAAAGAAAGGAAGAAAGAAAGTAGGATAGAAAAGAGAAAGAAAAAAAAGGAGAATGAAAAAAAAAACGTTTTTTGTTGTGTTGAAAGTTATTTATAAGGGCAAAAACCTCTTACGACCACCTGAGACCCGACAAGAGAAATACGAACGAGCTGGTATAATTGGGGCTACAGGCGGAGCAATTTTCTGTGTCTTTCAGGTTACCTGTTCTCCTTGGAGAAAACGATGGGTGTAGAGTGAGGGATATTGGGCGGGATGAAGGGAGGCAGAGAACGTGAAAAACAGCTGACTTCGGGATATGAGCGTTAACGTTTACGAAAGTTATGGCTTCAATTAGGAAATATAATTTTCATGATGACCGGAAGGAGTATGTGGGCGCATGCGCTCTCGTAATAGCCTGTTTAATTTCTTGTTCACGTACAAGGCGTCGCCGCCTCTTTTATAGTAACGCCAACAAATATTACTGCTTGAGTGAATCGAAGTATTTATAAACTTCCGTCTGTGCGTGCGGTTATTTTTCTGAGTGTATTCGCGCGTGAGTGTACTCGCGCATGTTTTAGTATAGACGCTGGTAAGCGTGTCGTTTCTGTGGTGTGCGTGTTTGCTTTATTTAGGTGTGCGTTTATGAGTGTGTCCTACATAGAAGGTGTGTGAGTGTGTTCCTCTTTGAGATAACACTCCTCTGTGTGTGTTTTGTTTATCCGTGCCTACTTAGGAAAAGAAAAGTGTCTACACATAACTTATAGTTTGTTGATTAATTTATATTAGCATTTGTAAAATCTACGATTGGGGTCTTTTCAAAACACGTATATAATATATAAACACACAAACCCCCACTCTGGAAGTTTTTAACCTTTATTAAAGTTATCATTCGTTAGAAAACCATTTAGTCAGTAAGTCATTCAACCACCTGCAATCACTGCATAAACTTGCTATCTCGAATTCATTATAGTACCAGTAATAATTTATTTATTAAGGGATAATCAGTTGTTTACCATGAAACACTGTTTCGGGGATTTAAAGACAAAGAAGTATGCTACATCGTGTCTCCCCAACATATATATATATGTATGTATATATATATATATATATATATATATATATATATATAAAATATATTTTAGTCATCGACATACAGACCTGTTTCGTTGTTTCACAACTCATCAGTGCCGCTAGACTAACACCTCTCCCAAGCCGAGGATCGAACCTAGAACCGTCGTGATGACAGTCGGCAGTCCTACCCCCTGACTACGGAATCGGTGGCCGAAATTAAGCTATCCGAATGCGTATTTAAATAAACATCCGTCCGCTACTCGTAGAGGGCTCAAACGTTTTGTTTGTAAACAAATTGCGAGCTTCGCATTATTTCAGCTAAATTAAGTAGCGAGTAAGATAATTTACGAGAGTGCTCTACCAAAGAGGGGAGCTTTTATAAAATATATTTTAGTCATCGACATACAGACCTGTTTCGTTGTTTCACAACTCATCAGTGCCGCTAGACTAACACCTCTCCCAAGCCGAGGATCGAACCTAGAACCGTCGTGATGACAGTCGGCAGTCCTACCCCCTGACTACGGAATCGGTGGCCGAAATTAAGCTATCCGAATGCGTATTTAAATAAACATCCGTCATGGCTCCCGCATATATATATATATATATATATATATATATATATATATATATATATATACTAGCAAAAGTACCCGTCTTTGACTGGGTTCAAAAACAGCCTACGGAAAATCGACTCTGATTTATGAAAGTATGATAGGTTATGAAAAGGAAGGGTTGTAAAGAGATAGCTTCGAGTTTAGGGGTATCAAAACCAAAGCAAAATATGATGAAAGTAAAAATAAAATAGATAAACCCCATAATTTATTATACAATACCTGTTCACACTGAAACACTTCTCACAATATTCTGTGGATCTATATTAAAAAACCTTGTTAAACTTTGTGGCATATTTTCATTCTATGGAGGTCAAGTGCGAACGGACACCCCATAATATTATTATACCATGTTTCTTCAAACTGAAACATAATTATCAAAGTATACTTACGCAGACAGATATGAAAAGTCTTTATTAAAGTGTGTGCCTATTTCCATTCTATGGAGGCCCGGCGCGAACGCAGACCGCACAATTTTATTATACCATCCCTATGTAAGTAAAAACATATTTATCAAAGTATTCTTATCTACATCTATATCAAAAACACTTGTAAACGTTTTTTTTTTCATACTTTCTGGACCAGGCGCGAACGCAGACCCCACAATTTTAATGAATCACCGTTCTGCCAGATCAAACATACCCATTTCTGTGTCTCGATACATCTTCTATCATTATATGAAATCAGTTTTTAAAAATAGTCAACCATATAAGAGCCTATTGGTGCCCATACACACACACATACACACACACACACACACACACAGCTTTATATTATATTAGCAAAAGTACCCGTCGTTGACTGGGTGACTGGGTTCAAAAATATATTTATAATTGATTTTGTCAGTCGTTCATTATATATATATATATATATATATATATATATATATATATATATATATATATATATATATATATATATATAATGCTAAAAGTCCAGATATTCTTCTGGGACAGTAATTTAAATGTTATGAGGGTTTTTTGAAGCATGAAAACGATATTACTTTTTTTATTTAATATTTTTATTGCTATTTTTTTATATTTCAAGCGGACCTCCGCTCTTGGTCACAAAAAAGTATCGGAGAAAATACATCATGATTCGAAAAAAACCCACAAACTTTTTAACCACTATATATATATATATATATATATATATATATATATATATATATATATATATAT
Source organism: Euprymna scolopes (assembly GCF_053919585.1). NCBI lineage: Eukaryota > Metazoa > Mollusca > Cephalopoda > Sepiida > Sepiolidae > Euprymna > Euprymna scolopes. The sequence continues at coordinate 75,693,255 of NC_136488.1, read as the reverse complement.
ACATATATATATATATATGGTTGTGTTTGTGTATTGCTACTGACTAGTCTACATAATTAAATATTCAGTGTTGACATACGAATATTGATTTCCCCATGAATGAAAGAGATCTATAAAATATGAATTTTTAATTACTTTGGTAAAATGATTAGTAAGTTTATTATAATTTTAGTAACATGACTGTAAGATGAATTGAACCGAAATATATTAAAATTATATCTCTATATAATCATAAAAAAAATCACAGACGACAAAAAAAAAATCATACATGTTTAAAATTTTTGCATCTCTTTCTGACAGTACACGGAGCCATACAAACGACAGTAAAATGTTAGAATAACGATATTTTCTACATCATATATTTTATGTTTTCTCTTGTGTTTCAGCATTTAAGTCTTACCCTGGCGAATGACTCAATAGAGTTTTCAAATCATCAGATAAGTCGTGCTATATGTTCGTATGAAGGTGAGGGTAATCTCCGAATCATCTCCGCGAACCTTGGTATTTTATTTTCTAGTGTTAATCCAGTGATTATGTTATATTGAGGAAACATTATTAATCTTGTCTACACTTATCATAATATGTGTTGTTTTATATATTTCATTTGAATATGTACAGATATAACATGTAAATTCCAGGCAGTCTTATTTTTTAAATAAAACCCAAATAGAAAACCGTCTGACCTATCGCTACTTGCTTCAGGTTAATCTAATATTCTATTCATTTCCCACTGAAATATACTTTTTTTTAATATATTGGTCAGGTATTGCATTTTATGCAGTTATTTTTAAATATAGACAGAATCTTTCGCTTTAACTTTTAATAAATAATAACTTGTCGAATTTTTCTCATCATATATTGGCTATATGAAAATCGTGTGCGCGAAAAACATAAAATTTTAATGTGTTTTTTACTCTAATACTGTAATGTTCCCCGACACGTTTTAGCTTCAGTCACAAAGTAGACAAAGAACGACTCGAACTCACTAGTTTATGCAACACCGAGATTTATTTCCTCATTCTCCTGCCACGCGTAACTTCTGGTTACGACTTTGACGTCTCTCATGTGATCGTCTACTCGAACGCCATCCACATCTCTAACGTGATCGTCTTTTGGGACGTACTCTTTTATAGTCTTCCTTTTCCTTGGCGTTGTGTCATTTAGCTCACGACCCGGTATTTGGATATAGCCGTGTCCGGTATGCTATAAAACAAGGTAATATATTTTTCAAACTGATTTCCATTTAATCAGCGGCGTCTATAAGAAGATAGTTGCGTTAGATTAAATTTTGCTGCTGTAATTAGAAAGAAATATTTCTTAATTATAAGCGCTTCAGAGACGCCATCTTAGAAATTCAATAAGTTCTTTTTGTTTTTATTATTTAGCAAATTAAATCGCTATTTCTTTGATAAATTCAGGGATATCCTTATATTGTCCATATCTTTTAGAGGCTAACTTCAACAATTATACTATTCTTGAGATTCATTATACAATAAGTATCATTCGCGACTTTTTAGTTCTCACTTCCCAACATGTTTCCCATCATTAGAATTTGACCGGTACATGTACTTTTTTTTTATCGAAAACGTAATAATTTCTTACGATAAAGTGATACTATTTTTTGCAGTATTAACATTAAAAGTATGTCGGTAAATGATATAGGGGATATATTAAAAGCTTTATTACCAAACTCCGATTTAGTTATAAATACTGGTTGGGACGTGTAGTATATCTTCTGTAATCTTGATACTCTCTCCTTCATGGTTTACCTCCTCCTTTCGTAGGTTAATATAGTAGCTACTTTTTTGTGCGGCATAATCACGTTGACACACCGGTTCTCCGCAGATCACTGAATTTAAGCAACGTTGAGCCTGGGTAGAACCAGATAGGTGACCATTTGGGAATTCTAGGCGCTGTATGTGTGCTCCGCTTATCTCGGCATTGTTTTCAGTCGTCCTGTACCTCAACTTGCCACTGATATACAACACTGTTGATTCAGGTGAGGCGTGGTTGTAGACTGCGCATCTCTTGCCACACAAATTCCACGCGCAGGCACCCTTGCAGTGGGTATCCATAGTCTATCAAGACTGAAGGAAGCCGCTACTCTTTTGTGTTGACATTATTTATTCAAGCATTACCGCTAATTTTTCCGACTAGTATAATATCGGTTATGTTGTTATAAGCTTATTGTCACAATCAACTCCTCATTAATAAATAAAACTATTGTTTCATAGACACATGATGGTATTTATCCATGGAATTCTTCATTTGGCCAATCAACGATGGAGTTCTTAATTTTGTACTCCTCCCACACCTCCAGTAGGCCCTCACACGCTGCCTGCCTTCTTTGAATCTTTATGCCACTCAAAACGTAATGCTTAATTCTTGAAAATGGTCCAAAAGCAGTTTAAAGCATTTTATACGTTTTTCGCATATTTTCAAGTTTAAAACAGAATATTAGTGCATATTGTTCTTCTAAAATGTCCTCACATCCAGATTGCATTTTTGAAATTTACCAGCTGTGAAAATTAAGCTTTAGTAGAGTGTATTCCAATTCCTGTTTTAGCTGCTCATTTGAACCTGAAATCAAGAAAATTTGTCAAACATCTTATAAGATGTATCGCTATAACATACTAAATTTTCAAAAGTCTACACCAATTTTGAATGTTCTACAAAAAAGTTTTGAAACTTATTAAAGACACCTCGTACGTACTACTTACTGTTCATCAGAAGATATTGTTATTTCAAAAATATTATGGTAATTATAAATATCTGATACATCACCATACATTCATATCTACGGCATGCGCATCTTCATACTATATATGTCTTAATGTGCAATTAGGTGCATATTTAGAATCACATTTAGTTAAAAACAAAAATACAGAAAATTCTTTACGGTGTACGCAATCGTCACAAAAGGGAGATGTCATATTACAAAAATCGCGTTAATTGATAACGTATTTTTTTTAAACTAAGAAAATCAAATTCCATGAGGAAGCGAGAAGGAGACAGAATCGACCATATTGTTCTATATTTTACCAAAATTCAAGGACGAAAATTCAATTCGACTGTTAGGAGTTTGTAAATATTTACAACAATTAAAACATTTTAATCGCTAAAAATCGTAAAAGTGATCAATTTACGTGATTTTTGGAATATGACATCTTTTTTTCCGTGAAGAGTATGTACATCGTAAATTTTTCTATATTTTGGTTTCCCTAATCAACTCTTATTCGAAACAAGCACATACATTTGTTTAGGTATGTATTTTTGTCGTTAATGTCGGTTATTAGGGATTTTTCACTGTTTTAGATTGGAAAAGAAAATAACAAACACAAGAAGAAACGTGTCTGCAGTTCGGATTTCCCCTGACCCATTAATCCGACTGAGACAGATTATTTTATTTTGAAATGTCGGGTTATGGTTAAACCCTCCGGTCTCAATAACGAACACAAGTTCCAATTAGGTAGCTTGTTGGCTCTAAATTATGAAAAAAAAAAACTTTGTTCCGTTTTATTTTATCTACGGTTAAACAATCAATATTTGAGGTTTAAGTTCCTTCATTATGTGTAACAATCCGCCAATAGGAATACAGCAGCTCAAAACTCTCTCTCTCTCTCTCACACACACACACACACACACACACACACACACACACACACACACACACACACACACACATATATATATGTGTGTGTGTGTGTGTGTATGCGCACGCGTATAACGAAAATGGTGTAGATATATGCTGAAGCAAAGAACGAAAATGAAAAATGGGTAATAGAATGTACACACATGATCAAATATGTAAATATACACGTAAATTGATAAACACATTTGTTATATATATATATATATATATATATATATATATATATATATATATATATACACTCCGCACACTCACAGACACGTGTATGTGTCCGTCTCTATCTACCTATCTATCTATCTACATATCTATCTATCTCACTATCTATATTACTGCATTATCTCGTTGACACAGCAATTCCTACCAGATAACCGATACATATTTTATTTATTTATATAAAAGAGTCCGAATGCAAAACTTTATGATTAAAATTTATTTAAAGTGAGATATAACACAATTAAGTACAATATAAATTCTTTTTATCATATCTTATGATGAAAGGATAAAATGGTGATGAAATTTGAAAATGGTGTTTATTGCGCTTTGTATTCGAATTATATATCTATGTGTCCACATATGTATGTATGCATACATGTATATGTGTGTGTATGTGTCGTTGACCCATTTTTTACCTTTGTAGCACCTTGTCGAGGGATTGTTCGCTGGGTTCTGACATGCTCGCATCCAGCTTCTCTCGCTTTTGGCTAGTTGAAAAAGCGGTTGTGGCATGACAGATGCATTTCTCATCCAATCAAAGTAGGAGTTTATCGGACATGTGTGCTAATCACCCTATTATACTCAGCACAAACTTGAACCATTTATCAACACCAACAGAAATGGATTGAAAGATTCCTGCTTAAGGAGAATCCTTAACATAAAATGGGAATCAATGGCACAAGACACTGTTGTCCGTCAGAGACCAAGTAACCCAAGTATTGGGAGCATGATAATCAGCAATCAGATACGCTGGGCTGGACACATTGTCCGTATGGATGACTGCAAATTACCAAAGCAGCTGTGTTATGGTGAGTTGGCAGCTGGCAGGTGCTCACAGCACAAACCAAGGAACAGATTGAAAAACAATTCTAAGAAGCTTTGCATAAATGTCGAGAGATGGGAAGAGATAGCTGAAAATAGGAGTAAATGGCGAGGAGTTGTCACGGAGGGTTGCAAGGTATTGGAGACAAAGAACTTGGAAAAGGCAGAGTTTAAGAAAATCTGCGTGAAGTGTCTGTGAAGGAGTTGGATGCTCGTGGGGATAGCTGGAAGTGTGAAACATGTGGGCGCTTTCTACTGTCCAAAGCTGGGTATGTGAACCACACGGTCACACAAAAGACACCCTTACCTCGGGGACTTGATGAGACAACTTGTGTGGTGTGTGGCAGGAAGTGCAAATCGACGGCAGATCTGAGGAGCCATATGGATGTGCACAGGGACACGATGCCACAGAGTGGTCCAGTTAACCCGGAGCATACACTTGACTTTATGTGTCTTCTTTGCTTCAGGCCATGTAAGTCGGCTGCTGATTTGAAGAGCCACCTTCGTGCCCATGTTAGATTAACTGTGGGAGTAGGGAGGCTTTTGTTGGGCAGGACGGCAATCATCTGCAAAGATTTCATTATAAATAAAAGCGAATAGTACCGTTTATATAAACATGATCAGCTGTCAAATGGGTCCTATTTTGTTTCTGAAGAGATTTGCATTATTGCTCATGACAACTGACAATTCCTCTTCCCATAATACTCAACTCATGAAATATTAAGGTCATGTATATAATCATCTATAGACATGATGTTACGTTGTATTAGAGCTCTTTAGTGCGTCCAAAAATGCAAGTTCTTTGGAGATAGATTAAAATATTTTGTACAGTCAGAATATTTATCCACTGCGCCGTTGTCAGAAAAACAAAAGTTTAACTACGTATATAAAATATCACTAATTTAGGAGTATTCACGACTTTTTATCGAATAAATTAGCATTATTGCTAATGGCAGCTAGTAATTTTACTTCTCAACAATGCTGAACTCAGTAATGAGTGAGGCTATTCCTATAGAATTTTACAAATTCTCGCTGAATGAGAGCTCTTTAGTTTTGATTAGATTAATTAGACAGTCTAAGGCAAGAAATTGTTATCCTAGAAGGTTTTTGGCATCTACTGACCTTAACAGTGAAGGGTTGGGGTATTGCTTCTTTTCGAGTTGGTTGAGAGTATATAGGTCGAGAGGGAAATGTGATGTGAGTTTATTTTTACGTAATATTTCGTCCTTGTGATCTGCAAATGATTCTTTTTTTTTTATAGAACCATTACTGGATGTGGGTAATGGATACTTATATGTAATAGTAAACGCGAACTTTTGTGTCTCAGTTGTAGAACAACCAGCTCATGAGTCTATAGATGAACTGTACTATTAGGAAATATTCTTTCGAGTGTCTGTTTGAATGTTAGTGAAATATTAAAACTGGAGAAGGAAGGCCTCCTCAGTCATGGTCGACAACCATCCTAAAGCTAGTGACTCGGACAAATCTCCGGTTTGCATACCTAATTTGCTTAGTGAGTAGATAGAGTGTGTTTATTGGTGGCTTTCACACTACTTCCTTGTCAATAAAAAGGACCCACCGGAGCAACCTGGTACTTAACCTTGTTTCCTGACTAGGGCATTGAACGCCGTTCCCCTATCATCAACTTCTTTCTATTTCTCTCAAACTGAGCAAATTGGGATTGCTTGCATGCCATATGAGCTCACTTGGCTGGTCTGGACCAGTCTTGGAGTTTGACAGTACCTGATTGAAAGTTTGTCTGACTGCTGTTTCCTACCGACAATACAGGATCCATAACTATTTGCTAGCGTTTAGAGCGGTTTCTCTATCATCAGTTGTATAATATCAAGATAGTTGTAGTGCCATGTCGCGCATGGAAAAGGATCCTGCTACTATCTCTGGTACGCTTTCACAGGACCATAACTTCCTGACCAGGATCCGGCTAATGGACCTGTTGTGTGTCTATATTTTCCATCTAAACTGGCTCATGTTGCCCAACTCTCTTCCCAATCTGAAATTAAACAAAACGTAATTAAATGAAATGACAACCCCAACAAATACTAGGATTAAACCGGACAACCACCAAAACCAAATCAATTCGCCTCCTCCCTTGAAGCTCGCATTCGCTAATATCCGTGGGCTAAGAAGTAATGTAGATGATGTAGAGTCTTACCTTTTAGTAAACTCCCCGGATATCTTAGCATTAAGTGAAACAAACCTACCCTCCTCAATATCTTTTAACTACTTAAGCATGATAGAATATCTTCTTCTCTGCCGTAAAGACCCGGATAGATATATGCATGGGCATGGAGTCTATATTCGAAGCACCCCCTTAACTAGAGAGCAATGTCTTAAATCGGATTACCAGGCTTTTATCAAAAATGGACAACATTTTCTGTACACACTTATATAGCAAATAATTGGACAGAGTATTGTAAGGTTTACTTTGCTTTCTCTCGTTGATGAACTTGAGAAAAGAGGGATATATAAAGACTGGTTCAGAGATTGTTTAGTTTGCAACTCAATTTCTAAAAGCCGTCCATGTAGATGCCAAATGTGATGATGATAGAATAGATGAGACTGATTTTTTTTACATGGAGGTCCCCATTTATCAAGGCCCGTAAGCCACTCATGGATAAGGGTAATTGCGTGTACAGTAATCAATGGGAAAGTATCGTAGTAATCATTAGTATTGGAGATTTGATAAAGTGTCTTACTTAAGGGGGCGGTTTTTCAGGAGTTTGTTTATGTTTGACTTGAAGACATTCAAGTTGTAGTCAGGCGGAGTAAAGGTGAAACGGAAGAGATTTCCTAGGGCGTGCATTTCTAAGAAAGAATTGGGTTTATAGATGTAGAACAGTTGAGATATCAGTGTTATTCAGTAGAGAAATAAGAAGGAAAGCATCGTACAAGGTGACAAGGATTGATAAGATTTAAACGTGGATTAAAAAAGATCGGGTCAAGGTGAGGGTTTGTTTGCAAGTCAATTTCTACATGTGGTGCAACATGTAAAACAACGTTAAAACAAATATGATGACGAAAAAAAAACGGATGAGCGTAGATGCAAAACAATTGATAGAGGAAGGCAAATGAAAAACATTTGAGAAATAGATAAGATGGATTTGAACTAAATATCTGACCATAGACATGTCACTTCGGAAGTCAATTTTCTAATGGGTGCCAGTCTGTTACACAGAAGTCATAGCGAATGATTTGATGGTGTTAGCGGGATTTGTGGTGGTAGTTGTTGTAATGGTGGCGGTGTTGATCGAATATGTGATCGTTGAAAATACGAAAGGCGAAAACCCAAGGAAAAGGAGAGATATGCAGAAAAAGAGAGAAAGTCCTGGACGTTCTAAAAAAAAACAAACAAAAAGAAAGAATGTTTTAGACGGATGGACTCTCAACAAGAAAACAGCAGTTATTCATCCTTTGTCAGAAAACTGCCTATTAAATATGGTGAGTAAATGGCAAAATAAGAGAGTTAGAATTAAAAACTACCGAACATAAACTCAAGTTTCAAATTCTACTCTTAAATAAATGTAATCTAACTACAATGCCCGGGGTATGATCTCGTAACGTAACGAACGAACAATCCTACATTCGTCTCAAAATAGAGTTTTTATTAGCCCTAAAGGAGCCCCTGGGGCACACATAAAAGTTATCTCGAAGTATAGACAAACAAAATTGTATAGAAAGCAGTTAGTTACAACTTTTCAGAAAGTTTTATAAAAATCCAAGGCATCATTTTTTTTAATAAGCACAAAAGTGTAAATTTTAGCCATTTTATCCCAAAAGGTATCCCAAGTGGGGCGACCGGACTTTTCCTGGAAAATCCGTCCCGTTACCTTTTTTACTCATATCATGTTTAATGTTTGTGAACAATTTTCAAAAAATTCCAAGGCGTACTTATTCAGAAAAGTGCAGACAGAAGAACGGACGAACGGACGGACAAGGGTAAATTTACAGGTCCACCCTCTTTTTGCCGGGTGACAAAAAAAAATTACACTACTGATATAATTCTGGTTCGACACATTTTGTTAGTAAATAATTAATAATAGAAAGTAATTGAATATGCTCATTAATTCTGTTTACCTTGTGTCGTGTCCCTCGTTTATGTTTCTACCAAACTCTATAGTAATAACTTCCAAACACAATTTCTTATACACTACACAAAATGCTTCAAGCAATTGACAACAGCCTCCGAAATATGATATCAGTGTTATTCATTTACCTGCAAACATATTTTACAGTAATTAGAAATATACAATATATTAAAACAATGTTTGTATTATTTAAATCAATTGGACTAATGTTCTCGTTTTGAATATTATATTGATATTCGATCGGCCTTTCGTTGGCCGACCATGGCGAATTATACAGCCTTAGAAGGTCGAAGGTTATACCGACAGAAATTTTGTGAAAATAGCACCCAATATTGGAACATTAGTCCAATTAATCCAAATAATATAACCACCGCTCATCAAAAAAAATTCAGAACTGCAATATTAAAACATATTTCATTGCTACAATAAATAAATGTAAATGTTAAGTCTACTCGTTTAAAACTAAAACTTCGTGACTGCCAAGCATCTTACAAAGAGACGAGTCTATATAATAAAAATAATATGTATATTTATTATTTCAAGAGAAATTGTGTTTTATAAAGACTGAAATAGAAATAGATGGTAACCGTACAATTTCTATGGATTCTGTTATGCAGAAATATATTCTCTGTCCAAGGATCGTTTGAAGTCACGGCGCATTGCTTAGTATCGTTTTCACCAAGCATCAAATAAATGAAACCTGTTTCCATATCAAAGTAGAACTTCATGATATCTATGAAATCGACGATTCTTCGAAAATTGCATTAATCACGGAATTTCCTATGATGTTGAGACTTCCGGTTCGTGTTTGCATCCTCTGATTTAGAATAAAACTGATGTCGCTATGTTTGATCAATCGTAGTATCCTCAGAGTAGTTTGAGTTCTTTTCTTGGACCAAAGAAACTTCAGACAAGCCTAGAAATTTATATATAAATGTTATGTTTTTGCATTATTTAGACGAGAGTTTGATTATTTGTGCTAGTAGAATGAATTCCGCTATAAGTCTCATTATGGTTCTTATTTTCATAACGTTTCGACCAATATCACTCGCAAGATTCTTCACATGCATCTTTCTGGATATGGACAAGAATAAATAAATATAAGACTATTTATTATTGGACACATCTATTTAAACGCAGTTACGTCTTATACTGGATACACTTCAAGAGGCTGAAATTTGAGTGTATGTAAGATTCATATCAGGATAAAATCCTTGAGAATTGATAAAAAAACTAAAATGAAGATGTAGAAACCGTAAAATATAAAAGGTAGAAAACTCAATGTATTTAGCAAAGATGTAAATATTTAAGATGACTAGGTAACTTCAACTATCGCATTTAAAACAATAATCATTTCGGGCCACAGAAACTCGTCAAGCCTAAATATACACACACTCTCTCTCTCTCTCTCTCTCTCTCTCTCTCTCTCACTCTCTCTCTCTCTCACAATCACACACATATACACACACTCATACTCTCTCTCCCTGTCTCTACATATATGTATATATATATATATATATCTTTCCCCCTCTCCCTTTCTCTTACACACACACACACGCACACATATATATATATATATATATATATATATATATAGAGAGAGAGAGAGAGAGAGAGAGAGAGAGAGAGAAAGAAAGGTAGAGAGGGGATAAGAGGAAAGAAAGATTGTTTCGGAAATAGATTGAAAAAAAGGGCGATATTCATATAACTAGGTTTCAAAACACACTGCATTTTAAAAACAAACAACTCCGTACTGAATTACAGTGCTTATCTGATCTAATGTCGTCATTTAAATGGCGACCGTGAATAAGATTTTTTGCTCTTAATCATGTAATTTGGGTTAGGTTAATTTCGTGGAACTAATAATGGTTATAAAACTAAGGAAGATCAATAAAGAAAGGGAAGAGGCGTTTTGGGACTGAGTAATTATAGTTCAATTTGTTTTTACCTGCACCGTGTTTTTAAGATTTGAGACCTGAGCAGATTTCTTAAGTATCAGTGGCACAAAACAAAGGTTGTTTTTTAGGCTTTGTTTTAATACATTCTGTCGGGACGGAGATTGCGTCGCCTCTAATCCAGAAATTGATTCGTATGCCTATGTGCATGTTGCTACATAAAAACAAATAAGCGAATCTACATAAATATAAAAGTTTAGTCATATGTAAAATTCTTCGTGGAAAGCAACTGAAGTAGTCTTAATCCCAATATGTGGTAGTAAGTTGTCATGGCATAAAAACTCTCCTTAAAACCCTCAAATATCTACTAGTTCGATGAAATTTCGATTATATCTATGAAATACCTCTTGGAAGACTATGTAAATGATCCCAAATTTGTACGTAACTCCTAAGGGAGCTATTAAATTCAAACCTCAGTTAAAGCTTAAAAAATATCATATTTTGATGACATTTAAATAATATGTATCTTCTGGATAAACTATAGAGCTGGTTGCAAATCTGTACGCAAACCTATACATGACGAAGCTTCACATGTGTATTTCAGGAAGCTATCGGGGAGAATTCCCTTAAAACTGATATATTTAATTAAATTACAACTGGCCAGAAGGCAATGATTTAGAGAAGTTACCGAATCTCAACGTTCTGAGTATCTTAGAGACAAATGGATACAGTATAAAGTTTTATGCTATCATGATATAATGAAAATTACCATTATTTATCTCATCTAATCCTAATAAAATAAAATATCTCATGTTATCATACGAAACAACGATTTTCGTGCATATTACTTATACAAGATAAAATCGGGATTTTAACGAAATAAACTGTGTAATCTAAATGAGAATACCTTTCATTCAGGTAGAAATCAAAATAAATCTAAACTCGCTAAAGATCCCATGTTAGAATGAAATAAAAACATTTTACACTTTTTAGTAATATAAAATCAGAATTTACATGTATATTCTCGTCAAATCACCGAAGTTAAGCAAAGTTAACCCTGGCTAGTACACGATTGGTGATCATTTGGGAATTATAGGCGCTGTAGCTGCTTTCCTGTTATCTCGGCATTGTTTCCAGTCGTCCTGAACCTCCACTTGGCATTGGTATTCACCAACGCCAACTCAGGAGAGTGGGGTTGGGATTGCGCAACTTTTGCCATAACGATTGTACATGTAGGTACCCTTACAATGGTTATCCATAGTTCGACTTACGACTGAAACAAGCTACCATATATATATATATATATATATATATATATATATATATATATATATATATATATATATACCATTTTCATGAATTGCCAACAATATCAAGGCTCCAAACATGCTATATTTATAAAGATATGGTAACTATAAATTGATCAAACATGGGACAATGCGATTTGAAATCTAACTTTTAATTGGCTACTACATCAAAAGATAAGAAAGGGCGTTACTGGTTTCCCTGAACTTTTCACTTGACTTTCTCATCCAATAATGCCGTATTAAGCAATAAAGAATCAAGTAATATTGTGTTTACAAAGGAGTCCCCACTATAAAGGTACTGAGACCACTCAATGAGTGTACAGTAGTCAATAGGATAATATCATAGTAATCGTTAGTAGTGTACAGTTGATGAATTGGATTGCTCTGGGAGACGGCTCATCAAGAATTGTTTAAGTTGGACTTGAAGACAATTATATTAGAGTCAGCTGTAAAGCGAGAAAACAGAAGAGAGTTTCCACCAGTGTGCAGTTCTAAGAAATAAGATTTGTTCATGGAATCTGCGTTCAGGTTTAGGCACATAGAGGTACAGTGGAGGAAATTATTGATAGTAGTTTTAGCTAGAGAAGTATTTTTGTTCAAATTTAGCGAGGGTAGACCACAAGTTAGAGTTCAGGCGAGCATTTGCTGTAAAAATGACGATAAATCAGAAACAAAAAAAGGTTGCAAGGAAGCGAAAAAGGACATCCCCCACTTGACTCCACTATCTATTTTGAACTTTGTCAAAGCAGAATAAAGTGATTCTTGCAGCTTTTCTCGGGCCCTATGTACTGTTCATAACTTTATGTGCATATGTATATATTAAATAGTATGAATATGTACGACAATGCCTTTCTATTTTCTATTATTATTAACATTTATTGTGTTGGGCTCAAATTAAATTAACATGTTTGACCCATGTCTAACTAACCTACATCTTAACTTTGTTATTTAGACGTAAAATTGGCAGAGAGGTTTGGTAGAGTTTGCAAAGGTGAACTCTGTCAACTTTGACCTTTTGGGAGCTAAATTTTCGCCTCGAAACGGATTAATACGCTTGCTGCATGTCTAAATACTATTTATTTAAAATTTCAAATGCTTAGACCCAAAATTGGCTTAATAGTTTGGTAGAGACCGCAAAGGTAAAATCTTTTGGACTTTGACCCTTTGGAAGCCAAATGTTCAGCAAAGAAAAAAAAACAATTAGAAATTTGCCCATTGTTGACTACACTTTATGTAAAATTTCAAATGTTCAGACCAAAAATTGGCTGAGTAATTTGGTAGAGACCGCAAAGGTCAATTTTTTAAACTTTGACCCAATTATGATACCTTTGCATTATTGTTTTGGGCTCAAATAAAATTAAAAAGTTAGATTCATGTGCAATGAAGCTTTATTTAATATTTCAAGTGTTTAGACCCAAAATTGGCGGAGGAGTTTTGTAGAGTTCTTAAAAGTCAAATCGTTGAACTTTGACCCCTAAACACCCAAATTTCTTGCCGAAACCCAATTAACTATGTCAAATCACGAGTCTGTAGACCGGAAATTGAGACAGTTATTTTGTAGGTAAATGTACACACAGACAGACAGACACATACACACATATTTTCACTTATATATATATATATATATATATATATATATATATATATACTAGCAAAAGTACCCGTCGTTGACTGGGTTCAAAAACAGCCTACATAAAATGGGCACTGATTTATGAAAGTATGATAGGTTATGAAAAGGAAGGGTTGTAAAGAGATAGCTTCGAATTTGGGGGTATCATAACCAAAGCAAAATATGATGAAAGTAAAAATAAAATAGATAAACCCCATAATTTATTATACCATACCTGTTTACACTGAAACACTTATCACACTATTCTGTGGATCTATATTAAAAAAAAACCTTGTTAAACTTTGTGGCGTATTTCCATTATATGGAGTTCAGGCGCGAACAAACATCCCATAATTTTATTATACCACATTTCTTCAAACTGAAACATAATTATCAAAGTATACTTACACAGATAGATATGAAAAGTCTTTATTAAAGTGTATGCCTATTACCATTCTATGGAGGGCAGGCGCGAACGCAGATCCCACAATTTTATTATACCATCCCTATTTAAGTTAAAATATACTTAGCAAAGTATTCTTATGTACATCTATATCAAAAACACTTGTAAATGTTTTTTTTAATTTTTTTATTTCCTTACTTTGTGGACCAGGCGCGAACGCAGACCCCACAATTTTAATGAACCACCGTTCTGCCAGATCAAACATACCCATTCCTGTGTCTCGATATATCTTCTATCATTATATGCAATCAGTTTTTAAAATAGTCAACCATATAGGAGCCTATTGGTGACCAGACACACACACACACACACACACACACACACATTCAGTTTTATATTATAGATATATTCATATATATATATGTATATCTGTCTCTATAATTCTTTTATATACATAGACTTGTGTAAGCAAAATATGTGAATCCATCTTTTGACTGGTTATAAAACTCGGTGACCGGTCATGTTTCATCGGGAGGAATTTGAACACGTGACCGGAAATTGACGTGTCACATATTACGTGTTTCAGTGTGCGCATGCATCGTTGGCAGTCGGATTCGAGACATCAAGAAAGGCAGATGGGCTAGAAATAGGTTTCTCCATGAGGGAACAAGACTAAGAACGGAGACATAGAAGAACTCCCGTCAAGCCAAAGATCGTGGGTCACTCCATTTCTGCTATGACGATTATTTGGGAGTGAATAACATACATAAAATCACAAAGCTTCTTAGTCTACCTTTTAAAGTGTTTCCTTTAAAGCAAATTCGGCTCCCCAGATGGCTGAAAAGACTCCCAGAAAAAAACAATAGCAGAGCAGGTATGTCTTTATGTATATGTAGACGCAATTATGTTGACACGCACGCCACTAGATGAGACAAATCACGAGTCGGAACATAGACGGCAAGGATAACAACGCACATGCAGACATACATATGGCCCGTTTATGATAAGAAACACACCAACATTAGATGTGCTTCGTAAATATTTCAATACATATGATTCAACTATATTTACAAGTATGTTTATTTTGTACCAAAGTATATACTCGGCCATATAAACACCATCACACACCAGTATACAGCATGAGCGTTTTTAATGCCCGTGACATTTCTGTGTCCTTAAGTTGCAGATTAAAAGATAAAAAGGAAATAATGAGGTAAACAAGAGAAAAAGAAAAAAAGACAAACGTTTAGAAGTGTCCTACAACAGTCCATTAGATGTAAGGAGGCAATGATAGACACTGAATAAAAAATGCCAGAATCAAAAAAGAAGTCATAGAAAAAAGTCATAATGAATAGACAAGAAAAAGAGTTTAAAATGATAAAGAAAACACGCGCAGACATATAATTTTAAACACAATTGAGAGAGGAGCGATATGCCGCAAATAACAAAAAAGAAACGCACAAAGAAAACTGTAGTGTAGAAGTCAAACAAAGAATAAAATAAACACACATATAGATACTAAAAGATAAAAAGAAGAACAAACGATATACACACATAAGCTAAGAAGAGAGAAAAGGAAAGTATATGTTATTCATTTTGATTCTGTCGGCATGTTTGGAAAATGTGAAAGCTCATTCTGATGAAATATGACTTAACTAAAACCAAAACCGCAGGTCTGCAATTCAAAGCGTGTTTTTTTTCTTTTTTGTTGTTTTTTTTTTTTTGTAATTTTGTGTAATCAGAAATATTTTTCGGGATTGTTTGAAATTGCATTTATTGACTCCATTCAGAAACAAAACTAAAAAAAGATTAAAAAAAAAGGAAACGCCTTATTAATAGAACAGAGATTAGTTTCGGTTTGGGATTGAGTTTTGTGAAATTTTGTTTGTGGTTTGACTTTTCGTTAATGGACTGTGAACGGCTTTATTCCGTGAGTAAATGTTTTTGAAAAGAATAAATGTTATTATGTGATGTATTAATGCGTTCGTATTTGTTTTTGGAAAGCTAAATGTTTTTATTATGTTTTAATGGTTTTTGAGAAATCGTGGATTCCCATTCAAACATGTGTCTCTAATATATTGGTGGCGTCAATGACGTGGTGTTCAGTTACTAATTAATTGGAGCTTTTTTCATCTGTTAGATAATGGAAGCGAATCCTAATTTTTATTAGTTGAAATGTTTTATGATTTTCTGTAGGAGAAGTAAAAATATTTGTTCAGCTGACCCCTCTAAATTGCTTACGTGGACGTTTTGTGATCCACAGATCTGTGTTATTTTATTATTTTGTACTGTATAGTCCTTGTAAAATGGGACTTTGGTGAAATATTGTGTTTTAAATGTTTATTGAAGGAATCATTTTTGTATGTAAACGACTGTATGTATTTTACACCATTTTTGTGCATGGTTTGTATTGTATTGTGCAGATGGGGAAGTCACGTGAATCTTTGCCTTGTGGGAATACTCCAGAAAACATGTTTAATATGATAAATTATTTACAAAAACGTACAAAATAGTATAGCGGTGCACCGAGAAAAGGAATAGAAAAAGGAACACTATGGAATTATAAGATGCAGAAGTCAGCAATAGGTTAAGATTGAATAGAAGGATTTTGAAGTGATCGGCCAAAAATATTGTATGTTTTCGGAGCGATGTATGAGCATTAATTTTTTTCTGAGATTCCATCGATAACGAGTAATGTCAACGGGGAGCGAGTTGGCTGAAGGATGAATTTTGGGGGAAGAATTATCCCTAAACAGGTTAGCTGTGGGGTTTGATGGCGGTTGAAGTTCATCACGATGATATCACGAGTTGAATGAAGAGAAACGCGAAGATATCACTTGAGTTGGATAAGGAGAAACAAGAAAGACCGACGTTTTGACCAATTAAGTTCGTTACGTTATTGGAGTGATAGAACAAGATACATGGTTAGGGCGTTTAGAGTTTATGAAAAGTGAGTTACCGGATTTTTGGTTGCCTCAACATTCTGGCAAGAGATGGGATTTCAACATGATGCTCTGTCGCTAGGTAAGGGTGTGCTAGGTGCCGTAGAAGTGGTGCAAATTTTTCATTAGTTAGGGCATGAATTTTTACCTTTACAAAACACTGGTCAGATGGTTGTGGTCCCCGAATCTGGTGAAATGCAAGTGAATCTGTATGTTAAAGTGCAATGTTCATCTTGGAAATTAGAGCGCTCGTCACCAGATCTGTTTTTCTCCTCATTATTTGTTGTATGATTGCATGTCGATTTCTGTTGTTTTCAGCTAATTTTCAAAGATTTTAGCGACCTCGAGTTGTGTCGACAGGAGTAAAGAGATATTCCTAGAACTGAAATGTCGTTTTATTAAGAGGTCATAATGGCACAGGGATTAAGCCGTGCATTCGACATGGCACAAGGATTTGCGCCACATGGCATTAATTGTGGGTTATATTTTTACAGTGGATTATGGAACAAGTTGGCAGAATTGGCTAGAGCACGATAGAGAGGGAAAATAAGAGAGAAAAAGAAACAGATTAATATTTTGTAGGCCAGGATAAGGTATAGCCGTAACAATTACTCACTAATATGGCATTGAAGTGCTCTATCAGACACTACTGAATTGTCTCGAATCTATCCATCAAATGGCAATACAGCGGCCCCAGTACTTTGCCCATGCTGAAAAGACGATCTCTTTAGTGGTTAATCCAAGGTTCGTATCCCTGACCATCAGGCAATTAAAATGTTTTCATTCAGCATCTTTTTTACGTACATGGCCACAAGGATAGACATAGAAAGAGAAAATTTCCGACACCTCAAGCAACTGTTCACGCAAAAATAGTGCCGACCCTACATATATCTTTTTCTGTTCCCTTTGTCATGAAAAGTCACCCATTCTAACTTAGAATTGATGGACAAATGAGGAGAATCGAAAGTTACGAGAGCTGCCGCTAACACATCCACAATACATTATATACTCTCCATAAAACTAATAATAACAATAATAAGTATTCTACTTGATATAAGTTCAATTGACTTGGTTAGTATGGCGATGTTCTCCTCTCACTAAATGATAGAAAGAAAGAACTTAGTTTAATTCTTGCGGCAACTATTCAATTTTCCTCGAGTCATTCCCGACTTGATTTAAATAGAAATTATCTACCCCTTTTCAAAGCTAGGCGGCGTTTTATTAGTATGACTATTTGAAAAGTATACTACAAAATAGCGTCGCCAGTTTTTTTTAGTTTTTGTGTGAGTGTCTTTCTTTTTGTCTTTTTTGCAAAAGAACGTGCGGACAGACCTTAGTTCAAAATTTGAGAATGCGTTTATTTGGATGGAAAATAGCAAGCAAATCACAAATCACAAATTGACAACGAATTCTAATAATAAATTTTTACAATAGTATTATACATTAAATAAAACACAATCAAATAATAAAATATAAACTACAAATCAAATCAATATAATTAATATTAATATTTGCATATAATAAAAAATAAATACCACAAATTCACAACTTATCTGCTAAAAGCATCCATCTTCGAGACATAATCATAAATGATTTTTTGGCTTGATGCAGCTCTGCATCAACAAGGTTTTTAAAAAAAAAACGTCATACTGTTCCATCGTTCGGCGGTTTGTCGTGTGTCGTTTAAAGGGATACGAGGTGCAAAGGAAAACGCGAAAAGAATTGCCGGATCTTTTAATATTATACTTTAAACCAGCTTGCGAGATAAAATGGGTACATTTTGGGACCAGAAAAACTAGTATACCTGCAATAAAACACAATATAAATTAAAAACTCAAACCAATATAATAAATATTGACATTTGCATCTAGTAAAAAAAGAAAATAAATATTCACAACTTATCTGCTAAAAGCATCCGTCTTCGATAACTAAATATTAAGTATCGTTTTAGCTTAATGCACCTTTGCGTTTAATTAATTTTTGTGGGTTTTTGGTATGAATCGACTAAACTCATTCGTGAATGCATTATTATTTTTGCTTTCTCTTTACTTCAGTGTGAAGTCTCATTAATCAAGAAGACCACTGTAAGAGTAAATACTTGATCTATGAGATACATAAATATTCGAATTTTCAACAAAAGTTCTTATTTTTCTCTCACAAGTTGACTTAACTTGATTCCAATAATGTTATAGTTTATCTTTTCTGGCTGTGTCTTGGTCTTACCAGATTTTATAACAAGAATACATATCGTCTTGTGGAGTATACAATTAAGTGCTTCTACTTGGAGTTAACATAATTAGGAGAAGGTGCACCAGTTCTTATATTAGTCAGTATATAGTTTGCATTGTTGACAGGATCCTGTTTAGGCTTCAAATACTATTATTTGAAATATTTGCTCATGTTTACAGGTAGAGTACGGCATCATTTTGTCAGGTCATCTTATTAAATAGCTATATACAGAGAGACTGAACACACTGAGGATGGTATATAGAAAGTTATTACAACGATTCAGTAATTCAAAACTGTAACATTTTTTTTTCAATTTTCTTATGTTTGTGCTGGGAATGGATCATCCTATAGTATGCAGAAATTCTCACGCCATCTCAGACATTCCAACTGGGAGATCTTTTTATTATATGCTATAAAGTTGGTTAACACTTCTTATTTTATATGTATTGCCTTTGGTCTATCGAGTATATTTTTCTAGGTAATTTTAAAAAAATCATTTTTCAGGAGTCTGGTTGCTTACTAGAATTATAGAGATATTTCTAAGATTTCAATTCTGGCTTGCCAAATTTTTTTTTTATTCATGTATAGTATTTCATATTTTTAAATTGTATTAGGATTGATTGGTATCGCGTTTTAAAATATGTAATCATTAACCAGTTCTGTTTCTTTTTCTTTTATGTGCATCAATCTTCTTGGGGAATTTAATGTTGAAATGAACTACATAATTACTTGATTATTGTCATTTGTCACATCCCTGTTTCATTCTGAGGTTAGATGTTTTGTAAATTAGCCAGCTTTTGCTTCTTCTTGCTAGGAGCAGGTCTTTAAAAACCAATTCAATCTATATCTTACTTGAATACCGTGCGTATTTGGGTCCGCTTTAGATTAAATCTGTCTGCAATTCTAACACGTGGTTTGTTGTATAACTTGCGGATAAACTAGATTATGATACAGTTTGAAAACATGTAACCTTTACTTTTATTGTTTCATGCTTTCTCTCTCACACACACACACCATTGACTATATATATATCTATATATATATATATATATATATATATATATATATATATATATATATATATATATATATATATATATATATCGTTGAGACAGTTACACTTGAAATAAGGTTAGGCACTTAATCTTGCATGCGCAGGTAATGATATTATAATCATTAAATCACTCTGACAGACAGTAAGACATTTACAAAATAAAGGTTTAAATTTCAACGATATTTCTCGCGGTTGACAGTGGTCGTGTGGATTTGTCCCTTGCTAATGGAGTCAGAGATGGCTTCGTTGCTGGGTCGGCGGTAATCATGATACCCTGCACTAATTATCTCCGAAAGGATGACACACTAGAGTCTGTAAGTTTTACATATTCCAAGGTGATAAGTAAAAAAAGAACGGCCAACTTTCGTGCAAATCTAACATTCCGACTTCTGCTGGTTGAATAATCTCTGACCGTTTAATATCGTTAGCCAACGGTATTTATAGCTGTTTTAGTTATTCTTAATTTTTGTGTTAATTCCCGGTGGCCTAGAAATAAGATGCTAGCGTACGAAGTCAAGATTGACTTAGTAACCGGGTTCGAATCTCAAGACAAGATGTAATTACCACTTCCTACACTGAAGATTGCGTAAATATCAAACACTAGTATTTCTAGTTATAGAAGGTGGTGAATACAGGGTATTATTTATTTGGAAATATCTATTTAAATACACACCCATTATATATATATATATATATATATATATATATATATATATATATATATATATATATATATATATATAAATCACGATTGTTGTACAAAAACATTTTGCCTGTTTCTCAATTTTTCAAAATTTTCATAAGAAATATATTTAAATAATGTTTTCTAATTTAATTATATATATATGTGTGTGTGTGTGTGTGTGTGTGTGTTTTCATATTAATATAACTTTAGTGATTAAAGTTGTGGTCTCAATATAGTTCTAAAGAGCATACCACCACCACACTCAGAATAATCACTTTCTCAAAATCTTACACGTGACTGCTAGTATGAGTTGCGGATGAGAAAGTTTATTTTATAATTGAAATCTTGTTTTCCGTCTGTTTTAAGATTTACGCAATCTCCCAAATTGCTATCCGGCATCGACAGTTGCCATAAAATGTTCTGAGTTCGCGTTGATAACGAAATCACGCTGCATTGCTTTAGATTAAAAACTTGAAAACCTGTCATAAACACCTTTCCCTATAAACGCACAGAAATGTCCGCTTTAAAAGTGCTTAATACATCGCAGAACTTGACAGATGGGTCTGACAAAGATACACGACTTACATGTCAAATCACGTTCTTCATTTTACTAATGAACAACCGGCAATATCCTGCGGACTTCTTAGACATTCACTCTCTACAGTTCAATCTATACGCTCGGTTTAAACGTTATTACTAGAAAAGCAATTTATAGCGATTGTAAATTGGACCTCAAAATTGATGAACCCGAGGACTTCGAACACCGATGAGAAAATATTTTGTAATCGTTACAGAACTTGTCCGTTAAAGAAGGTGGTGACGTGATGTTTTTTTAATATATGGAAACTGAGTGGCAAGGAAACTATATCTAATTGAAGTATAAATACTTAAAAATCAATTTTATACCTTATAGCAAATTTATTCCTTTGAAGATTGTAAGGTTGGGTATGGGGCAGCCAAACCAGACTCTAACACCGCCTTGCTTTTTATTGAAACCAACAGAGAGCTCTTTTTAGTATCCTAGTTGTTCCCTTAAGTGCAGTTGTCTGGATCTCTTTTGCGCTTGGTTCACTAGGAATATTAGTTAGGTAGGACTTCAGGCTCATTTTCATAAGCTCTGTGGCACCTATAACAACTGATACTCCCTAAGATTCCAGTTTCTTTTCATATCATATATGAGACCTTGGTATTTGGTATGTTTCCCCCTTTCAGTTCTGTTCAGACCTCCATCAATTAGGGACACTCACTTCAACTAAGGTTACCACGCTCTCTGACTTATTCCATATAACTATGTCAGGTTTGGCAGCAGCATTCTTAAGGTAGGTGGCTGTAGAGTTATGTTTTGTATAATTATTTTTAAATTAGTTTTGAGAAGTTTACGTATTTTAGAGGTATAAAATGTGTAATTGACGTAATAAAAATATTTCTAAAATATAATTATTTCACAAGTTTCCAAATAACATTTTTCACAAGTATATTTAGAGCTTATCTTGTATAATTATTTACTAAAGTATATTATTGTCAAAATTTAAGTATTTCAGATGTTCACAAACAGTAAATGAAGTGTTATAAATGTTTCGTAAATGTAGTTCTATCAAAAGTTTCCAAAATATATCTTTTTTACAAGTATATGCTTTGTATAATTTTGTGCAAAACTTTATTATTTTCAAAGTGCAAGTATTATAGATGGTTCAAAAATAATTTCAATATTATAAATATTTCAAAAATATAATTATTTTATAAATTAAAAAATATTTTACGAGTATATGTTCAGTAATGTTTTGTATATTATTTACAAAACTTTATCGTTTTTAAAATTTAATTTTTTTAGAGATTTTAATTAAAAATAGTATAAATATTTCGAAAATGTAATTCTGTCACAAGTTTCAAAAATATATTTCATACACAAGTATATCATTTGTATAATTATTCTCAAAACATTATTATTTTTAAATTATAATTTTTTACACGTTTTGAAGATATTAAATTTAAATATTTAAATATTCCGAAAATATAATTTTGTCACAGATTAAAAAAACAATGCGTTCACAGGTATATCTGAAGTGAATAGTTTACTATTATTTACAAATATTTATTATTTTCTAAACTGTTAGTAATTTAGAGGTTTCAACAAATTAAATTGGAGTATAAAAATATTTGGAAAATATAATTTTTTCACTGATTTAAAAAAGCAATTTCTCACAAGTATATGTGAAGTTCAGGTTTGTATAAGACGACAACGTTGTATTCAATAGGGAAGAAAAAGTTCTGTAAAATTATGCATAGATATTAAGTACATAAAATAAAGTTCGATCGTATATCTTTGCGGTAGAAGACAAGTTATTGCTGTGAATCTTATAGAATAAGAACAAAGCTTAGTCAAGCAATTCCCATGAATAAAATATCACGTTAAAATGTATGGTCTAGATTAGCTGTCACTTTTCAAAGTGTACATATCTTTTTTCAACTAATGAGTTGACCAAGGCTAACATGTAGGTTGATGTCAGTTGATGATAAATATTATGAGAGAAAGTTAGTAAATAAGAGTTGATGACGTATAAGGTTTATAACAAATATTTGTTACATTGAACATGAAAACGACAACATTGTATTCAATAGGAAAAAATAGTGTTGTAACAATATGCATATATATTAAGTACACAAAAATGAAGTTCACATACATATACACAGATACATATATTAAGTACACAAAAATAAAGTTCACGCACATATACACACATACATATATTACGTACATAAAAACAAACATACACACACACACACATATATATATATATATATATATATATATATATATAAAGTACATAAAAATGCAGTTCATTGTATAACTTTGCGGTAGACAAGTTCTTGCTATGAGTCTTATAGGAATAGAACTCCACTTAGTCAAGCAATTCACATAAAAATAACGATATAGTAGATAAAAACTAGTAATAGTTTCCTCTGAAAAAGAAACTTAAAGAACAGAATAAACCATTCTTACGAGATTGTGAAGTGAAATTTGCACTGTCATAATACGAGAAAGTATACTCTGAGAAGTCCTCCACTGTTGACATGGCAGCATGATATTTTAAAATATCTGACTTGTAGATAGCAAGAGATTGCATCACGAATTAGGCATTTTCTTAACCGATAAAATAATCCAATAATTTTTTTCCTGCAACGATAACAACATATTTTCAGTTTTTTATTCTTATTTTAGATCTGTGTTGAAAATAAATCCTCAAAACCTAAGAAAACATCGAACTTCCTGAAAGTAAAACCATTTATTTCAACTGCAGCAAAACTAAAAATTGTAACCAACCTACTTTGATGTAATAAATAAAGGTGACGATGGCCAAATGTTAAAGCACGCGGACAGAGAATCTGAATGTGCCAAGTTTGTAACCATTTTTATCACACCCACATCTGACTTTGTGTCTAAAAAAAGACAACACTTAAATTTATCCCCTCAAAGAAATTGTAAGTAGAATTTCTTTTTTCATGCTTCGCTAAAAAAATAAAAAAAGTAATCTTGTTTTAATTTGCGGTAGAACGTGTTGACCCAATTGTTTATGCAAATTACACATGGACTTTATGTTGGAAGATTTTTTTTTCTTCTGTTACTGAATTTTGGAAAATCAATTCTAGTTTTATGACACCGTGGTTATTGTTGACCGACTAGTTGTGTGTTTGAACTGTACCGAGAAGAGAAAAAAAAGAGACAGTTGTGATGAAAAAGCAAATATTCTTTTTACGTGCTGGGAGGCCATTTTTTGTTTTTAATGATTTAAAAAAAATGTTTTTTTTTTCTCCCAAGTTATTTTGGCAACAGCACGCACACTGAAGGGAAATGATGCCTACTTTTTTTTCACCTATCAATTTTTTAAAGCACTTTTAAACTAAAGACTCTTTTCGTTGTTTGATAAATTTTTGCCCGCTAGCGGGGTGAGAAAATGTACTGCTCGTGGAACAATATCTATTACTTAAAACAGGAACTCGGAAAAACTTTTTTTGTAAAACCGTAACTTTGCTGAAAACAAGTCGACTTGTATATTATATATTGTATATTGTATGTGTTATATTGTATATTTTATATTGTATATTTTATATTGCATGTTTTATGTTGTGTATTGTATGGTGTATATTGTATATAGTATATTGTACTATTTTTTCTCTACGGTAAATAAAAAAAATCGGTTTCCATTTCCGAATTATTGGCATATCTGAGACAAAAGGAACACGTGTCAACAAGTAAATAAGTGTATGCAAAATTAATCTATAATTTTTGCATTTCTGCTACAGCTACTGAAGAGTATACTAGTCCATAAATTATAAAAGTTTTCCCTTACTGTGACTTCCGTTTAAGTTATAAATTCCCTTAAAAGAATAGGATTTTCTTTTTTTTTTGTCGAGAAAATAAAATGAAAATAGACACAATGGAAATGTGAAAGAGACAATAACACGTCTAATGGAATTTCAAATGGACCAGCAAAGAAGAGCTGACGATAGACTACAGCAGGAAGAAGAAACAATGATCCAAATGCAAAAGAGAGCTGATAACAGACTCTTTGTATTACAAACAGAACAGAAAGAGAGAACTGAAGCACTACTCCAGGTTTTAATGAATAGGAATCAAGCTACAGCGTTTTCCCAGAGTGATGTACTAAGTATAATAAACAATCGAACGTTTGAAACGTATTTAGGACGGTATGAAGATCTGTACAATATCGACTGTGAAAATTGGGCAGATCAAAAAAAGAAGTCCGTTTGCTACTCAGCAAATTAGGAGCTACGGAACACGACAAATTCGTCGACTATATCTTGCCACAAAAGATTAGCGATTTGACGTTTATGGAAACCGTTAACCGACTAACTGAACTATTCAGCTCGAAGACGGCGTTGTTCCACAGACGGTGGAAATGCTTGGACTTTACGAGAAAATACGATGTGGACAACTTTACTTTCGCCTCGATTGTCAACAAACTCTGTGACGATTTCAAATTGTCAGAATTGAGTGCCGATGATTCCAAGTGCCTCATATATGTCCAGGGTTTAACTTCGACAAAAGACTCTGAGATCCGTCGAAGATTTTTGTAACACTGGAAAGTGAACCAGGCTTAACTGTACAAAAGCTGGCGAAAGATTGCCAAAGGATCATTAGTATCAGGAATGGATAAAAAACATCGAGGAATCTAGCATTGCACATATAAAGAACATAAAGAGAAGAACTAAGGAGTACTCTCCAAAAAACAAAACGGAAACCAGCGCTATCTTCCACTCAATCACGAAAGACAAGGTAAACAGAAGCCTTCAACCTCTTGTTTTCGCTGCGGAAACTTGCATTGGTCAAAGGATGGCCTTTTTGCACCAAAGAATGTTTTAATTGCAAAAAAACTAGGACACAAAAGCTCACACTGCAAACGGCAGAGGATAAGTAAAATTCGGGTTCAACAGACGAGAATGAATAAGAAAGACGCAAATAACAGTCGAAAATACGTCTTAGTTAGAATTTTATACAAGGAAAGTAAATTACAATTAGACTCAGGGTCGGACATGTCGATAATAAATTTACAGACGTGGAGAAATTTAAATAGGTCAACTATGCATAAAACTGGCAAGTCTGCAAAAACGGTAACTGGAGAAAAATAAATTTTGAAGAAGAACTAACAAATGTCACTTTTAAATGTACAACAAAAAAAAACTGAAATTAGTTGTTCACAGAAAATTTATTTAGGAATGACTGGTTTCAGGAATTTAATCTGTGGGATGTACCCATCAACACCTTTTGCCAAAAAATACAGAAAAATAATAATTTCAAGCTGATCTACAAAAGCTTTTTCCTGAAATTTTTACAGCGAGACTGGGTAAATATAGAAAGGCAACAGCCAAAGTTGAACTGAACCTTATGCAGGACCACTTTTAGGAGAAAAAGGAACGCACCATTCGCTTCGCTAGAGAAAATTAATAAGTAACTTGACGGACTAGTCGACCGGCATCTTATCAAAAGTGGAATTCAGCCAATGGGCAGCTCCTACCGTGTACGTCAAAAAGACATCGAAAGAAATCCGCGTTTGCGCTGCCTAGAGATTTTCGCGAAACTGAACGGAGGTAAGATCTTCTCTGAGGTCGATCTCAGTGAGGCTTATCTTAAGATTCCCGTTGAGGAAAATAGCTCAAAGTTACTTTGTATAAACAGGGGTTTATACAAATTTGTGAGACTAGCATTTGGGGTCAAGATCGCTCCAGCGATTTTTCAAGAAATACTGGATACTATGCTAGATGGACTCGATTTCGCAACTGCATACTTGGACGATATAATTATCATCAGCAAATCCAAGGAACAACATAGAGAGCACACACAAAAAGTATTTTCACAGATACAGGATTTTGGTTTCAAAGTAAAAAAAAAAGGAAGAAATTAAATACCTAGGATACATAATTGATAATGAGAGAAGGAGACAAGATCCTGACAGGACAACTGCAATAAAGAACATGGCAACTCCCGGGGACGTCACTGAACTACAAAACTTCCTAGGACTCGCGAACTATTACCAGTCATTTATTACCAACATGCATAATCTTCGGGACCCACTTAACAAACTTTTAAGAAAGACAGTACTTGGGAATGGGCATCTGAATACCAGGATGTATTCAACAAAATTAAAGCTGCACTGACGTCCGACCTATCTTTTACACATTACAATACAGAATTAGATATCATAGTTGCCAGCGACGCAAGCTCTCATGGCATAGGAGTTTGCATATTACACAGAATGCCGGATTGAACAACAAACCACTGACACATGCTTCACGCACTTTATTACCTTCAGAAAAACATTACTCGGATCGAGAAGGAAACCCTCGCAAGAATATTCGCAATAACAAGGTACCATCGTTATTTGCATTGAAGATTTTTCAATTTGGCAATGGACCATAAAGCGCTCCTTACTATCTTGGAATCGAAGAAAGGATTACCTGTGTATACAGCAAACAGTTTGCTGAGATGGGGTACGATCTAACTTAACTAAAGTTAGAATACCTCCCCTGACGGATTGTCGAGGTTAATTCCAACTCAAAGCCAACCACTAGAAGACACTGTGACTGTGATCGCTTCTTAAAAAACGACAGTGAGATCAAGAATCTGATGCTTACCGGGATTAAAGAACTACCTGAAATAAAATGCGAAGCCCAAGAAGACGAATTCATTTCCTCCACAAAACAGATCACAGAAAAATATCGACAGATAGCGGAAATTTTCTCCTTGTGTGACAATGTACTATTATATAGTGAAAGGGTGGTTATACCCAAGACTTTACAGAAAAGAATACTAAGAGATTTTCACACAGGTTATCCAGGGAAGAAGAGGATGAAAAACTTCATGCGGAGTTATGTATACTGGTCAAATATGTATTTAGACATCTCAAATTTGGTGGATTCTTGAAAGGATTGTTCTCTGGCAGCTAAGGCACCACCAATCACCTACAAACCATGGCCAAAGAGAGACCAAGCTTAATCGAGAATACATGTGGATTTTGCAGGACAAGTGGAGAATGTCTACTACTTGATTGTAGTAGATAGCTATTCGCTTTCTGACAGCGGTTCCCGATGATTGTACAACAAAGGCCCACAGCCCACTCGGGAATGCTGACCACGCTGTGATAATGGTAGAAATCAGCCTAAATTCTCGCCCTAAAACTGAAGACCAACTACTCAAAACAAAGAGGTATTACAAAAAGGCTGATTGGGAAGCAATCAGGGAAGGCATCAGAGATGACCCATGGAAAATTATATTTACTCTTCTAGCGGAACCGTGTGCAAATGAGACCACTAAATGGTTCAAAACTGCAATTGAAGCACATGTTTCCGCACGGAAATTCTATAGCAAGCCCCACTCTTCCCAATGGTTTACTTCTGCTTGTGCAGCTGCCATTTGTCAAAGGCAGCATGCGTTCCGCAGATTCAACCGACATAAGTCCATCTCAAATAAACAGAAGTATATAGAAGCTAGAAGTAATTGTAAGAGAGTGATAGAGACAGCTGAGACAGATTACTCTGAAGCCACCAGAAAACGCGTCGAAGCACAAAAATTAGGAACCCGGGATTTTTGGAAAATCCACAACAGCGTAGTAAATAATAGGCAGTCAACTATTCACCCACTATCAAATAATCATGAGGTTGCTTGCACGGCAACTGACAAGGCTAATCTGCTTGCCAGTCGGTTTGCCTCAAACTCTACACTGGACCCTGTACACTACTCTCTCCCTGATTTTCCTTTGCGAACAGACGCCACACTAGACGATTTGAAAATCACCCCTTCTCAGGTACATGCTATTATAAAAAGCCTAGACACCTCAAAAGCATGTGGACCAGATCTCATCCCGGCTGTGCTATTAAAAAATGCTCTGCCGAGGTTGTTCCAGTTCTCTCCAAACTTTGCAATAAATTCCTTAACGAATCTTGCTTTCCCGACTGCTGGAAAACCGCTTCTGTGGTACCAGTCTTCAAGAATTCTGGTGAAAGAACTGACCCACTAAATTATCGACCCATTAGTCTCCTCCCGCTTTTCGCCAAAATATTTGAGTCTTTAGTTAATCAAGCCCTAACAGCTGCTAAACTCCTGACTGACAAACAATATGAATTCAGGCAAGTCCGTTCAACAGTAGATATCTTAACTGTAGTTTCTGAACGTATATATCATTCATTGGACAAAACAGGGGAGGGTAGAGCGGTAGCCCCTGATATATCGAAGGCTTTGGACAGTGTATGGCACGATGGTTTTCTAAGGAAAATTAGATCATATGGAATCACTGGAAGAATTCATAATGTAATTAAATCCTTCTTAAGTAATACAAAAATCAAAGTTGTCCTCGACGATCGTACATCTAAACAATATGACATAAATGCGGGAGTACCTCAGGGGTCTATCCTTGCACCTCTATTATTCCTGATATTCATAAATGACCTCCCTGATAAAATTGTATCGGAGATGGGTATATTTGCCGATGATACCACTCTCTATAACAGATATGAGGGAAAAACAAATGAGCACATATCCAAGGAAATGGCAAACACTAGAGGATGACCTCCAATCTGTAGTGGAATGGGGACAAAAATGGATGGTCACATTCAATGCTGCTAAGATTAAGCATGTTTCCTTCAATAATAACAAGAAACCTTCTCTACCACCAATAACAATGGCCAAGAACACATTGCCTGAAAGCACTTATTTTAAACTCCTCGGCCTAACGTTTACAGGGAATATGAACTGGAATAGATACACTGAGAACATTGCCAAGGCTGCTGCAAAGAAGGT
The DNA here is from genome assembly GCF_053919585.1 of Euprymna scolopes. NCBI lineage: Eukaryota > Metazoa > Mollusca > Cephalopoda > Sepiida > Sepiolidae > Euprymna > Euprymna scolopes. The sequence goes on along the minus strand of NC_136488.1, from coordinate 75,663,025 downwards.
TGGCTCCCTCTACCGTGCTAGAAAACTACTTACGCCTGAAAGTATTCTGTACCTCTATAAGGTCACCATTCGCCCATGTATGGAGTACTGCTGTCACATTTGGGCTGGTGCATCTGCTGCTTGTCTCTCGCTCCTGGACAGGATTCAAAAGAGAGTAGCCAACCTGATAGGTCCTGAAATGTCATCTAGGCTTCAGCCTCTGTCCCATCGACGAGATGTTGCATCCCTCTGCCTGTTCTACAAATACTTTAATGGTGAATGCTCTGACGAAATGCAAACACTTGTACCTCCTCGACGTAACTACCCCGACAAACCTGACAAGCTAGTAAGTCTCATCCCTTTACAGTAGAGATCCCTTGGTGCAAGAAAGCCTTTTACTCCAATAGTTTCTTCCCCCAGAACTGCAGGTCTTTGGAACTCCCTTCCGGGATTCTACTTTCCCAACCGTACTGATATGCAGAAGTTCAAGTGTAATGTGAACAAACATTTCTCTACTCATCTCCCTTCATAATGCCCCTGCAAATTAAGTCCCTGATAGTAGTCCCTGCTTCAAAGTGACACTGTGCCTTGTTTGGGGTGAAAATTAAATAATAAAAAAGTACTCAGGTGTAAGAGACTCACCACAGGGGTCACTATCTCTTTCCTTCATGAACATTTTGCCCGATTTGGCGTTATCGATTGCTTAGTCAGCGACAACGCAACACAGTTCACATCAACTGATTTTAAAGAATTCTGCGACAGTTTTCAAATAAAACACATCACTACAACTCCGTATCATCCACAATCTAATAGTCAGACAGAATGTTTGAAAAGAGCATTAAAAATGCCTCTGGAACACCTTCAGACAACTCTGTAAAACAGTTCTTACAGGTTTTTAGAATCACACAGAATTCAAATACCCCTGAAGCAACATCTCTTGCAGAGACCATGTTTGCGCGAAAAATACGACCAGTCTTCGAAAAACTACTGCCCAAACAAGCAAATTTGGGTAGGACCACTACACCCACACTACACCCCAAAAATTGGGTATGACCACTACACCCAAAAAAAAAAATAACCCAGGAGAAAAAGTTCTTTAAAGCATACGTAAGCAATACAGGGAACAATTGACAAAAGAATTGGAAACACAACCTATGTCGTTCTAGACCCTACCACCACTCACAAGAGACACCTAAATCAAATTAGACATCGTCGTGACAATAGCAAAGAAACACTTCAAGTCGAGGAAGAAGCTAGCGATACGTTATATGATATGTTCGATATCGAGCCTCCACAAGCAAACTTAGAACAGCGCTGATCGACAAGGAAGAGACAGGTACTGAACTCTTTACGTCGATCCAAAAAAGAAGAAATATTCACGTTTTTTTTACCCTGAACAAAAAAGCTGAGGACATACATACCTTTATAACCGCTAAGGTGGTACATTATGCAGATAACCAGCAAGTCTAGACCGCTCAATGAGAGTTATTCTGGATGTCGTACAGAGACGACTCCCTACGGACTTACTAACCTTTTCTATACCACTAACTGTTGCTTGATATAAACGAGTTTCTTATTATCACCATGTCGTCGTGTGCCCACATTCACCGTTTCCGGCTCCGCTACACCCATCATATAAGAACATTCAACATAGACGGAATTTAAACATTTTCACCTGGAAGTTTCGATGATAGTTCGATCAGCCATAAAAGTAAAATGTTTTGCAGTGTGAAAAAAATATTAAACTTTTCATATTTTACTGCAAAGTAATAAACTTGAAATACAATTTTTGTATTTAATAATCTGCACGATCTTCACTTATAAGAAACATAATTACATTACTTAATAAACAGCTAGCAAGAGATTATATATATATATATAATTATATATATATATATATATATATATATAAGACTAAATAATAAATAAAACATGTTAAAAACACTTTGAAAAAGAGTTAAAAACATATTTAATTTGAAAAGGAAAAACTTAATAAGTGGATAGTCCTTAATCCGCGGAGTTTCGAAGAAATAATTTTCTTCTCACCAGTGGGTAGGAATTAGCAAAATGCAATATCGGATTTTGCATACAAAAGTAGTTTATGAAACTACAAGTAAGTCAAAGATCTTACTTGATAACAAAAAGTGAAGCAGAGGAAATATGGTGACGAAAAGGGTGATTTCACGTGATTTCACGTGAATGGATAGTCTGATGAAAGGTAAATTATCCAATCTCCTATTTCGTTTTATCGAGCTTTTACGTCTGGTTGAGATTACTTTATAAATATTAATTATGTACTTTAGTTTTACCATCTTGGATCATTTTGGTAAATTTAATTGTAATTTTTATTATATATATATATATAGAGAGAGAGAGAGAGAGAGAAAGAGAGAAAGAGAGAGAGAGAGAGAAAGAAAATGAAAACTGTAAGATGAACTGTAAAATCAAAATGTATTGTTCGACTGAATACTCCAAAAAACAATGTACAAATTCCTTATTCAGCGGAGTTTCAAAGAATGCTATTCTTGTTAGTCTTCTTATCAGCTACAAATATAATTTGCTGATTTCTTTCTGTCCTCGGATTAGAAGAATAACAATAGCATTCTTTGAAACTCCGCGGAATAAGGACTTTGTAAATTGTTTATTGGAGTATTCAATCGAACAATAAATTTTGATTGTAAAGTTCAGCTTACAATTTTAATTTTCTTTCTCTCATAATATGCTCTACTCTATTGCGTATTAGGCTTTTTTTAATTCAGTTGGGAGTAAATTTTTTATATAAAATACTGTTATTTATATTAAATTGAAGTTTACCATTGAGTATATTACGTGAACATGACATCCCCTTGTTTTCATTAATATATATATATATATATATATAACATAACTAGAAGAAAATTGTATGTATATATATATATATATATGTATATATGAACGAAAAAGAAGAAAATGTATATATATACACACACACATATAACGGAAATAGAAGAACATTTATATACACACACGCACATATATATAACAGAAAGAGAAGAAAAGTTATATATATATATATATATATACACACACATATATATAGATAGAAAGATAGATAGATAGATAGATAGATATAAAGGAAGAACATTTTGAAACTATATTTAGGAATATGCTTTCGTCTCTGATAGGTTGTTTAGCAGGCTTTAGAAAATTCAAAGACGCATATGTAATATTCACTCCATAAAAATACGAATTAAATATTATAGGTAGTAATTAAATACATCTTTTGATTTAGAAAATTTAGAAGATTGAAGAACAATATACAAATGTGTATAAAATAAACTGCTTGGGAGTTTAATCTATGGTTCCACACCAGTATTAGATTGACTCATTCCTTTAAAATAAGACAAGATTATATATATATATATATATATATATATATATATATATATATATATATATATATATATATATATATATATATATATTGAGAACTAAGTGGAATCAACCAGTCTGATTGGATTCAGGAATTTGAATTATGGGACTCGCCAATGAGTGATTTTTGTCAGAAAGTCGGAAACCTAACGGCCGAAGTCGTCAAACTCAAAAAAGATCTCAAAAATTATTTCCAAGGTGTTTTCTCTGAAAAGCTTGGATGCTGCAAAAAAAATAAAGGCGAGATTCAAATTGCTGGACATTCAAAAGGCCACGGAGAGTACCGTTTGCTTCGAGAGGAAAAAATGAAGAATTGGAAAGACTAGTTAACACTGGGATTTTGACCTCTATTAACTATAGTGAGTGGGCAGCCCCCACCGTATACAGGAGAAAAAAAGAGATTAGGGTATGCGCAGACTTCTCCACCGGATTGAATGTGGCGCTCAAGGACCATCACTATTCACTACCAAACCCAGATCAAATATTCGCTAAGTTAAATGGCGTAATTTTTTTTTTCCAAAATAGACATAAGCTAGGCGTACCTACAAATACCAGTAGAGGAAGATACCTGGAAACTTTTGTGCATCTCAACACACAAAGGACTTTATAAATTTAATAGATTATTCCGTATCAATTTATAGATTAAGGACAAGAAATGAACACTTGTGGGATTCTCTTCCATTTGCGTGCTTTTCGGTTGACTATAATATAGTCGTCTTCAAGTCCAACGTAAACAAGTTCTTGGTGAGCTATTCTCCTTAAGTAATCCAATTTACCAAATTTCCACTACGACATTGTCCCATTGACCACTGTAAACTTATTAACCCTTATCCTCGAGTGGCCTCTGGGCCTTGGTAACGGTTAATCCTTTGTCAAAAATTAATAAATAAATAAATCTCTTTTATTAAGAAGAAATTATTTGCTGAGACTTTATTCTCTCCATTGGTCGGTTTAAAATATAATTCTGTATTATTTTCTTTTTTTATCTATAAGTAAGAGAGACGTTTTATGATCAGATTATTTCGATTTTCGATACTTAGTCTCTTGCAGCATGGGCATAGCATTCTCCCTCAACACTAGCGTACAAGTACACGTATTTGGTGATTTGATGTCCACCACAGAAACTGTTTTGGATTCTCTACTTACACAGACACAGCAGCCAGCATAATACATAGCTTCTCTATATCTCATTCCCTATCACACATGGTTGCGTTGCCAACTCGTTTCCCAAACCAGTAAGAACAACACGCATCACTTCTACATCTGTTTCTGTCCACAGTTCTCGATGATAGTATAACTGATGCCAACAGCCCACTTGGGAACGCTGATCATGCAGTGATAATGGTCGAAATCGCCCTAAGCTCTATAGTCAAAACTCAAAACAACGAGATATTATAAAAAGGCTGACTAAGAAGCCATCAGGGATCTCATCAAAGATGCCACACGGGGAAATATTTTTCTCTTCCTGCTGAACAGTGCGCAAATGAGACCACTGCTTGGTTCAAAACGGTAATTGAAGCACATGTTCCCATGCGGAAATTTTATAGCAAGCCCCACTCTCACCAATGGTTTACTTCTACTTGCGCAACTGCCATTGCTCAAAGGCAGCATACGTACCGCAGATTTAACCGACATAAATCCAGTTCAAACAGACAGAAGAATATAAAAGCTAGACGTAACTGTAAGAAAGAAATAGCGACAGCTAAGAGAGAATTTACTGAAACAACCAAAAAACGCGTCGAAGCGCAAAAATTAGGAACCCGTGACCTCTGAAAAATCTACAACAGTGTAGTAAAAAATGGGCAATCTACAATTCCCCCACTAACCAACAATCATGATGTGGTTTGCTCAGCAACCGAGAAGGCTAATATGCTTGCCAGTCGGTTTGCCTTAAAATCTACACTGGACCCTTCTAACCATCCCCTCCCTGACTTTCCTTTGCGGACAGACGCCACTCTGAACGATCTGAAAATCACCCCTGCTCAGGTGCATGTTATCATAAAACACCTTGACACTTCAAAAGCATGTGGACCCGATCTCATCCCGGCTGTGCTATTAAAAAATGCTCCGCGAAGTAGCTTCAGTTCTCTCCAAACTCTACAACAAATGCCTTAATGACTCTTGCTTTGCGGACTGCTGAAAAACTGCTTCTGTGGCACCAGTTTTCAAGAATTCTCGCGAGAGAACTGACCCATTAAATTATCACCCCATTAGCCTCCTCCCACTTTTCGCCAAAATATTTGAGTCCATAATTAACCAAGCTCAAGTTAATCATCTTCCATTTGCTAAACTTCTGACTGACCAACAATATAGATTTAGGCAAGCCCGTTCCACAGCAGACATCCTAACTGTAATCTCTGAACGTATATACCATTCACTGGAAAAAAACGGGTAGGGTAGAGCGGTAGCTCTTGATATATCTAAGGCTTTCGACAGGGAATAGCATGAGGGTGACCTCAGGAAAATTAGATCATAAAGTATCGCTGGAAAAATACTTAATATAATTAAATACTTCGTATATAAAAGAAAAATCCAGGTTGTCCTAGACGGTCGTACATCAAACAATATGATGTAAATGTGGGAGTGCCTCAAAGGTCTATCCTTGGACTTCTATTATTCCTTATATTCATAAATTACCTGCCCGAAAAAATTACCTATGAGTTGGGTATATATGTTGATGACACCAAACTCAATAACAAGCACTAAAGGAAAGCAAAGGAACACATATCTAAAGAAATGGCAGAAACACTAGAGGATAACCTCACATCTGTAGTGAAATGAGGGCAAAAATGGATGGTCATATTCAATGTTGCCAAGACTAAACTCCCTTCAATAATTACAAGAAACCTTCTCTACCACCAATAACAATGGCCAATGACGCTTTATCTGTAAGTACATCTTTTAAACTCCTTGGCCTAATGTTCACAGGAAACATGAGTTGGAACAATTACATTGAAAGCATAGCCAAGACCGCTGCGAAGTAGGTAGGCTCTCTCTCCACCGTGCTAGAAAACTACTAACACCCGAAAATATCCTGTACCTCTATAAGGCCACTATTCGCCCATGTATGGAGTGTTGTTGTCATATTTGGGCTCGTGTATCTGCTACTAGTCTCTCGCCCCTAGACAAGGTTCAAAAGAGAATCGCAAATCTGATAGGTCATGAACTGTCATCTAAGCTTCAGCCTCTGTCTTATCGACGAAATATTGCATTCCTTTGCCTTTTCTAAACGTATTTTAATGGGGAATGCTCTGACGAACTGCAAGCACTTGTGCCTCCATGACGTAAACACCCTTGACAAACCTGACGGGCAGCTAAATCCCACCCCGACACAGTAGAGCTCCCTCGATGTAAGAGAGCATTCTACTCCAGTAGTTTCTTCCCCAGAACCGCAAGACTTTGGAATTTCATTCCAGGTCCCTTCTTCCCCAACTGTACTGACATGCAGAAGTTCAAGTGTAACGTGAACCGACATCTTGCTGCCCAACTCTCTACATAGTACCCCAGTAGCTGATGCACCTGACAGTAGCCCCCTACACAATAGTGGCAATGTTCCTTGTTTGAGGTGAAAATGTAATAAAAAAATGATTTCCTGTACAAAACATACCTAAGAACACAGCAGACATATGAATTACGTTTGATGAAATTTGCAAAAGATAGACTCAGCCGTTTCGGAACCTACGAGAAAGAAAGACACAAATACACACACACACACACACACAAAGTGATATTTTTATGTCAGTGTGTGTGTATATATATATATATATATATATATATATATATTCTTTCTAAAATACAGATATTCTATCGTTACTAAAATGAATCACTGAAACTAGATCTAGTGCGATTTGAAATTTGAAACTCTGACTACGTTTGCAAATCTTTTAGTAGAAACAAGAAACTCTAGTTGTATTGAGAGAAAAGGTTATTTGGTTTTTACGAAAGTCGTTCCAAACGTAATTCTTTCTATTTTTTACTAAAAAAAGCTGTAGAGGTACGAAGACGTGCTCGGTAACGGGCACCATTTTATGCTTCAGAAGTTTTTGTTCTGCATAGTAACTATCATTCACAATGAGGCTTTGATAGCGATGGATTAGAGCTATGATGGCCCAGTCATAAATGGCATTGCCGTCCATTTCTGCGGTTGCAATTACGACGTCCTACAGCGATTGTAACAAGTAATGGCTGTGCTCTTGGGGAGACTCCATTTTTTGGACAAGCTTATGGGTTTGATATTTACTCCTGACCTGAGATGGAACATGTACATCAAATCCGTTGCCAAGGTTACTGAAATCATGGTGAGATCGTTCTACCGCTCCATTAGATACCCCACTGCTGATGCAATTCTCTACCTGTATACAGCCAAGTACGTCCAAGGATGAAGCACTGTTGTCAGAAGCTGCTAGAAGCAGGTTATTTTGATTTGACAAAGTTCAAAATAGACTTCGTAGCCGAGTAGGGAATGCCATTTCCTCTTCCCTGCAACCTCTTTCCAACAGAAGAGATGTTGCGAGCCTGCCTCTACTTAATCGTTATTTTTATGGCAAATGCTCGTCTGTGCACAAATCTATGATTCCCCTGACCTGCTTTTCAGGAAAAGGACACGTCCAGCTTAAACCACAATCAATAATTTCCCTCACTTTTTATCTGTACCTAAGCCTAAATGTCGATGAACAACGCTTCTTTCTTAGAACTGCACGCCTGTTGAACTGTTCCATTTTCCTGCTTTCAGTTGATTACAATACGGTCCTCTTCAAATCCAACGGAAACAAGCTCTTGATAAGCCACCCACTTAAGTAATCCCATTTCCTAAATTTCCACTACTAGCGATTACATTTTCGCATTGACTACTGTACACTCATTAACTCTTGTTCTCCGAGTTTTTATAAGTGGTGACTCCTATGTAAAAAAGTAAAACTATGGCGGTACCAGGTCTGATAAATATGGATGGTAGGATAGCACCTCCGACTGAAGCTTGTGACACATGTCGTCGTGTTCAAACTTGTTTGTGACCTGGCGATGTTGCAAATGATATGTTCCCTTTGTATCTGCCTTCAGCTTTTTCAACGGTTAAACATTGACAGTCAATCCTGGTTTCAAGAAATTCAGGAAGATGCCTCTTCCTGTCCAAGATGATGCATATTTTTTATTGCTATTTCACTCCAAACAAGACACAGTTGCACTTGGATGTGTCGGGCTACTCTTTAGGTCATAATTTGCAGAGAAACTGTGTAGAGAGTTGAGATCCAAGATGTGTGTTCACATTACATTTCTACATATCAATACAATGCCATGGAATTCCAAAGTGTAGCAGGTCGAGGAAATAAACTGATTCTACAAGTCCTGACACATATTCCGTCGGTCTTGTTTTAGCACTCGTGGAACCAACCTGACACGCATATTGCTGAACCTCAGGAATTAAAAATCCTATTCAATTAAATTAAATCCATATTCAACTCCGTTATTCGCCGATTAGCGCAGATTAGTTGATACAGAGACAGTTTATTCTGGGTTGTGAGATGTGCATCGGGATCTGGGGCGTGCTTTGTCACACACATTTCTGTCGACACTCTGAAATCGACGAACCTATCTCCTAATTGTACTGACATCATCTGTATTGTCTTCGTAATCGTTCAGCAGGCGCCGGTGAATGCTGATCGGTTCAAAAAGCGTGAAAGAATTCATTGATACATCTCTGCTTCTGTGTTCTTAAGCTTACAGCGTCTATATTTGCAACGGATAGATGGAACTTTCGTGTCATGACTGTATAGGTGTAATCCTCATAACAATGCAGTTTGTAAGTCTATCATAATATTCTTTATTCTGACCACCTTGTAGATGTCAGTTTTCCTTCAGTTAGCGGACCACTTTCCACTTGTCAATATATTTATAAAAGTATATATATATATATATATATATATATATATATATATATATATATATATATAGTATTACGCTTATCTTCTTTGTATTTGCGAACAGTTAGACGTTTGCTTTTTGTTCTCATACATGCTTCAACCTGTACGTATTTTAATCTGCGGACAGACATATTCTTTATAATTTTATATGTGCTTGGGGTTTGTATGTATTTTTTACGTGCATATAATCCCCTTCTTTCCTTTAGTGATCACACCCGCTTTAGTCTATCTTTTTCATAATGTTTTTTTCCAGATACCTTTCTGCTTTGTTCCTGACAAACACGCGATAAAGCTTACCGTCTTATAACTTGCATTTATCTTGCTAACTTTAGTCGCTTTCTAATATGTATGCATTTATTAGTTTTTCTAGCTCTCATAAACTGCATCCTTTTCCACCTGTAGTTGACTCCATGAATATCATTCTTAAAATTCCATGCTATTACTGTCTGCCCCCTCTCCTCAATGACTCTCTCCTGCCTTTTTCTCTTACTAATCTCATCATCATACCCTCCCACTTTTTCCCCCTTGCATAGATGTTTGAACTTCTCCCAGCTTGTGTATTTTCTTAATCTGCCTTCTATATTATTATTACACTACAAAGGATCCTTCTTCTCACCATTCCTTATCTCTGTCTATTTACTCAGCGATTTTCGAGCTGAGAAAATAATAGTAGGAAAATAATAATAAACTTATTATATAAACCTCGCCTGTCTGTTTAAATGTATGTATGTATTTCTTCCTAAAACTTTTGAAAGATGCGTCGGAACGTGCCGAAACTAGTATCGTTTTAAACCTCGAACTTTCAGGCGACAAATAACGAAAATTGGCCCAAAACATTAATTCCTTCATCACAACGGGGACATTTTCTACAAGGAGGGATCGCTTTTTCCCCCGGTGTTTTCAAAGGCATCCACTCTTTTTGATTGACTAGCCTTAATTTTGATCTTCACAACTTCTGTTCTTCTGATAGACTAATGACAAAGACGTTACGTTTTCTTTTTCACGTTCATTTCCTCCTTCGCGGTACTGGTTCGAGCCTGTCTACTACAACTGTTTTTGTTTTGCTCGAAGCACACCTTCAAACACCCGGGCAACGCCGGCCACCCAGGCTAGTATCTACTACATAATAATTAAAACTTTCCAATTTTTGAAATTTTGCTTCGAAATGCTTGCTTTCAAACCGACATTACATAACAGTATCTACTTAAAGTGACAGCGTCTCAAGTTATTTTGAACACTGTGTGTTTATTGAGTATATTTCCTTTTTTATTTAAAGTTTTATAGCATACTCCCACCATTAATTGTCGTGACTTCTCATGCAAATGTAATGAGATAAGATCCGATTAACCAATATAAAGTTACAAGCTCAACCTTTTCAGAACGATAATGCATGCTGTGGGCACGTTCATGGTGACGCTAATTAAAGCCTTTTTATGAAGAAAGTGTTTCGTGACAACATGAATGTAAAAAGGTTTTTTTAGTTGTTAGTTGTAATTCCTTCATGATGGTGAGATTTGACTATTAGTTTAACTTGTCTTGTTGAGGGGGTAGAGGATATCACTAGTTAATTGAATAGTTTTGTGTGTTATTGATCGTGTGTTTTGAGGATACCTCTGTGTGGTAGGGCATCATTCCAGTGTTGTTTAGCGCGAATGTTTAGATCCGTCTGAATAATAATTATGAAATCTACACACGCACAACGAAGTTGTGAGATATGCTAATGGGTTTTTTTATTTCTAACAGTAATAATTTTGTAATTAATAATAAGCCTCTGGCCATAGTACGTAGTTCTATAAGATTTATGAAATTATAGCTTACAACACTGGAAATATTTGCATATGTCTTTTTTATCCTTGATCAGCGTTTCTCCATACGCATGCACGTATTTTATTTTTGGGTGTTAACTTAATAAACATGGGCGAATCATTGTCTTCTTTCTTTTTGCGTGTGTCCCTCGTCTATAGTAATTAAGTCTCGTTAGTTAACGTGGATACCTCGTCCTTTACAATAAAACGCGCTACACCTATTGAGTTTTCTTCCCCTGGTTTCCTGGTGTCAGTAGCAGAGAGTGAAAGATTTGTGTTTCTTTCAGGAGAATATTTTCTAGGAGAAGTCTAATTGCACGTTACAATCAAATAAATATTTTCTAGAAGTCTAATTGCACGTTACAATCAAATAAATATTTTCTAGAAGTCTAATTGCACGTTACAATCAAATAAATATTTTCTAGGAGAAGTCTAATTGCACGTTACAATCAAATATTTTCTAGGAGAAGTCTAATTGCACGTTACAATCAAATAAATACGTGAACGTTCATGAATCACAAATCATATCATCACAATTATATCCTACCTCATGGCAACTGGTCCTACTTTAACTGAGCAATTTGTTCTCGATTATCACAATTGCGCTAACTTTCGCTCTGAACCATAACTATTATAATATTCAGAGTTTGCGGAAGGACTGTTTATTAAGAT
>NC_136488.1:75618740-75646240 GCF_053919585.1 Euprymna scolopes | reverse complement strand
ATATATATATATAGAGAGAGAGAGAGAGAGAGAGAGAGAGAGAGAGAGAGACTGAATATCCACTGTAAGGGTGCCTGCGCGAGAACTTTTGGGGCAAGTGTTGCGCAATCTCAATACACACCTCATCTGAGTGGACATTGTTAAATACCAGTGGCAATCGGAGGTTCAAAACGACTGAAAACAAAGCCTAGATAAGCGGAAAGCACATACAGCGCCTAGGATTCCCAAATGGTCACCCATCTGGTACTAGCCAGGGTTTACTTCGGTGATATGTCAACGTGACTATATATATATATATATATATATATATATATATATATATATATATATATATATATATATATATATAATCGGAAGATTATATTAAAGCACTCATGTTTTTATCTTTAAAATATTTGGATCTTGCTCAATCGTTTTGTGGAGACTTAGACAATCAAAATATATTGTCATAAGTCTATGCTTTTCTATAAAGTGTACATATCCAAAATTCAGACAATTAGGAAAAAAATAGTATCATTCACATTATAATGTTATTTGTATATGCAAGTTCAATTCGAAACAAAAGATTCTGTCTATTTTATAGACGCCATATTCATGCTAAGCAGAGTTAGCAAAAATACATAGGATTGGCTAATGAATAAAAGCATGTTTTTGTAACAAATTTTCTATTGTTTATTTAAGAATGCTCTGAGGTTCACAATAAACATTATTTGAGATTAAATGGTGAAAATTTTATATTAATATTAAATATTTACGTATATATATATATATAATATATAATATATATATATATACATATATATATATACTAGCAGGGAGACTCGTCGTTGCCAGAGATTGAATGATTACCATCGAATATTCCACACTCCTATATTTTTGTTGTCATCGAAATCCGTGAAATCGCCTGTGGGGAAGCTTCACATGCTTCCATGTAGTAATTTAGTCCCTAATATATGTTATTCTACATTGCACTCTAGAGAACCTACTGTTTCTTTTATAATATTTTATAGAGACCTCTTTTCACATAGTGAAAAAAAAGAAATTTACGTGTGGCGTTTTAACCTACAGATCACACCATGCAAAAAATAAAACACACTATCAACTTACTCACCATAAACATTTCACGGCCCGTTGTTCTATCACTCTTGCTAAGCGACGACATCGAAAAATGGCTTTACCTATGATAGACCCATTCAAATAACTGTTTCGATTATCGATTATCGATAACTATCGGGGTATTCTAGAACAAAACTTAACTAAGATCACTCCCAGACATATACTCTAAAGTTCTTTAAATTTTAAAGAAAATCTGTTCAGCCGTTTCGGAGTTTATAAGGACCGAACTCACACACACGCAGACAAAGTTGCATTTATAATTGTAGAGGTTGAGATAGAGATACAGTCATTACTCTGTATCGCTGTATTACATCCCTTTGTGTGGCTGGTAAACGAAGCTGTGATCCAACTGTCAACTATCAAGTTGGTAACCGACTATTTAAACTGTTGCCGACGGGGGTTGTAAGTGATATCTCCAATAGGTTATAAACATTGCTCCATGCGGCCGTTATATGTGCTTTCTGTTCTTCTGTACAAATCTCTTCTATATTTAGATGTAGAATTTAGATTTAAATTCATAGTAATTACTAATATTTTATGAGAAAAAATAAATAATTCAAAACAAGTTAGATTAATTTAATCCTGACGATGAATCCTGAATGATTGAAAAGTATTCAGACTTATGATAATATGGTTATTACATCAGCCAGTTCCCGCCAGAAGTGAAGACGGTTATTCGGAAGTTGCAAAGGATCGAAAATAGAATTAATAGACAAAAAACGTCTATTTTATTTAATGAAATATACCATATGTATATATATATATATATATATATATATATAGTAATTTATAAAATATATATGGCGATTAAGCTACACTGAATATTCTGCGTTTCATCCAACTATAGGATTCGTCAGGCTTATGCGCATAAGCCTGACGAATCCTATAGTTGGATGAAACGCAGAATATTCAGTGTAGCTTAATCGCCATATATATTTTATAAATTACTAACTAGCTCTACCTACGTATTGAGCACTTTTGAAGTAAATACTTAAAGTTTACGCATATATCTATACTTTCGTATAGTAAATTTATGTGAATAAATGAAATAGTTATATATATATATATACAGAGAGAGTGAGAGAGAGAGAGAGAGATCGTCATATAATGACTAGATCATTCTGACTGACGTTAGAAACATTTAATGAAATAATTGTTTAAAATTCAACAATATCTCTTGCGATTAATGATAACCGAATGGATATGATTCTTGCTAATGAAGCCAGGAATACCTTCTGTCGCCGGGTTTAAGTCTATCGGCTGGTGTTAGTCGTGACAACCTGTATTGAAGATTCCCGAAAGGATGAAACACTAGTTTCTGTAGGTATTTAATAATTATTAGAGTAAATAATTATATATATATATATATAAATATATATATATATGGGTGTGTGTGTGTGTGTGTGTGTGTGTGTGTGTGTGTGTGTGTGTGTGTGTGTGTGTGTGTGTGTGTGGATAGATAGAGTTACATCGCTGAAAGATATTGTACTGATAATATTTATTAAGAACATAAAACTAGTAAAACCCTATATCTCTGCATTTAAATTATATTGTATGAATATCATCATTTAAGCGTGGTGCACGTGTTATTTTCTAACATAAAATTAAAGTGAAAAGCAAAATCGCGTAAAGTTAGCGGCTTAGAAATTTTTAACAATTTCTTTAAACTGTGACAATCTTCAACTATCATGAGTCTAAACTTGTTTAACACTCAGTTTCGAAAGCACGTGTTTTATTAAATTTTTAAACGAAATAAAAAAAACCATTTGCTAATAGCGTTCATTGTATTAATTCTCTATTTTGAGGAGATGCTCCTACCCCACACTTCCATCCATTCGAACAATGTGAGTCTGTGACAACTTTTGCCGTTTTCTGCTACGAAAAGCTATTTCGAATTGTGCGACAAAACGTATAGAAACAACTGCAAAAGGACAATAGGAATTAACACTAAAAAAAAAACTGTCGAGAAGAGAAATTTGAAAATAAAAATGGCAGAGAATTAACATAAAAAGATATGGATTTGAGTAATCTATCTCTAAGGAGTAGAAGGACGTGTATTTTTCTTTATATCAATCTTGTTTGAGATTTGAGAGAAAACAACGGAACGAATAACGTTTTATGGTGAGGAAAAAACAGATAGGGTGAATAGGACGAAGAAAACCAACAACCGGAAAAATTCTTAAAACTAAACAAAAGAATAGAAGAATAAAATGAAGGGAAAGATGAAAAATCATGTAAATGTTAATAAAAGCGAATATTAGTTGACGTAGGCAAGACGATGAAGATGAAGAAGAAAACTAGATACAACAAGAAAACGAACTAGAAGATAGTGGGTAGTAGTAGTAGTAGTAGTAGTAGTAGTAGTAGTAGTAGTAGTAGAAAAGAAAAAAAAGAGCAATATCAACAAGAGAAGAGAAGGGAGTGACAAAACGAAGAGCAAGACGAAACCGGGAAAAATACAAGAAAAAGAAAAAAAGAAAAAAATGAAGACGACAAAGACGCGAAAACGAAAAGAACAAAACTAGAGCAGTAGAAGAGAAGCCACATAAAAAAAGAGAAGAAGAAATGTAAGACTACTAAGTCAATTAGAAAAAAAATGAAGAGAAGAAAGAAAAGAAGAGAAGGAAACAGCCAAGGAAAGAAGGAAGGAAAAAAAGAAGGATATTGCATGACTTCATACATGCTATCTATATCTCCTCCTAAGGTGCATACGTTTCATTTCTTATTTAAATTATTTTTTAAACTCATAACAAAAACGATAGAAATGGTGGCGTCCTTATTTAATCTCTCTCTCTCTCTCTCTTTCTATCTCTCTCTCTTTCCATTTTTATCTCATTCTTCCTTTCTTTTTCTAATACGAAGAACGAGTTAAAGATGCCGCTCATTCAAATCCTCTCATCTCACCCCTCATCATAATATGTCCCAACTGAGAAAATATATTTAACCCTTTCGCTTTTTTAATATTTTTCTTCTTTGTGAGACGATAACATCGGTGTCATTATCAGCAGCAACAGCAGCAGCATCATCACCACCATAATCATTGGCATTACTACTCTCATTATCACTATCATCATTATCATCATCGTCGTCATCAAAATCATCATCATCATCGTGATAATCATCACAACTATTTTCGCTTCTACGATGACAACCAACATCATGGTCATCATTATCACTATCACGAATAGCAACAGCAGCCACACCAGCTACAACAACAATATCACCACCTCCACCATGTTCAGCAGGGTCACTGTCATCATCATTATTATTATTAATAGTATTATTATTATCATTATTATTAGTAGTATAATTATTATCATTATCATTATTATTATTATCTTTATTATTATCATTATTATTTTCATTATTATTCTTATTATTTTATTATCATAATCATCATCATTATTATTATTATTATTATTATTATTATTATTATTACTGAATTTAAAAAACAAAAAAGTACGAAAGAGAAAAGTTAAAATGCAGGCGGGAAATTTCTTTTCCTCTTTGGATATTTTCTCTATTTCTTTGTGTTTAATTTTGCTAATAAACTGAATAGACCTGCCATGGGAATGAGGCCTGTCGACTTCAAACAGCAAATATACCCACCCACCCTCTTTTATTTCAAAGGTGAAAAGTACTTTTTTTTTTCAAAAAAAAAAAAATAATGATAAATTCTAAATTAGTGGAAAAAGAAAACCAGAAAAAAAAACAAAAAACAAAACAAAAAAAAACGAAATATTTTAGTCATCCCTGAAGACGTTCCATGCTTCATCTTCATCTTTTTCACATTCTCTTCCGTCAATTACCTTTTTCTTTCTTTCTTTTTATCTTTCCATCTTCCTTTCTCCTTATCTAATCTACGGTGTTGTGTTTATTTCTTTGGTGGCTTGCTGGTTTGAAAGGTGAGGATATTAGGGGAACGGGGGAGGGGGTGAAACAAGTTTATTTCGAGCTGAGTTACGTTCGAAAAAAATGTTCTTTCAAAAAGTAAACAAAATGGCTCCCGCGTGGCCCTTCTTCCTCAAAGAAGATCTTCAAGATCTTGTTTACGTGCGTGCGGAGTGACACTGGATCTGTTCAGAGAAATATGAGATAAAAAAAATTCTTTTTATGTTCCATTGATGAACTAGCGGAAGTATCTGCTGTTGTCGGGCGCCAATAAGTAGAAGAAATCAGATTATAATAACGCGAACGTTTCCTGTCTATAACTGTCACTGCGTGGAATATCTTAAAGTATGCACTTGTAAACATATAATTTTATTCTGAAACATTGGGAGATATGTTTCAACTTTTTTAGTAACACTGTGTGTATTGTATGTAGATGTATGTATATGCATATATATTTCTGAACTATTAGAATAGACTGCCTCGTATATGATTGTTGTAACAATATAGACTACAAGAATGTATGAATGTCCGAATATTGTTTATATATATGTTATATGTGTATGTGTGTATGTATATATATGTATATATATATGTATGTATGTGTGTATGTATGTGTGTTTATATATGTGTATATATATATGTATATGTGTATATATGTGTATATATATATATGTATATATATGTATATACATATATATGCACCCGTCTGGAGTGTGGTAGCATACTATTGAATGTACGAAGGGGTTACCACGCTACAGAAGTAAAGAAAAACGCTATTATTCGTCTCTGTATGTCTGTAATGTGTGTGTGTATATATGCGCGGGTGTGGCAAAATGTAGGCATTTATAAGTATATTGATATATGTATATAGGTACATGTGGTATTTAGATAACTTTCGTGTTTTATATTTATTCATAGTTTGTTTGTTTATTTGTTTTCATTTTATTTTATTTTTATTTTTATTTAATTTTATTTATTTTTGTCTTGTTTTATTTACCTTAATGTAATTTTAACTCTATTCCTGCGTAGTTTCAGAGTTATTGTCTAGTTTCAGTGTGTGTGTTGTGAATAATAAAAAAAAAAGCGTACAGCATGGATTCGCTTTTGGATATACGTATTAATGTGTGTGTGTGTGGCGGTGCCTGTGTATGTGTGTGTTATGTGTGTGTTGCATGTGTGTGTGTGGGTGGATGTAGATTAAAAGGCACCGGTCAGTACTTAGCTGACCATCGCTAAGGTTCTTAACTTACAGACTCCAAGACAAGAAAACTAAATTCTCAAGTACCTTATGCCATAAGACCAAAAGTTAGCTTGGAAGGGGAAAGGGAAATGAAAAAGATGTTTATTATCTTCAAAAGACCTCACTCATCCTTTTACCGTTTTTTATGACTCCCACCCAGGTTGCATGCTAACTTGATAAACGAAATAGGAACATGTATTTGGTGGAAATATCACTTTCGACGGTAATCCTTGGCCTGAAGACGTAATCTTCCAACGTTGGTGATTACAGAAACATGTATGCACATATGTAGCCATTAATGTTTGTATAAATAAAATTAATATATATATATATATATATATATATATTATGTATATAAAAACATTTGAATACTATTAGCGCTGTTATATTTATACTTTTCTGTTGATGTACACGTTACGAAGACGTATTAGATGACAAAATAAAAGTTTATTTCTTCCAAGTATGCATATTTCATTGTCTATATATATATATATATATATATATATATATATATATATACATATATATATATATATATGCATCTTCCCTTCATGTTCTAATTAATTTCCCTTTAAGTTATTTCAGTTTTCACCTATACGACCAGTAGTGCTACTAAGAAAATGGGAATATATCTCTCACTGTTTCAGGATAAAATTCGATATTTTTTAAGTATAAACTTTGAACTATACAACCCAATGACAGTTATCGACAGAAAACATCCGCGTTATAATAAGCTAATTACTTCTACTAATTGACACCCAGCATCAGCGGATATTTCTGCAGTACACCAGGAAATGTAAAAAAAAAAAAAAAAAAAAAGTAAAATAAAATACTCTCATATTTCGCTAAACAGATCCAGTGTCACTCCGCGCGGTCGCGCGTAAATATCATCTTGAATATTTGCTTTGAGAAAGAAAAGCAACAGGAAAGATATTTTGTTTATTTGTTGATTTCCTAGGTTACACAGCTCCCCCCCCCAATGCTTCAGTCCTTTCTTATCCTACCACACATTCACCTTTTAGACCAGCATACAACTATTCAAAGATTTCATTAAAGTCCTGTCAAATGTCCAGTTAGTAAAACGATTGAGAGAATTGCTATTTGTTTTCTCGATTGATCAGTTAACTTTGTTACATTATAGCTTTCTTGTCCTCTTTTGGTTCTATAGTATTCCGGAACAGGAATTAATCTAGCCTGGTGGAGTATCCAGCTAACTGCTGTTACTTGGGAAAAATCAGGTAGGGAAAATACACCATTACTATTATGAGATAGTGTATATTTGGACTTTCAAACAATGTTATGTTGAATGTTTGGGCAGAGTTTAATTTTATGACGAAATATACTCATTTCAATCTGAGAGACCTTTGTACAGAGTAATACACAAGGAGAGTGTCTACTATATAATTCAATTTCCCTTAATGCTTATATATATATATATATATATATATATATATATATATATATATATATGTCTCTGTGTGTGCGTGCGTACGTTTGCGTGTGAAAATGTGGTTTAATTCCACAAGCGTCGTCATACTATTTACACATATTTCTCTTAATACTTAAGCATCTTTAAGATTTCGTGGAGTCACTATTAAAATATAAGTATATCTCCCAAGAATTTAAAATAAACACATATATTTCTTTGAGAAATACGACGCAGGGCGTGTGCGCGTATCCATTTCGTTTAGTTTGACCGCAACGAATTCAAATTAACGTAATAGAATCAATAAAAGGGATATCTTTTCGCACTCGATAATTTCTTGGCCATTTAGTATATATATATATATATATATATATTATAATAAGTATTAAATGCCTACAGACACCAGTGTTTCATTCTTTCGGGAATCATCAGTGGGATGCGACGTTGTTTGGCTTGGGAAATAATTATATAATCTTTCACATTCTGAACATTGTATGTATATATATATATATATATATATATATATATATATATATATATATATATATATAGTACATTTGAAGGGTTTGAATTGCTTACACAACACCACGTAAGCGTGTATCTCTGTGCAAGAGTTTGTCAGGAAAATCTGATAGGAAGATAATTCGCCATACAATAAACCCTGATCAAGTATTCAAAATAAGATAGTATTCGATTTAAAGCTAAAAATCGAAGTCATTTAAAATACTATATTATTCACAAATACTTTCTCAAATTTTTGTTCAAAAATTCCTTCAGTGAATAATTGTCCACCCTTTGTAACTTCCAGAAAGTTGTATATTGATTAATGTTGAGATATTTTTCTCCTACCTATTCTTAAGTTGCTGCGTACTTTATTTTAAGTAAAATTTTAAATTCTGGTATCAATAAGATGTTTTGGTGAAGAGACTTGGTAATAATAAATATCTGTTTTGTTTGAGAAACGGTACACATAACTTGCTGATGTTAAAATCTTTATACCGATATAAATTATTATATAAATGTGTGTGTTTTTATTTAGAGAGTATAATATACACATATATATGTATGTGTGTGTCTGTCCGTAAGTTTGTAAAGGCTGGGCGCATAGCTAAGTTTAGTTTGACCATAATGAAGGCAAATTAATGTAATTATATTAGTCGATATTTGGCGAAGCCTTTTAGCGATCGAAAGCCAATATTTGAAGTGCGTATCATGGCGAAACAATGTCCGTAAAAGCCAGTACTTATCCGGATTCCGCGGGCGAACAATAACCATCTTGTAACTGATACCAATTCATGAAAGGCTGAAGTTGAGTGGTCAATTGGTTGGACAGCCAGTCCCCACCCCTTACACCATGTATACAGGCCGAAATAATACATATTTGTGATGTAAAGGACAAAGGCGCGTGTTTCGCTGAGTAGATAGCATAGGAGACTGGAGGTCGTCAAATACTGAGGCGGTTGCCTACCATCGCTCCTCTGTCTACTTGTTCTTATTTTCTGTTTTTTTTAATGACCGACTTTAATATATATATATATATATATATATATATATATATATATATATATATATATATATATATATATATATAAAGCAAACGCCGCCACTTATCAGAGGGCGAAAGGTCACTCGAAGATAAGGCTTAATGGTTGGCGGTCAGACAAAACCGTGATTGTTTGTTATGGTGGCGGAAATTTCATAGAATTTGTCTATCTGAGAGGGCGACTAAACAAAATGTATTTCACGTTAGACTTAAATAGGACAATATTTAGTATGTTGGGAAGCAGTCTCGCGTTATATTTCCCACGGTTAGGTAGATTATGGAAATAAACTTTGCTTAAGGAATTTTCGGTTATCATTAGTAAGAGAGAGAACGGGGGAATGGAAAATCATTTACATTTGTAGCTAGAAAAGGTTTTATTTTGATTGCTTTACACGGGGAGGAAAATTAGCAGTGAAATACATTTCAGCCTCTTTTAAAATTACTCTCTTAAATACGTAGTTCCACATAGGTAGTAGCAAACTGCAGACACTTGTGCCCCCACGACGTAGACACCCTAGACAAACCCGACAGGCAGCTAAATCCCACCCCACACAGTAGAGATCCCTAGATGTAAAAGATCTTTCTACTCCAATAGTTTCTTCCCCAGAACCGCTAGACTCTGGAGTTCCATTCCAGGTTCCTGCTTCCCTAACTGTACTGACATGCAGAAGTTCAAGTGCAACGTGAACTGACATCTTGTGGCAATGGGCCTTGTTTGGGGTGAAAATGTAATAAAAAATATTTAAAAAAATATATATAGTTTCGTCCTCATGAAATTCAGAACTCTCACGAACCCGAGAAAACCGGGTGTTTATATTCTCAGACATAATTACCCACATGTTACCGAGCAATTAATCGTTTTCTTAAATATGGCCTTTTACCACATATTATGTTTGCCCCTAAAAACTTACATTAACGACCGGTATCTTTTTTCCTTTGTTTAACAATACAAGGAGATAGACCGTCATCAGCAGTTCGATATAGAAACAAATGTTCTTCAGAATAGGAGTCCAGTTTTCGAGCACAAAAATACAAAACGTTTTCAATGAGAATTTCTAATACACATTACCAAAAATAGATGTTTATTATTATAACTCATTATAACTGTTCTTAATTTTAATTTACTTTTAATAGCATAAAATAATAACTGTTAAAAATAAATCCGTTTATCCATCGTAAAAGTATACACAAATTAATCTCATATATTTATACTTTGTGAGATTATTCTCTCTGCCATTTTTGACATTCATTCTCATTACATTCGAATACGTATGAGCATTCTAAATATAATAAATCTGCATCTTTTTCTCTTTCACTTTGCTTCTTCACATACAGCGTTAAAACGAAATGTTACGTTGCTTATTGGCATTTGTACAAAATAGATACTCAATCGGCTAATGTTTGTTTTAGACGATTAAAAAATATATTGTATTATTTTAGACTATTAAGAAATATATGTTATTATTTTAGAATATTTAAAAACATACTTTATTATTTAGACTATGTAAAAAACTTTTTTATCATATTAGACTATTCAGAAAATATATTTTATGATTTTAGACTATTAAAAATTATAATTCATTATTTATGACTATTCAAAAATATATTTTATAATTTAATACTATTTACAATACTTTCTATTATATTAGCCTTTTTAAAAATACGATTTATTATTTTAGAATATTAAAAAATATATTTTATTATTTTAGACTATTTAAAATATATATTTTATTTTAGACTATTTTAAATATACTTTACTATTTTAGGCTATTTAAAATACTTTTTATTATACTAGACCATTTAAAAATATATTTTATTATTTTAGAGTATTTAAAAATATATTTGATTATATTAGACGATTTAAAAAATATATTTAATTATTTTTGACTGTTACAAATATATTGGATTATTTTAGACTATTTAAAAAATATACTTTATTATTTTAGAATATTTAAAAATATATTTGATTATTTTAGACTATTTAAAATATATTTCATTATTTTGGATTATTTAAAAATATACATTATTATTTTAAACCTTTTAAATACTTGTTATTATATTAGACTATTTAATAAATATATTTTATTTTTTAGAATATTTAAAAATATATTTCATTATTTTGGACTATTTAAAAATATATTTTATTATTTTATAATATTTAAAAATATATTTTAATATTTTAGACTATTTAAATTACTTTTTGTTATATTACCTTATTAAAAAAATATATTTTATTATTTTAGAATATTTAAAAAAATATTTTTTTATTATTTTAGACAATTTAAAATATATATTTTATTATTTTAAAATGTTTTAAATTATTCTGTAATTTAACTAAACAATTTTATAAAAAAAAAACATTGTAAACACGTAACAATCTAACGAAACCTACTAATGGAATGTTTGTTTCCGTTTCAAATTAATATGTTATTTACTCAAGCCAAATAATGAAATATATGAATTATGTGTTGTTACTGTATTGAAAACAACCCAGTTTTTTAATGGCTTAAGATTTATGGACAAAAATAAATAAATACATTTGCTCAGAAACTTCATTTAATCATGCTGTAAGTTTTTTTTAGAGGCTATTCATTTATGAAAAATTTGGAAATTGACTTAAACCATCTTTGCTTCTTCCATATTTATATTTATCTAATTTCGTCTAAACATTTTGTTACCTAACACTACTACAACTATTATTATCACACATACTCACATTCATGCTTACTAATGTTGTTTACCATCTTCCTGTTGAAAAGCATGAAAATAACGTCATTGCTTATAAGCAATCTTTTCTTGTAATGGTAACAAACTGAAACATGAACATTAACTACTAAGGAGAGACCGAATATTTTATACATTCGACCTCTCATCCAGCGACATTTGACGTCTATATAACACATCAAAGCGTCTTAGCTACGCTCCTACCCACCCTATGTACGCTTAACAATTCCAAATTCACATATCTTATTTATTTTACGTGTATTGCTGCAAAATACGAATAACGATTTTAAAAACTATTCTGTATTTCGTCTGACAATTTATCGTAACCGCTTACAAGTTAATTTAAAATAAAACATACCGCAAACATTGAATTCATCCCGACGCGCCCACTCATCGATATGACCACGGCTTTTTTTTCTGCACCAACTCAAAGTGCCTCCCCAAATAAAAGTCTATTCCATTAAAAAAAACAGCTTTTCCATTAAGCAATAAGAATGTAAATACTTTAAAGTACTTATGCAGATTATGACATTATTAAAAAATATTCTGTACTTTCACTAAACAATTTAATAAAAAAACAGCATTGTAAACAGATAACAATTCAAGCAAACATATTGGAAACATTGAATTGAACCCTAGGAGTGCACTTCCAAGATAAAACAAACTATTTTATTCAAAAGAATTTTATTTTTAGTTATGATAAAACATTATCAGTTTTAATTAATTTATAGATAATTTTGGCGAATACGAACCTGACTTTTAGAAACTACTCTGTACTTTCTCTGCACTAGTTAATAAAAACATACTGTAAATACATAGGTCCATATGCAGCATATATAACTTTAAAATAAATAATGTTTTTAACACCCAAGAAAATAGAATTCAGTGTTTCGGATTTCGTTTTACTTCCAATCAGTGCCCATTTTGACATAACGCTATTCTTAACTTGATGTTTTGTAGCCAAATACATTAACATTACCATATGTATATATATATATATATATATATATATATATATATATATATATATATATATATATATATAATCAAACCACGCTGCAGCTTACAAACGTATGAAGGCCATAGAATGCAAAGACTCCAGTCAAATCCTACTTTGGGATCATCAGTTGAGCATATTCAAACGCAGGTTTTGAAACCTGCGTCGTTTGCACGTGAGGCGAACACCCTGCTACCTGAGCTACCAAACTACATACAAGAAAGTCTATTAACTATCACAGATCAAGTCAGCAGCTGAGAGATCCGACTGTGGAATATACCTACTTCTTCTTAACAAGGGTTGTAGCTATCTAACTACTAAGAACCCAGGTCGCAGTCTCATCATTTATCGTCTGCAGTTTGTTTGTTCTGTTTTAGCTAATAAATAGTCTTGTATGCGGCGTGGTCGCTCAGGTGGCAGCCTAACATGCAAACGATTCGGGTTTTGAATCCTGACTTTGGATATGTTCCACTGATGAACTGAAATAAAGTCCAAACTCGAGACTTTGTTTCTGTTCTGTTACATTGTAATCAATAATCGAATTTAATTATTAATATCTTGAACATATCCTTTTATGTATATGACTGTTTTGTTATACAAATTGGAAATATAGGTGTATTCGAACGACCACTGCTCATGTAGGTTTCGATCTTGAAAATGAGTAATATTTTTGTAATGAAATCAGTTTGCGATTTAGATGACGTCATTAATCAATTATTGAAAGCGAAACAATCCAAATCCTCATTCGTATTAAGGATAACAAATATAACACATTCTGTTTTTATTCCGTCCAGAAGGATCAGAAAGAAATGTGAATTGCATTGTTATGATGACTGAACTAAAGCATTCAATACCTTAAAATGTATACTTTCAGTTACAGATATTGACGGTGTAAGAAAGAATTCCCTGTTGTGGATGTACCTTAGAAACAGATATGGCTTATTGAAATCCCGAGAAAAGTCCATTGGGAATGGTTGTGACAATGTAGAAAAATAAATTCTATAACACAAGACCGGCTTGTTTTAATGGCAAAAAATCCGTATTCGTGGCCATTCAATTTTTGAGTAAAAAATAGGAGGATTTACTTTTGGAACAACGTATTTCTGTTCTGTTAGCATCTCTTTGAAGAGGGTATATATTTTATAATTTAATTCCTTTTCTTTTTGTTCTAAATGTGTTAAGCTATTTCGGAATTCATCAAAATCTCATAACTTGCATTGCCCCATTTAGGTGTGAGGCGTGAATTTGCCAGCCGGGTATAGATTACAAAAGCTACAAGTGTCCTACGATATCTTCCTTGTATACATACATACATACATACATACATATATACATACATAATACATACATACATACGTAATCAAAGGGTCCAACAACTAAAGTCAAGTTTCCCGGCTATGTCGAGACTCTAACATCAAAGTAAGTAAACAAGCTCTGCACTAGAAGGTTAAATTATGGCCCTTCCTACACACCTGAAAATCATCTCTTCTCATGCTTTCCTTCCCAGTTCAAAAACACTCAAAGTTTCTATGCCTAGTTAGATGCTACAAAATAGATACAACCAGCTTGTAATGTAGAGAGGAGGGACTTTACAATTAGCACTACATGGAAATAGCTCGAGACAAAGCAAGAAGCCACTTGATGTAAGGACATAACAAAAAATTAACACTGATTATTGCAAGCACTGGAGATGCCTTTCTTAAATAAAGCAACGCTGTACTTAGACGGAATACAGTTAGCAGGAAGTGAGTTCAACAAACATTGCCGTTCTTGGAAAGATGCTACTGGAATAGGAAGTTGTATTACAATGAGGTATTAAAACAACTATTTGATGGAGACCCCTAGACAAACGGGCCAAACGAGATGAAACAAATAAAGTAGGGAAAATATCAGATAATTATGCATAATACATTGTAATGACTTACCGATAAAGCTTGAAAAATCTGTCAGAGTAGAACAATAATGTAAACATTGTGTAAGAGCGTAGGAACCTTTTGTATGAGAACATGTGTAAAAGACAAGCAAATAGGAAAGAACATTTCATCATTTCCTTTACCAGGTCTGTCACAAGAAGTCTAAGAGGTGACCTTTTTTAATATAAGCCTACTTAAATACTGAAATGTTCGATTCACAACCAGTGAGTTACCACATGATCAGGCTCGACCAATCAGAGCTAACAGATGCTCTCTTACAAAAATCATCATGAATTAAATAACGCTCCAATTAGAAGAAGCAGTATTACTTTCAGTATCAGGTTTTCTTTCCGTTAATGTATTAAGATATGACATTTGGAACACGCAATTTCCATTTTAAAAGGCGTAATATTTTAATTAAAACTTCGTCGAGTCATTATACGAAGCGAGTCGAAAAAAAATCACCAACCTATGAAGAATAAAAGTAAATAATTTATTTGATTAAATTCACTTTTACTTTTCTATTTTCGTATTTTATTATTTTAGTACTTTTTTTAACAAAAACGTAATCCGTTTTCTCTGTTCATTTGCGGCCATCATTAACCTTTTACGTGGCATTATTAAATCTCGTTTGAGCTCGAGGTTGATATCGTAAGATTATAATATTGGTGTGATTGAAAGAAAATTATAAGTGTTTCATGATTTCAAAAATTTAAATTTTTCACAAAATTATTATTTTTTTTAAATAGCATAATATATTTCTGTAACAAAATTACCTAATTATATTAGATATGACAGAAATGCATAAACATTAATAAACATTGCAAGCATTAAAATGACGGTAAAATAACAGACAGGTAATTTGAAGCTTTCAAATTAAATATGAGATAATTTAATCTGCATGTTTCTGTTAAATATATGCTATGTACAGTTTATATATATATATATATATATATATACGCATATGTCATCATCATCATCATCATGCAGTTCGTCAGTCTTGACGGTGACTAGTTGGGGCCTCAGTGATTTATCCATCGGTGTTGGCATAGCATCACTCCATCACCACAGGACTTTCCAACTTGGCTCCAAACTTGCTTATGCAGTTTAGATACAGTATCTGATGAGCATCAGATAAACACCCTCTGAACCTCTAATGGTCAAGTCCAGTGAAACGAACCTGCGACGATTGGCAGCAGAGGAGACCGCAGCTTCTGGCCGAAAGTAATCTCAGTGAGGTAAACAGTCGCCCCATCGTGTCCGCTAATACGCCTTTTCTTTCTGGATGAGGTTCCATAGTCTTTTAAGGAAAACTGCAAGGCAGCAGTAGGATTTGAAGTCAGAGTTTCCATCTCTTAGCCTTTTGCAGTGAAAAGGCTAACAAGGCAGTGGTGTTTGATTTTAGGGTTGGTTCCGCTAGTCTTCGCCCGGCCAAGGGCACACACAAGACAGTGAGGTAGAGGTTAGTAGTGTGCCAGGGCATGCTCACACATCAGTGGGCCATGACACACTACCTCTGGAGTCCTCTAATACTCCGAGATCTCATACAAGTTTAGCCTGGGGCCGCAAGCCAGCCAGTTACCGGGTGAGACCAACGTGGAGGCACTGTAGGAGTCTTGAGGATGTACTAGCAGGGAAGACATGCATAACTGCTCCTTTTTCATCGTGAGGTAAGCCAGCCGTGTTAGTTGGAAGCGAGAAGGCATGAAAGCATGAACCTAACACTAACTAATACCTAATACACTAGACGCATCACATCCCTCTGCCGGATTAAGAATCCAAACGTACACACTCTGCGTATATATATATATATATATATATATATATATATATATATATATATATATATGTGTGTGTATGTGTGTGTGTGTGTGTGTGTGTGTGTGCGTGTTCTAGGAACTGACGTTCACTCTTGATCTTAAAAGGAACACATGCTTCAAATCTTTTGCCAGGATAGATGGATAAATGTAGGTATCTCACTTTCGATGCAATCTTCTATCTGCATAAGAGCCAAATACGTCCTAAAATGAAAGAATGTTGCTACACCTCGGCAGGTGTTGCTAGCCGCGACCTATCGTGCTTGGATAGACTTCAAAACCGACGTCGAAACCTAGTAGGTGTTCTTCCCTCTCTTCCCTGTAATCTTTTATCCAGAGCAGAGACGTTAAGAGCCTGTCTCTGCTCTATCGTCATTTAGGTGGCAAGTGCTTGTCGGAGTTCAAATTTATTGACCAGCGTTGCCAAACTTTCAAATAAACAGTCAACTAGCTACAACCATTATCAACAACTTCCCTCACTCTCAACATGTGCCTAAATTTAGAGTCCATGAACAAGGTTTCTTTCCGGTAACTGCCAGTCTGCGGAACACTGTTCGACTAGTCTACTTTCCGGCCGATCACAATAGTGTACCTTTTAAGTTCAATGTAAACAAGTTCTTGTTTAGCTGTCCCCTTAAATAATCCAAAGTCTACCCAATCTACACTACTAACGATCACTACACTACCACCTTACATTCATTAACTTATCCTCGAGTAGACTTCAGGCTCTTGTAATATATATATATATATATATATATATATATATATATATAATGTATATAATTTATATATATTTATATATGTATCATTTATAATATATAGATATACATATATATATATATATATATATATATATATAACATATATCTATACATATATGCAGAGAGAGAAAGCGATAGAAAGAGAGAGAGAGAGAGAGATGAACAGGAGTGCACAAATAAATTGTTTGCCAATGTTTCAGTGACTACTTGGCATTACAATATGTTTAAAGCCATATGCGTGCATTTCAATTCGCCTACACGGGACGGTATCGCGGATGCTAAACGCTCCACCATCGATATATGTAGGTACCAGCCTTTGTATGAACATGTATTCGGCGAGAGACTTAACTTCTCTCACGGGGCAGGTTCCAACTATCTTTTCAGCTTAACCTTATAAGAACGAGATTAGCACGAGAACTGAAATTATTACGTAGTGTTACATAGGGGTGTTATTTTCGAGGGTACCAAATCTGGTGAGTATGTTTGATTGTTCTTATTTAGATGACGACTTATATATTTGTTGTTTTTCATGTTTGTAAGAGTCTTAGAATGATAAAGACAGTCTTAGGGGTGTTCATGCTGAATGTTGTGAGATGCTAGATATTATATATATTCATTGTAAGTGTTCATATTGTTGCAAGATGGAGACATAAACAGGTATATATAAAGAGAGAGAGAGAGAGACAGTTCTTATATATAACGAGACAGACAGTGTACATGTTACTACAAGAGCACCAAGCCTGTAATTCAACTAGAAGAGATTTTTTAATATATTGATAGATAGACCGAGAGACAGTGCGTTTGACATTTACGTTTGACAGTTGTACATATAATATAAACACGTTACCTTTCTCGTTGTAATGATGAACACAGAAGACGGCAGTTATAAAAACACATGATGATACGTTTATTTCTTCTTCGACCGGTCGGACATGATTTTGTATTTCAAGGATTCAAAGTTGTTACATGGTTATCTCTAAAACCCTCTCACATCCAGAGGGGGCATTGACTCTAACGGAAAATCGGTCTGAACCTCTCTGCTTCTCTGATCTGACTGATCTGATCCCACCAACTAACTTCGAACTCTTTCCTATATTGAGAAATCACGCGTATGTCTGGTCAACCTGACTACAACTCACGTGTTATCAACATACGCGATTTTCACGTTTTTGAAACGATTTCTGACGACCAGGAAATTTCCCATTCTCTTTGTTGTTTTACAAAGCAATTTATCCTACTTCTCTAATTATGTAACCCATATTTTATTATGCATTCCTTCTAAGAATGTGAATAGTTACCAGCCAAATTTGTATTTATTAAATATTTTAACAGAATCAACAATTTACTGGACATTCCATTTATAATAACATTCTGTGTTTATTTTAACTTATGATTGGAATTCTCAATTCCAAATCTAGCTTCGCAAGTTCGAATCCTTGACTATCCTAGTTCATATTTACTCACAAGAACAGGATTCTTTTCTTGTAACATCAGTATTAAACTCTACTTCTGTCAAGCAAGCTTCACATAAAATTATGCTTGTGTTTTATTGAAGGGAAGAAATATTCAGGTTTATTTTATGGATTTATATTTTAGAATTGTTTTTACAACTCATCTTATATGTATAATACAACTACTACTTTGTATACTACTACAAGTAGTAGTAGTAGTAGTAGTAAAAGTTTAAGGAATTGTCCCTAGTGTTGTTCACGGTTTCGTATTCATTCTGAACGAGCTGAAATATCTGCTTATAGGAAATATTCTAGGGAATATTAAGTTCCTAAAATGTCATCAGTCGCACGTATACTTTTATCATAGGAGATTACTTTGACGACGTAGACTTCACTTAAGATCACGTGGGTCTTAGGATAGAGCTTGAAATACACGTATTAATAGTCAAAAGTTGGGAGTCAGAGAGAGCAGACCCAGTCTGTAGTAAAAAAGAAGGAAGACGGCCCACGGACAACAATGGCTCAAAGTAGAGAAAAATATCAATAGAAAAAAATCCATGGTCAGCGTTGCAGCTTTCCAATGGGGGAAAAATCCGGAAAAAAGCTGCTGTAAGTATCACAAAGATGTTCACTTGTACGAAACTTTACTTGCAGTTTTTCCTAATATCCGTCAAAACAAGACTAAGGATGGACAAGATATGCTCCGTATTAGATAGATGTTTAAACCCCCAAATCAGGTTTATTCTTTCCTTTGTGTTGTAAGGTTATTTATGTATATATTCTTGTCCCGTCATGAACTGGAATTCAACGTGCATTCACACACAACGAACTCTAGATAAAGCGATCACAACACTAGACGGTCATAGACAAACACACGTTCATACACATGTCATATAGATGACTGTGACACACATTTAACATGTATATACACTCTTCTATAATTACACCACTACAAGACAAACGTATACATAATATATACCACCAACAATATTACAATACAGCGCCTAATTGTCCTAAGTGACCAGCTATATGAAGCTTAACGTTGCTTCCTTAGGCATCACCTATAATCAAGCTTAACGCTTCTTCCTAAGTGATCCCCAATAATCAAGCTTAACGTTGCTTCCTAAGTGATCACCTATGATCAAGTTTAACCTTGCTTCCTAATTGATCACCTATAATCCAGCTTAACGTTGCGCAACTTAGATCTATTGATGACTGTGAAGTTATGTATGATAGTATCAAAAGCACCCTAGTGATAGATGGACACGCTAGACCTTGGAAGTTCTTTGCAGGAACAGGTTGATGCCCTCTCACATATAGCGTCTGGTATTACTAAATTGTCACCCATCTAGTACTGACTACTGCTCAGCTTAAGACAACTTTGTTTACGCCGTACGTTAAGCGGAGAGGTTTATATTTTTTCTGAAAAAAATGAAACTATTTAAATAGACAAGTAAAACGGTAAAAAAAGCGTCATATTTTAATTAAAAGTTCGTCTAGTCAGTGTTTCAAAAGATAGCAATCTTTTTAAAAAAAGTTCTTAAAGTAATGCTGTTATTGCTTTTAGTTTTATTTTCCATCTCACTTTTTTCACTTGTTTTGTATTGTATACGTTTTATCTATTTGCTATGTTCATTTGCGGCCATCATTAACTTGTCTCTCGTGGCGCTCTCTTTTATGATTATTAGTTTGACAAAATTTTGTTTTGCCACCTAGCGTCATAATGACGAACTATTCATATTGTCAATTTTTAGCTTCTTTACTGCAATTTGGAACGCCATTGTTTCGATGTTCTTTTATTAACTGCTAAGACCCGTGGCAATTTCACGAGTAATTAAAGAATGTATTTTTGCATCGTTTTTAATTAAGCATTATATATATATATATATATATATATATATATATATATATATATATATATATATATATATATATATATAACTACTTCATTTACTCACATAAATTAATATACGAAAGTATAAATTTATGCGTAAACTTGAAGTATTTACTTTAACTGTGCTCAATATGTGGGTAGAGCTAGTTAGTAAGTTATAAAATATATATGGCGATTAAGCTACACTGAATATTCCGCGTTTAATCCACTCTAGGATTCTTCAGTTATGCATAAACCGGAAGAATCCTAGAGTGGATGAAACGCGGAATATTCAGTGTAGCTTAATCGCCATATATATTTTAATTTTATAACTTACTATATATATATATATATATATATATATATATATATATATATATATATATACATATGATTATAAATATATGTATAATTTTAATGTGTAGGTTCGATTCAATTGATTTACTTCAATAGGATACTAAAAGCTTATATAACAAGTATCCTAATTATTTTATGGATTTCTATTTACTCCCAACAACTTTCATTCTTTTTAATCTACGGGAAAAGTAACAAATCTTTAACTGCGTAATTTTACAGATGAATAATCTGTCTCTGATTAGATGTTATGTGAATTTTCCCTCTTCAGCAAAACACGTGTAAGACGCACTATATTATCAATAAAGTATGTGTGATATCAATACACCGTTGGTTTGGAATGTTTACTTCCGATATATATATACACACACACATATATATATATATATACCTATATATATATATATTTGTGTGTGTGAATATATACATATATACATGAATATATATATATATATATATATATATTATGAGGTATACTTGGTAAAAAAAAAGGGGGAAAAGTTCTCAATACGTGAGTAGAATAAATATGTTGTATCCTGTCCATCTCATCAGACAATTCAAGCTAAAAAAGCTTTTTAACTTGAATTTTCTGATAAGATGGACAGGATTTTTCTTGTCCTGTCCATCAGAATAATTTGTGATGATTTAAGTAAAAATCCCTTAGGTTGAACAATAAAACCATACAACCATATATATATATATATATATATATATATATATATATATATATATATATATATTCATATATATATATATATATATATATATATATAATTAGTTATCATTTCAAAATTCCGAAAATTGAAGTTAATTCATGCTCATAAGTTTATATAATTATTTATTATTATTTATACAAATTTTAAATTGTCCTAGTAGTACAACGTACATGTAGCAGGTGACTACCAATCAACTTCTCAGAAAAGAATTGATGGTTCTAGAAATCTGCTAAAATGTATATTATATTAAATAAGACTAATGGAGAAGAAAAGATATATATATATATATATATATATATATATATATATATATATATATAATAAATGGACGCTATACAATATGATGATTATCCACTGATAATTTCGGTTGCACAGAAACACTGGAGAGTCAACCCGTTGGATTAAAGATAACAAGTGCGATCACTTGATCAGCCAAAGTAATGGTCGTGTGAAGTACGATAGGTAATTTTCTGCCTCTTTGGTGAGTGACATTAGATGAAACTCGCAAACGATCCGGTCATACATGTTATTATTTACACAATGCGATTTCAGTGTCCATTGTTTCCGTAAAACTGTAGGTACCGATCACAAGTATGTGTAGTGTAACTTGAATGAGGAAACAAACTTACCAAACGAATTGAGCACTCGTGTTGTTTCTTTTATAAAATTAACACATCCACACACACACACACACACACATATATATATATATATACGCGTGTGTGTAAGTAAGTATGTATGTATGTATATATAAATTTATATATATATATATATATATATATATATATGTGATACTAATCATTTACCAGCATCGAGGTCAAAAGCCGTTCGAAGGAATTAGATGGCGGAACAGTGCTATTAATGAATTTAAAAGTATGGTAGTTTTGTGGAGAATTTGAAGTTAATTTATCCTAGCTTAATGGGTATAGACGTAAAAAGGAATATTTATAATAATAGTAACAACTATGTGAAGCACTTATTTCAAATTACCTTTGGAACATAGCTGTAAAACATACTAAAATTATTTTTTTACTTGCCACGATATACATTTCTTTCTATAAAAACGTACTTATGACAAGTAAGCTTCACAAAAATATATACTTATGTTTGATTCATGAAATAAATAATTAGGTTAATTTCATGGATTTATATTCGAGGCTGATTTTTATGGCAAATCTAGTTTGTGAGAATAACATTTTAAATAGATATATAAACAGGACATAAAAAGTGAATTAGGATTGGGTTTAATTCGCTGTATAACCAAATTGCTAAGAAAGGAATTCCTTAATCTTATCAATAAATATTCTCACGTTCAGAAGCTTTTATATAAAATAATCTAATAAAAATTACTTAAAATTGTTGTGTAGTTTCCGTAAAAATGTTGAAATAATCATTGGAACTAACAATAAGAAATATAGTTAAATAACAGCAGTAAATTGAAAAATAAAAGCAAAATTTTGTAAAGTGCACGTTGTGCAATAATTTCAATTACACGTTAAATATAATTTCAATTACACGTTGAATAATAATATCAATAACAGGTTTAATAATAATTTCAATAAACACGTTGAATTATATTTCAAGTATACGTTTAATAAAAGTTCAATTACACGTTGAATAATTTCAAAATTCCTGTGGAATGATAATTTCAAACTAAACGTTGAATAATAATTCCAAAGTACACGGTAAATAATTTAAAGTCATGTCTTGAATGATAATTTCGGATATTTATTGAATAATTTTTTTAAGCTAAACATGGAATAAGGATGTAAAAGTAAACGTTTAATAATAATTTCAAACTGCACGTTGAATAATAATTTAAACACATAAGTTCCATTTGAAAACTTCACATTACACACGAAATTATAATTTCAAAGCACACGTTTTATAATGAATTTAAAATACACGTAGAATAATAATGTCAAAATCCATATTAAATAATAATTCCAAAGTACACCTAAAATCATTACATCACTTTACAATTATAATAATAAATTAAAAGTGCACGTTTAATGATGATTTATAAGTACAGGTATAATAATACTTGCAAAATATACGTTGAATAATTGCAAAACAAGTAGAATAACGATTTCAACGTAAACGTCGAATAATTTCATACTGCACGTTGAATAATAAGTTAATAAATTTTAAGTGCACGTTAAATAATTATTTCAGATTACACGTTAAATAATAAGTATAATGCAAACGTAAACTAATAATTTCAAATATATGCATAATAAGTTTTTCAAAGTACACGTAAACTTATTATATCAATGTACAAGTCAAATAATGAATTTAAAGTACGCATTCTATAATCATTATTATCCCATCGTATGAATCCGAAGGTTCCCTTGTTGGCATTGATTTCCTCGATAGTGTTGTAGTCAGAATTCTTCTCGGAATGACGTAAGCTACTTAGAGAATGCGGTTTTTTTTCTGGAACGAGCTGAATTAGAACTTAAAACGTCGATATTGTCAGTCCCTATCGATAACCACTTGATCTCGATTACCTCCCAAGTTAAATAAGAATCTAAAACAACACGTTGAATATTAATGTTAAATTACACGTTAAATAAGAATTGGAAACTACACGTTGAATAATAATTATAAGGTACCCGTTCAAGAATAATTTGAAGTGCACGTCAAATATTGATATCAATGTTCACATTGAATAATAATTTTAAAGTACGCGTTGAATAACCATTTGAAATTTTATGCATAAAGTATTTGGAGCTGGGAAACTCTTTTGATTCGGTTTATAGCCAGCAAAAATAGTTGTGTAGATGTCCAAATTAGAAGACAAACAGATGTCCTTGCCAGGAGTGAGTGGAATACATTCTGATCATACGTACATATACATTTTTAGCTTGAAGCCACTTAATATTTAGTCTTTTCATCCATTTGGTGGTAGCTCAGAGGGTAATGACGAAGCCTAAAACGCTGGAATGCGAACAAGCTGAAACGCTGAATGTTTTGCTTTCGATTCAAGCTGATGGCACCTCAGTATATTTTTACCTTTTGAAACCATTAAGATATATATTGAGTACAATATAACAATAAATGGGGAATGTTCTCTATAATAAGAAATACGAAATCTGCATAAATTAAAATATGTTATTTAAGCGTCTTTCAACGGCCTGTTAGTACACTAATATATTATAATTACGCCTTGCTTTCTATTGAACAGGTTTCAAAAACACTAGAGTTTCAGGTGGTTTACATCATGTTATCTCCCTCGGACCAATAAAATATAAGGAATTTGAAAAAAAATAACAAAATCTGTCGGATTAAGAATGGTCAATTAAAACTAATTAAATGGAAATAACTGAAATATGTTTAAATGTAGATATATATATAATATACAGAATTAAAAATATTTATACATATAATAAACAGGAAGATTATAGGTTATGAAGGAATACAAATTTAATAATTAGTGTCGCAGAAAAATATACATATTTTAGATTTGAGATTAGATTTATCTAAATAAATAAATATAGACTAATTATAAATAACAAATTAATAAAATATTAAACAAGATATAGTTTTGTTAATAGATAGTAATACGAATAGAATTCAAACATGACATTGAAAAAATATTGCAAATTCTTTTCAAATGTCTGATTTTGTAATCATGCACATACTCTTGTGTTTTCTTTAAAGGTTGATAAGTTCTTATTCTTCTAGTGAATTAAGGGTGGAATAAATTCAATATGTGATATAACCATTACATGAATGATTCTGCATACCGAAACAGTTACTGTCAAGAATTGTGCATCTCGATGTACTTAAAAAATAAAAAGTAAGATGGTCAACATCTTGAAATTTGGAATACAGGCTTTTGTTACACACTCACACACACACACACACACACACACACACACACACATATATATATATATATATATATATATGTGTGTGTGTGTGTGTGTGTATATATATATATATATATATATTAAAAATGTACTCAAAATATTTGGTACATTAGTATTTTTAGTATTTTTCAAAAAGTATCAAGATTTAGGATTGGCCCCTGATTTAAATAAGTAAAAGGATAAGTGTTCTACAGTAGCCTAACCAGCACCCGACCTACATCTTATCGAAAATCTGTGGAAGTTAAGGGAGCATGCAAGAGATTCCAAGGATATCAAGGAATTAAATAAAATTTGAGAAGAATGGTTGCAATTACCAGCAAGTGCTTGTATGCATCCAGTAGGCAGTTATGGAAAGCGTTTGGAGACTGTAAAGCAGAACAGAGGATATTTAATTAAATATTAGTAAATGTGTTAAATACTTTTGCATATTGGTAATTTAATTATTTGTTAATAAATATTTGTCAACGTAGTATATCTTCATTTCCCTTTTATTTTTTAGGCGGATAATATCTGTTCAAAGATTATGTGCAAATTTCAACAACAACTATGGAAGGCCGTAATTGCTGAGAATGCACTTAGGAGATTCGGAGTTCCTATCCCGTCGCGGTTACCACCTGACGAATGCCAGAGGAATAGTTGGCCGAAACGTCGTGAAACAAAAACTAAGAAAGATGAGGATAATAGCCCGCAATAAATTAATAAATAATACTCATCTCAATAATGAATTCCAATTAAATAATATAATATATGGGATAATCACAATGACACATCGATTCTCGTCAGATCACCGAAGTTAACAAAGTTGGACTTGATTAGTATATGATAGCTGACCATTTGCGAATACTAGGCGCTATATGTAGAAAGATATCGATATCTCTGCAATAACTGCAAGACGTAAGGTGATCTCCTCTAACTGGTCTGGTTATATATTCGATTGGATATGCTTGGGAATTAAATATTCCCATAATGCTACCTTTTTTTTAGGAAAATCTTTCAACTCACCTAAGATGAATGGCGTGTCTGTTTCTTTGCATAGTCAACAATGCTTTTTTTCATTAAATATAATATCTTATATTTATTATATTGAGAATAAATAAATTTGTTCTCGTAGTAATGTTACTCTTTTCTGCCCTCACTGCCGGAAGTAAGAATTTCTTTAGATTGATGTCCTTTTTTCTCCAATCCAGAGTAACATATTTTGGTAAACCAGATTTACAATAATCTACAATAAAAAAAAACGGTCTAACTATATATGCAGGTTTATAGATGAATAGAAGTGTAGGTAGGTAGGTACATGAATAGATAGGAAAATCAGTAAGTGGATAGATATGTAGTTATATAGAGAAGTAGATAGATTTGTAGCAAGATAGGTAAATTAGTAAATGTATACATAATTTGTTAAGTCTTTAGTTAGATAATTGGTTTATTGGTAGGTCAAACGTATACACACCGGTTATCGCCAGATCACCGAAGTTAAGCACCGTTGAACTTGATTAGTACTAAAACTGATGACCATTCGAAAATTCCAAGTCGTGCATGTGCTTCGCTTGTGTCAGCATCGTTTCAAGTCAGTTTTGGGCCTCTCCTTGCAACTGGTTTTCAGATTCAGGGAAGTATGGTTGAGATTGCGCACACCTTGCCTCATAATGACACGCGCAGCTATCCTTGCAGGAGGTACCAAGACTAAACGGAGGCATCGAGACTCGTAAATAATTATATTGGTACGTAAGTTGGGAGGCAAATAGCTTGATTGCTATGTGGAGATGTAGATCGATGGATCGATTAGTAGATAAATCGATAATT
>NC_136488.1:75538740-75616240 GCF_053919585.1 Euprymna scolopes | reverse complement strand
TTGACCCTGGGTCATCTGGGTAATCCTGCGTCATCGTCAACCGCCGCTTCAATCAAGGAAAAATTAAAATATATAAAGCCAAATAAGAGCATTAGGTTATTAAGACTGTTTATAGTAACATATCGACCGGAAATCGCGATCTCGCACAAAACACGTGATATATGGTTTACGAGCGTCGTTCTCAATACCTAATGGTAGAACTGGCGATTATCAATTATTCAATGACTGTAGATTCGATTCCCAGCTTTGGATAGGTACTAAACTAGTTGCCTACTATGTTACAATCAAACTGATACTTACTCTCTATTTGTTTAAACGTTGCAAGGTTGGTCTCCTTGCTGCTTCGATTGCTTAGAGACCTGATTAGAAAGTACCAGTCAAGAATCCGTTCCTAACAATCAGCTCGACAGGAGCGGGGCTAGGGCAGGGCTAAGATCTAGCCCAGAGCCTGTCGAACTGGGGTAGGCCTAGGCAAGATTATCCCTCCTTTAGAGGCACTGGCTTAAAATCCACACATTCTGACATTGTGTCACATCTTGATGTCGTGCGCAGCAAATAAATTTCAACTCTCCATCATGGCAATTTCTTGGTGAAACATATCGCCATGTTGTATAGGTGTATATATGTAAGCTCCATTTCTTTGCTTAAAGGTTTGGTTAAATAAGACAAAAAGGTAGAAAGACTTACTTGCCCCTCTAAGATAAGTCTCATATTTCTCATAACACTATCGCTCGCAAGAGGGCTTATCATTAATAACTTGAAAATAAGAAAAACGCAGACTTATCGCTCAGTTTATTTCCAATTGAATTCATAGGATGCTGCTGGGTTCCAGATGTCATTGTGATTTGTTTCTATTTTCTAACAGTTAAAATGTTTTTGTTTCTCTACATTCCTAGTTCTAGCCTAATAATCATGTTATTAGAGAGAGAGAGAGAGAGAGAGAGAGAGAAAGAAAGAGAGAGACACAGAGAGAATAAAACAATTGTGAGGAGGAGAAAAAAGGGAATAGGAATCCACCTAGAAAACTAATGACAAAGAGCATGTACCTCCAGAACTTATGGTTAGAGGTAGAGTTAAATGAGGGCGTTCTATTGTTTAAAACTGTTAAGCTACATTGCTGAGCAAAACCGGGACATGGGTAGGCTAGTATTATACACACACAGATGCACACGAACGCACACACACACATACACACACAAACACACACACACACACATATATATATATATATATATATGCTATTTGAGTCGAGAAACCATGGAAAGTATAGCAGAAATAAGCAAGATGATGGAAACGTTCATATACATAAATTATTTAAGTGTTGTATATAATAATTATATATATATATATGTATATTATAATCATCATGATTATTATTATTATTATTATTATCATTATTATTATTATCATTATTATTATTTAACAAAGCACATAAAAAGAAAGGGAAAGGCGACGTGCAGAAAAAAAAGGCAAGATGAAAGAAATGCTACTCAATTTTACACGAAAGAGCCAGAAAAACGGAAACGAAAGAAAGCAAAAGTGCAGATGTCAACAAGCTAAAGAGCCGGAAAGAAAAGGCAAAAAAATGTAGGTTGGATTCATTTTCGACATCAGATTAAATAAGCGCTATTGTCTGCATCTCAAAACAAGATGGTCGCAATTCAATTAGAGGCTTCAGATATCGGAAACTCTGACACATATTAGATAAAGAAACAGGTGTTTTGCCTCAAGCTGTGTCGACCCCCTCCACAATAGCGATACTGGAAAACTTGTGAATTGTTTATTAATAGGACTTTCGAACTTTCCGTATAAACACGCACCATTTCACACATGGCGTTCAACCATCTCATTTAGATGCATAGTATATTTGCTTAATCTCTACCAAAATTCGCACACACGTACATACATATATAATTATATATATATATGTGTGTGTGTGTGTGTGTGTGTGTGTGTGTGTGTGTGTGTGTATACTTGTTATTTGTTTTACATCAGCATTTATATGTTGCTCATGAATGTGTAGCGACATATAAATGATGGAAGCCTCCGTTCCGTCTCGAATGACAATAGATATCTGTCAGGGAAGCTTCACCTGAAATTGTGAGGCTTGAGTCCACTGTCAAGAAGTCCAGTGGAGCATATTAGGAAGTGCCATTAGCGTATGGAACGATGCTCTTTGTGTAAACAAATTGAGCTTAGGTATTTGGACAATGTTAAAAGAGTGTTAATTCATTGCCCACATAGCAGCAACCGTATAACGTAACGGTTAGAAGCTCCGACTGCTGTTTGGGCGATCCTGGCTCGATGTAGTTGCTTGTCTAGCCGCACTGTGAAACAGCGAAACAGTACTGTATGTAAATGACTATATATATATATATATATATATATATATATATATATATATATATATATATATATTAAATTTATTTATACAAACATTAATGGCTATATATGTGCATACATGTTTCTGTAATCACCCGCGTTGGGGGACTACGTCTTCAGGCCAAGAAGTACCGTCGAGAACTGATATTTCAAACAAAAACATTTTCATATTTCGTTTATAAAGTTAGAATGTACCTTATGCCATAAAAACCAAAAGATGGGATAGAAAAAAAGAAAGGTAAATGAAAAAGAAGATGTTTATTATCTTCAAAGACCTCACTTGTCCTCTCCCCGCTTATGACTCCCACCCATGTTACATTCTAAGTTTATAAACGAAATGGGAAAATGTTTTTGTTTGAAATATCAGTTCTCGACGGTAATTCTTGGCCTGAAGACGTAGTCCCCCAACGCGGGTGATTACAGAAACATGTATGCACATATGTAGCCATTAATGTTTGTATAAATAAATTTAATATACCTGATTAGTTCACTCATTGAGCACTCTTTGGTAGACACATGTTGTTTCATTGGATATACTTCTAGGAAACTAAACTCTACTGGCTATATATATATATATATATATATATATATATATATATATATATATATATATATGAAAACCCTTTTTCCTGTTTATTCAAAACAAAAATACAACGTTATTATATATGGCTCTTGGAGTTGCATTTATCTGCAAAAGATCTAGCTAATTTGCATATTCTTTTAAACATTCATTTTAATTAATTTCCCATCAGTTTTTCAGTTTCCTTAACTATCACGTGTAATCATATTCATGTAGATATTCTACATGATTTATACTTTAGTAGTATTTGCGTAAAAATATTTACAGTAAATACAAACTTCTTGGTAGATATATTTATGCATGCGTATATATATATATATATATATATATATATATATATATATATATATATATATATATATATATACATTTTTTTTTTCAAAAGGATTTTTACCAAACTCCTCTGTCAGTTTTTGGTTTACAGACAAGAAACTTCAAATATAGGGTATTTGAACCTATACGATACTTTATATTTGGGTTTAATTTTTTGCCTTACAGCAAACATGTCTCAATAGCTCAAGCATTAATGGCAAAGGAAAAAGTAAATCGTAAACTAAACGTTTTGGTTTCGATTCTCGGTCGTGGCGTATGAGTTATTTTTTTATTTTTATTTTTTTTTTTTTACTTTTGAAATCATTACAATATATTGGGTCCAAAATAATATAATAATAAATACGAAAACCTCATTAATATAAATATCCTATTTAAGCGTATTGTATGACCGGGCGAAAAACTACAAAATAAAACTAGAAAAAATAGGAATAACATAAAGTTACACCATATAACCAACAACACTGATGACAACATTAATAAATCGTAGAGTGCGACAAGTTAGTATCATAAGTAAGTTGAATTAAAATAGCGTTTCATAGGGACAACTATGAATAAAAATGAACCACATCAAGATGAAGCCAGATAATTTAGATATATAACAACAACAATACAACCTGAGTTCCATCACCAAGAATCGCACGATGTCCCATGCGTCAGAAAATACAGGTCCTCATTAATTTGATTTTGGGGGGATTTGTTTCCACGAAATGTCTTATCAGTCCCCCCCATCATAAAAAAAATAAAACACAATCCATAATGATTGAATTTTCTTACTAAGCAGTAACTGGAGTACTGATACTAGAAGTTTATGCGTTCAGCAGCAGGATTCCAAACACTGCGTCACACCTCAGTGAAAACTTAAAAATGAAGTTCTGAAAATTTCCATGATTTGATCTGCCCCAACATTTATTTTCCCGAACTAATTTCAATTTATAGAGTATAATGTACAGTTGAAGAAGACATCACCACTAACCCTGTACGACCAAGACGAGCTTATCTATAAGGCCGTTTGTTAAGATGCCGCTTAGATGTTACGAATAGGACATAAGGTTCTTTCTCTAGGTCAGCTGTATATAGCAAGGACATCTAACGGATACACACTTGAGACGACATTCTCTATACGCTGTTTGTTTAATACAAATGATAGAACATAAGCGGCCGCCCGCCGCTCTCGGTTATAAAATACGCTAAAATATGATAGTAGTAATGTTAAAAGGTTTTTGAGGGGAGAAGATACTGCACATTTGCCGCAACATTATAAGGCTGAAATAAGTGCTGAAATTTGGCTTTAGATGATGGATGATCCCCTTAATGTACAACCTAAAGAGCAATGTCACATAGCTCACTACACAATTCAGGTCATAATTTTTCCGCCGAACTTTCATTTGTATAATTCTGATCAATAGTCGCTGAGATTGTTACTTATAAAATTGCCAAAAAAGGTGGTATATATATATATATATATATATATATATATATATAGATATATATCTACATATATATATATATATATATATATATATATATATATATATATATATATATATATATGTTCGTAGCCAAATGGAATTTTGAAATGCTAATATCTTTGGTTCTATGGGACGAAACTACATAAAAATTTGCATGCTTTTTAAACATTATAATACTATTCCTGGTTAAAA
Organism: Euprymna scolopes; assembly: GCF_053919585.1. Lineage (NCBI taxonomy): Eukaryota > Metazoa > Mollusca > Cephalopoda > Sepiida > Sepiolidae > Euprymna > Euprymna scolopes. Next base: position 75,611,284 of record NC_136488.1, on the reverse strand, counting down.
TTTTATGACTATTAGTGGTAAAAGAACCTATATTTCAAACCAATAAAGTACGCCCACATTTGCCTACATTGGTATATACAGTGTCCTGACAGGCTTCCTTCAGTTTTGCTGCTTTGGGATAAATGTTGCTTCGGGTTTTTTCTTTAAATGGCTGTCTCCCTTGTGGCCTTGCCAGACCACTAAAAGATATATAAATATAAATAAGTGAAAATGTCTGTATGTGTATGGCTGTGTATGTTCATTTCCCTACCAAATAATTCTTTCAATTTTCAGTCTACAGACTCGAGCTTTGACATAAGTGGGATTGAATTTTGGGAAAATATTTTTAATCAGTTTTCAGTCAGGAATTTGCTGTCAAGAGGTTAAAGTTCAACGATTTGACATTTGAAAACTCTACTAAACGCCTCCGCCAATTTTGGGTCTAAAGAATTGAAATTTTATGGGTAGGTTACTTGGACATAGATCAAAATTTTAATTGTATTTTAACTCCAAAACATAAATGTTAAGGGGTACAAAATTGGGGTCAACGTTAAAAAAATTCACCTCTGCAGTCTCTACCAAATTACTCAGTCAATTTTTGGTCTAAATATTTTAAATTTTACATAAAGGGTATTCAGAGATGGGGTAAGCTTTTTAATTGATTTGGGTCGAAAATTTGAGTTGCCAAGGGGTCAATGTTCAAAAGATTTGATCTCTGCGGTGTCTAGCAAACTACTCAGCTAATTTTGGGTCTAAACATTTGAAATTTATTCTTTACGGGTATTCAGACATGCGGTAAGCATTTTAATCAGTTTGATAGCGGGAATTTGACTGCCAAAAGGTCAAACTTGAAAGAGTTGATCTTTGCAGATTCTACCAAATTTCTCCGCAAAGTTTTAGTCTAAACACCTGAAATTTTAGATGTAGGTAACTGGGACCTGGGTAAAAACAGTTTATATTGATTTGGGCCCCAAACAAAAAATGTTGAGGGGTCAAAATTGGGGTGAATGTTAAAAAATGACCTCTGCGATCTCTGCGAAATTACTCAGAAATTTTTACATAAGGAGTAATGTGTTGCTACAGAATCATGGGCATATTTCGGCCAGATAGTGTTTGGTAGCTGGCAACCTCTTCAGGCTTAGATGTAAACAAATTTAGAAATGAAAGTATCGGGTTAAAAAAATCGAACGAGCTGAATTCTTTAAGAGGTGGCTTACCAGGATAATGCAAAGCCCAACAAAATGATTTAGAAGTTATATAGAAATCAATAACGAAAGAAAATGACTTTATGAAACTATATACTAATATAGATAGATTTATTCATTTGTTCAATCACACAAGAAGCAAAGCATTATATATCTTTTTATAAGACACGGGCGCGTTCGAAATGAGTATTGCTTTTTAGAACAGAAACTGAACAATTATACTTGAATTCGTATGTATAGCTTTAAACCAAATGATTATATAAAAAATAGTTTCAAATAATCAACGGTTCGTTATTTGATAAGATAACGACGCGTTCGAATGTTTCCGTTTAAGTTTCAGCATAACCATGATACTTGACTTTTGCATTTCACACCTCAAGTGGAGATATTTACTGATAATTTTATAAAATCAATTGTACATTTTCTACAGTACAATATAGACTAAAATGCACTATAGTATTTGAAGTTTTCTCTTCGTAGATAGCAAGGAGAGTCGCTTATGATAGCAAACAATTAATCGATTTGATTATAAAAAGAGCAATTTCACCTAATCCGATGACAATAAATATATTGAGGAGTAGAACATTTGTTCATCCTTCTTCGATCTCGAACAACTTCGAGTCTCGCTTTTAGTATATATATATATATATATATATATATTTATATATATATATATATATATATAAGCGTGTGTGTGTACATATATATATGTTTGTGTATATATATAACATAATTCGCAAACACAAACACATATATACCCAGAAAAACATATAGACACATAAATATATAAACATGCAGAAATAAATAATATCTGTGCATATACGCAGGCATATACGCATGTATATATATAAAAAAAATATAACACTGAAAAAGAAAACCGTGTTATAGACGTGAACAAATGGACTTTCTTATCCAATTCGCGTAAATGTATTTACTGTTTAGATATTATGTTCAGCAGTTTATTAATTATGAGCCGTCAGCAAAAATGGGGTCCCAAGTGTGAAAAATATAGATATGATGTGGATGCCTAACAAATAAAGAACACTTTTATTTATTTGTTTCATTTTAAAATATTCTATGCGGAATAGATTTAATTTAATGCACGTGACATTTCGAGAAGAAGTATATTTTTTTTTTTCATGCATGTAAAAATCTCCGAAATGATTTGCATGCATTTTGTACCGTGTAAGAGAAGAATTTGCAAGGCATTTTATATGTCTGAAGCAGATATCCATTTAACAGAACATCATATGAATCCAATAAATTCTTTCCCACATTCTTCAATCATTATTTTATATCACATGCTCGGATATTCCCCCACTCGATGTTATGCATTGTATAAAATATGAAAGACGAATATTAAAATAAACGGAAAAACTCATTAGATAGCTTGTACCTTTTCGGTGTGCATATAAGTAGAAATTCACAAATACATATGCAAACACACACACACACACGTATAAATATATATATATATATATATATATATATATATATATATATACAGAAGGCGAGGGGAAGAGAGAGAGAGAGAGACAGACAGAAAGGGAATATACTAGCAGGTCGCTCAACCTTTCCGGGTCTAAAATACGCATAGATATTTTATTTTAATTAACAAAAAATGATCATTTAATATCAACAGGAATACCGTAGGTACAACATGTAACATTTAATTTAAATGTATTAAATTATTAAAAGTAAATATTACATTAAATGAAACATTAAATGTAAATGTATTAAATTATTAAAATTTAATGTCACATTAAATGTATTAAATGTAAATGTATTAAAAATGAAATATTACATTAAATTAAACATCAAATGTAAATGTATTAAATTATTAAAATTAAATGTCACATTTAATGTATTTAATGTAAATGTATTAAATTATTAAAATTAAATATTACATTAAATGAAACATTAAATGTAAATGTACTAAATTATTAAAATTAAATGTCACAATAAATGTATTAAGTCTAAATGTATTAAATTATTAAAGTTTAATGTAACATAAATGTATTAAATGTAATTGTATGTAATTATGAAAATTTAATGTAACATTAAAAGTAAATGTATTAAATTATTAAAATTATATGTTACATTAAATAAAATTTTGATGATTTAATACAATTAAATTTCATACATTTAATGTAACATTCAATTTTAATAATTTAATACATTTACATTTAATACATTTTATGTTGCATTAAATTATGATAATTTAATACATTTATATTTAATGTATTTAATGTTACGTTTAATTTTAATAATTTAATACATTAACATTTAATAAATTGAATATGTAGCATTTAATTTTAATAACATTTAACTAGACCCGTTAAACGAAAACGGTGTACATTGAAATTAAGGATATTTCAAAAATAAACATTTACATACATATATATATAAATGTAATTCTTGGTCCGTTCAAAGTTTATATAACCATATTTCTAAATAACCAATTTATTTGAAATTTTCAGACAACCCATCTTTAGAGTCGAGGGATGTTTTTTATGTTATTAAAATAAATTTACATCGACAATTATTAAAATATTAAATAAAATAAATATATTTTTGTAAGCCGTTACTGCCAACCTGTTTTGTTGATAGAACTGAACTTCCGGTTCAATTCATTTCACACCCACGAATTGACGAAACGAACGAGATTTCATTTTCTGTTTACTCGATAAGTAAATATATATATATATATATATATATATATATATATATAATTCATTTGTTTATCTTCCAAATTTTTTAATTTAAACATTTTTCTTTGTTATATCAGGCAAAAAAAAAGTTTGTCGCTTGCTCTTTGAGTCGAAGTCGTTTTTTATGTTTTTTTTTGTTATTTTTGTTATTTTTCGATATAAGAAATATGAACTTTTTTATTATTATGTCTGGTATTTTTTTTTTTGAATAAATTTTACGGATTGGTAACTTGCTTAAATAATATTTGGTGCTAATGCAGAGAGTGGTCCGCGCTATTTTTTAAATCGTATTTCCAGGTTTGATTAATGTTTTATTATGTTTTTTTATTCAATTGTAAGGTTAGAATACAAATTAGGTACAAAACATCCTACCCTCCCCATGTTAAGAATGGCTTTTTAAATAATAACGTTATTATTTCAGCACGGATCACTCTTTGCATGAGTACCGTACTGTCACCTAACAATTTAATAAACAAAACATGGTACTTATGCAGAGAAAGTACCGTGCTAAAATAATAACGTTATTTAGAAAGCCATTCTTAACATGGGGAGGGCGTTTTGTAACTATTCTATACTTTCACCTAACAATTTAATAAACAAAAGATGGTACTTATACAGAGAAGGTACCGTGCTGATATAATGCTATTAAAAAGCCATTCTTAACATGGGAAAGGGAGGGTGTTCTGTAACTATTTTATAGTTTCACCTAACAATTTAATAAACAAAAGATAGTACTACCGTTATTTAGAAAGCTATTCTTAACATGGGTAGGGAGTTTTGCATCTATTCTATACTTTCACCTAACAGTTTAATAAACAAAAATAGATAGTACGTATGCATAGAAAATACCGTGCTGAAATAATGTTATTTAGAAAGACATTCTTAACATAGGGATGGTATTTTGTAACTATTCTGTCCTTTCACCTAACAATTTAAAAACAAAACATGGTACTTATGCAGAGAAGCTACCCTGATGAAATAATGACGTTATTATTTAGAAAGCCATTCTTAACATGGGAATAGGAGTGTTTTGTAACTATTCTGGACTTTCACCTAACAATTTAATAAACAAAAGTTAAACTTAAGCAGACAAGGAACAGTACTGAAGCATTAACATTATTTAGAAAGCCATTCTAACATGGGGAGGGAGGATGTTTTCTAACTATTCTGTACTTTCGGTGCTAATGCAGAGAGTGATCCGCGCTATTTTTTTAAATCTTTTAAATTTAATTAAATAAATTAAATTTCCACGTTTAATTAAAGTTTTATGATATGTTTTTTATTCAATTGTAAGGTTAAAGTACAGATTAGGTACAAACCCCCTCCCCTACCCATGTTAAGAATGGCTTTTTAAATAATAACGATATTATTTTAGCACGGATCACTCTCTGCATGAATACCGATTAACGTTTTGTCCTGTGCTTTTTTTACCGTATTTTTGGGTTTTTTTTTTAAGAAAACCTTTTTTAACAAAAATTGAAAGTGCACGTTTTTTCTTTTCTGTTTTTTTACAGTTGTTTTTATATAAGAAAATATGAATGCTTTTAAAGAAATTGGGTACTCGTTCACTTATTGATCAGTGCTGAAATAATAACGTTATTATTTAAAAAAACATTCTTAACATGGGGAGAAGAGACGTTTTGTACCTATTCTGTACTTTAACCTTACAATTGAATAAAAAAAGGTAAATTTTTAGATTAGGTCCACCTCCACAGTTTTCTTTTAAATGAGGACTTTTGTAGTTTTTCGACTATGCTGAATACGGAAATCGCATTGAAATTTTGCAGAAATAAGTAGTTATCGAGATATTAAAAATTTGTATAATGCATTGTAATCTCTGGCAGCCATATTTTTTACACGCTTGCGCGCGTCATCAACAAATCTACATGCGCAAAACAGATGGCCGCCAAAGAATACAATGCATAAAACAACTATTTATATCTCGAAAACTACTTATTTTTGCAAAATTTCAATGCGATTTCTGTGTTCAGCATAGTCGGAAACCTTTAAAAGTCGTCGTTTAAAAGAATATTGTGGAGGTGGGCCTAATCTAAAAAAATACCAAAAAAACATAAAACTTTAATTAAACTTGGAAATACGACTTTAAAAAATAGCGCGGATCAGTAAGTGCATTAGCACCCATTAATCGACTAACGTGACCTTATTGCCAAATAAGGTCCGGTTACAATGTTGAACGCGCCGTAAATTCAACTTTCACAATATCTTTGTATTTTTTAATAATAAATTGTTAGTTAAAAAAGCACAGAATAGTTACAAAACACTCTCTATGGTAGGAATAGCTGAAAAAATATTAGGTACTCATGTAGAGAGTGATCTGTGCTGAAATAATAACGTTATTTTGAAATTTAACGTTATTTTAAATAAGATTTTCTTATTCAGCATAGTCGCAAATTGTGGAGGTGGACCTAATGTAAAAAAACACCCTCCCCCCAAAAAAGATATCGTGAAATTTAAATTTAAGCGCGGTACTAAAAATAAAATTAGGCAGAAAAGTACACCTTTGGGTTTGTACTTGCACAAAGACTTGAAAAAGTTGTCGACAAAAACAAATATATAACGAGTAAATATTTTCAAAGGCAAGATAAGTTACTTTTCTACCTAATTGGATAATTTTTAGTATTTTTATTAGGTTTGTACTATTGTACACATAAATTCGAAAAAGTTGTCAAAAAATACATGTATAACAAATATTATCAAAGGCAAGATATGTTACTTTATTACCAAAGTAGATAATTTTTTTTTAAAATGTAAAATGTTTATTCGGCTCAAAAAACACAGCGTTTACTGCTATATTTGAAAATTACAAATGGCGGCAGACTGTGTTAAACGCATTAGGTTTGGGAAAATGAGTTAAAACTAAAATACTATACAAACACTGTTAAAAACCACTGAATACATGTCTGCCTATGTCACGGTAACATATATTGAGTGAGTTCCTGACAGTATTTTTTATAGTTTGTTTTTAGTTTTAACTAATTTTCCCAAACTTAACGTGTTCAACACAGTCTGCCGCCATTTGTATTTTTCAAATATACAGATAAACACTACATGTTTTCGAACCGATTAAACATTTTACACTAAATAAAAACACTAATATCTTATCCAGTTAGGTAGAAAAGTAACTTATCTTGCCTTTGATAACATTTATTTCTTATATTTATTTTTCAACAACTTTTTCGTTTCTGTGTTTAGTAAAACAAACCCGTTTTATTTACTATAACGTTTAGTCGGCTCAAAAAAACAGTGTTTATCAGTGTATTTGAAAAATACAAACAGTGACGGACTCTGTTGATGATGTTAAGTTTGAGAAAATGATTTAGAACTAAAAAACTATACAAAATACTATCAGAAACCCACTGAATATGTCAGCCTATGTCACAATAACATATAATCAGTAGGTGTCTGACACTGTTTTGTATAGTTTTTAACTGATTTTCCCAAACTTAACGTATTCAACAGAGTCCGCGACCATTCATATTTTTCAAATACATAGATAAACACTGAGTTTTTTGAGCCGATTAAACATTTTACATTAAATAAAAACACTAAAAAATGATCGAGTTAGATAGAAACGTAATTTACCTTACCTTTGCTTTCATTTATTCGTTTTTGGACAACTTTTTCGAATCTATGTATAGTAACCCCCCTCCCGTACCCAAATATTAATTAAAAACTCACATTTTTGAATACAATAAAAAAGAAAACTATTTAGCGTTTCAACGTTTTAGCTTATTTCGGTTAATCCACTGAATGTTGGTCGAGCCCAAGCCATGATTCATGGTAACTCCCGAGGATCCGGATCCAACTCTGCAAGAGTACCATTTTTTTTTTCATTTTCGACTTTTTTTTTTTTCTTTTTGGAGTGGATTGCCGTACTAAGACTATAAGAAACATGCATTTTCTCTTTTTATCAGAATTTTCCATTACATGAAATTAAGCCACAGCAACGCGTGGCAGGGTACAGCTAGTATATAATTATATATTGTGTATATTTTCTCATTCAAACAAATGTTACTGAAGAATTACGTGCTTTTCAATAACGTTTGCTTTAATATATATATATATATATATATATATATATATATATATGTATGTGTGCGTGTCTAGTTAGTAAGTTAGTTAATAAGATAATTAGTTAGTTATAATTTAAAAACCGTAATTAGAAATTAATGAAGCCTCAAGAATACTACTTTAACCAAGTCCTTCTCCAGAGAGAGAGAGAGAGAGCGAGCGAGAAAGAGAGAGAACGCATGTCTAAATGTAATCAGAAAAAGTGTTTACTATATGATAACATTAAACATCTTGTTTAACAGTAAATGGACAAATCATTACTGCGGTAATCGATTATTTTAGTATGGTCTGTAAATTGCGTTCTTTTTTTTTTCTTTTTTTTTTTTTAGTTTGACTCCTTTCAAAATTGGAGTCTGATTAAATTTAAAATTCTAGAAGTAAAACAACAAAAAAAAAGATAAAAATGAATAAGATATCAATAAGCGGTGCCGAAACTAAAACGTTCGGGAATTTAGTATTTCATTCTACCAATCGAGCTCACTGCGGAACCGTTCAAACGTGCTTTAAATTAACATATTTATTAGTTTTCAATGCTTAAAACAGAAAGAAATGTACGCAGGCGTAGATGAAACACCCATGCAAGTACGATTAAATTCTAGCTGCGATTCCCAACAAATAATTTAACATTTAAAAAATAAATAAATAAATTCTATGAGCGTTTGTATTGGACATACAAACGCTCACACACCGTTGTTTGCCCTGTACCTAATTGAAAGTCATAATTAAAATGAAACAAATAATATGAATAGCTCCTGTCAACACGAATTTTTCTGACGAATAAGAAATTAGAAAATGCATGTAATACATAACATATAATGTATATACATTGTTAACTTTGTCATTATTGTTATGATTTGTTTTACTGATATTTAAGCGTCCTACATGAACAGAATATCGTTTCAGTTATATATATATATATATATACATCGTACACACAGACATATATGCATATACATGTACCTATATATATATATATATATATATATATATATATATATATATATATATATATATATATATATATATATACTAGCAAAGATATCCGCGCATTACACGGGACTTTTCTGCACACTTGGGTACGCGATTTGTGGGCACCTTTCCAGTAAGTGGATCTTGTAAGAGGGAAGTAAATTTCAACTCGATGCTTAAATCTTATCAAACACATTGAATACTGAAAACATACCACAATCAGATCAGATCAGTTTTTCATCATATCCTTTTGTAGAACTTTTCATTGAAAAGCCTCGTGGTAAACTACATTTCTGCTTCTTTGATTTGAAGGCAGAATGTAGAGTTTTTCTGAACTTGATACAGACGTAGGACATACCGTGACTGAAGCAGTCTGATGTCAGGTCTACGCCAATGAACCTCTGACCTGGACTTTTATTTATGCTCATTGCAAAACACACCTTCGCCCCAACATACACCCCCCCGCCGTCGACATACACACCCCCGCCCAAATAAAACAAAATGTGTTTTTTTTTTGGGGGGGGGGAGGGCAACATGTGGGTGCTCATGTTAGGTTAAATTACCATAGAAAAATGATCCCCCACTTTATTGAAACGAACATTTCTTCAAAAAGTGCCACGGTCCAGGAGTCCATACCATGCAAACGGTTAATTTGCGACGGGTTTGATTATCAGATTTGGTGTCAGAAGAAAAAAAATAGGTCTGTTTCAAAAAAACGAAAATAAATGTCTTTTTTTATGATAAAAATAATTATTTGTCCAATCACGAGAAAGTGAAAGGAGGCCTTGGGGTCATTTTTACAGCTCGTTTGGCTCTTTTTTGGCGCGTTTTTAGTAAATGCACTGGCGGCCATCTTGCTTGCCAAACTGTAGTGATTACGTTGGATAATGAATGTCTTTAAATATGAATAACGACTTGCTTGCGCAAGAAATAGATGCAATATTCGTTCTCAGCGTCTACCAAAACCTAGAAAAGTCGACTATTCAAAGGTGAATGCCGAGGGGTCGTAAACTAAGAAAATACCGATTTATGGTAATAATTCTACCATATTGATGTATGTGATATCATATATGGTAAAAAAAATTATATTTTATATTAAATCTATATAATTATAAAACTTTAATGCCATTGTAACGGGTATTGTAACCCAACATCCGGTTTACGACTTCCGGTTGCATATGCGTACATAAAGATAAACCCATAACAGCGTAAACAAATAAACATAAATCGCTAGTTTTCCAGAATTTGATCTGCACACTAAAATATTAATGCTATTATTTAGAAATTATTATTTAACATGGTAAGGGGTGGGATGTTTTGCAACTATTCTGTATTACAACTATACTGTCAGAATTTTCTTACAAATAAATCAACTTTAACCCGTTGACAACGTATTGTTTTACTGTGTACGTTTTCAGCAGCCCAATTGTTTGTTTTTCGCGTTTAAATTCTTAAAAAAAAAATTGTTAATACTTTCTGCATTTTTTTACATCGTTCATTTCCGTATTACGTTTAAGTTATTTTAACGCAATTTTCTTCCAAATAAATCTACATAAACCCGTTGACAACCATAAGAGCATTTTACAACGTATTGTTTTACTGTGTACGTTTTCAGCGTCCCAATTTTTTCGCGTTTAAATGAAAAGATACATCAAAATTTTAATTTAACTTTAAGTATTATGCTATCTGTTCAGTACACATTTACCTATAAGTATGGCAAACAAACCACTTATAGTTCAATGGCTGTATTTTTTTTATCAAACATAAACAATTATAAACAGAACAATGAATTATATCGGCGTAAAACTACTAAATACTGTGAAAAAAACGGATAACTCAACAATAACGAATAAAAAAAGGTTGGTACTCATGCAGAGAGTGATCTAGACGTAACTCAGCGTACGCCTGGCTTTCTCCGGAACATGACGTCAACAGCCGGAGTAAGTCGAGCATCGCCAAGAAAATTAAGCTGTCTGACGAAACATAAAGCTGAACCAATGTCAATGTAGAGCGATGGATTTCAACGCGACATGCGTTCGCGCGATTTGAAAATTCAAAGCAGCAGGCGACAATTTGAAAGAGGAAGAAAATAAAATAAGTTAGTAAAAAAAAAGAACACAATTTCGTACTTTAAGGTCAGAAAAAAACAAAAAACATGAATTTTACAGCTGGAAACACCAAGTGGAGTCCTCAGCTTTCATCAAGGAAAACATTTACTGGCACGGACGAAAACTTGTGCATCATGTGGACAAGGAAAGATAAGCAATGGCTATGACTGTAGGTGTCAGGCTACCACATGCCGAACTTTTACATCATCTGGACTGATACCTTTTTTTTGCTAAGTTTAGGCCTACAATTGCCATTGTGGGAATTTGAGAGCAATACAGAAATACCTCCAGCGCGAATGCGGAATACGATTTACGCACACGCACTATTAATAAAACAACGATCTGAGGAAACAAGTATATCTGTTTTAATAGAGAAAAAAAGGAAAAAAATCTATCCCACCCAGTTTTGTTTCAATTTTTCTAGTTTTTAGGTTTTTCCTTGAGAAAAAAAACAAACAAAAAATACAAATAAAAATAACAACCCAAAAACAAAGATATTTTTTTTCATTTTTTCTTTAAAAAATAAAACTTTACAAAGAAATGTTTATTTTACTTACCTTTGAACCTTTTCTCGAACAAAAAATCGGTCAATGTCAAGTTTCTTTCCAACTCCTAAAAAAAACTTTATAAAGGTTTTCGGTGGTTCTGTAAACGAATATCAGATTTAAATTTGGGGCAAATAAGTACTTTTCATAATATGAAGAAATTTTGTTCAAAAAGTGGAGGATTACTTTCCTATATAAATTTAACGTAAAATGAGCACCCACCTCCTGGCCACCTAGTAATTTCTTCATATCAAAACAAATTTAACTGATATTCGTTTTCAGCATCTCCGAAAACCTGCGCTGTTTTTTTTGTTTTGTTTTTGTTTTTTTACTAAGATTCGTTCATGTTTTCATCTCATAATTTAGAACACTACTATAATTTAGAACACTAGAACGTTAAATTTATATAGGATAGTGATCCCCCACGTTTTGGAAAAGTAATTTCTTCATATCATGCGCCAAATTTAAATGTGATATCGTCAGAAGGTTTTCGGTGGTGCTGAAAACGAATATCTAGTTTGTTATCGTTAAATGTGAAGTCGTCATTTTAAAGTTTTGGGGGAGTTGGAAAGAAACTTGATATTGACCAACAACTCTTTAACATTATTTATCTAAAAATATATATATATAGCAAAAACAAAACAAAACAAAAATATTATTATAAATTTTTCTTTACAGTTAATAAAATTTAAAATTTAAGGTAGGTTTTCTTTTCTTGTTATGCTTTCATCGGCGACGCTCAGCTTAATTTCCTCAGTGACGCTCGGTTTACTCCAGCTGTTGGCGTCATGTTCCGCAGAAAGCCGAGTGGACTCAGAGTCCACTCTCTGCATGAGTACCAAAAGGTTACTTAAAAATTAAGAATAAGCGAAAAAAATTACCTCCGAATTAAAAATAAAAATAATAATTCAGCTTAGAAGAATATTTCGAAATGAAAACAAATCTATTATAGAAAATATTTAATAACGTGCTCAAAGAATGAAACTATCACAGTTGTTCCTCTTGGTTTTCTGGTTTACAAATTTAAAGGTTTCAGATTTACAATAATAATAAGTAAATTTAAGTTAAATAAGATATAAATTGAAATGAAAATAAACTAAATAATTACATTTTAGCCAGTGATTGAACTTACAATCATCTAGTTTATAGCCTGTAGTTCCAACCTCCGACCCTTTGTTTCTCCTCAAACAAGACATATTGCAATTTGGAACTTAAGAGTGGTGTTTCACATAGGACTATAAGGAGTTGAACATCGACATTTAAATTTCTGCATGTAAGTACAGTCAGGGAAGCAATAAATAGAACACTCTAGTGGCACGGCCGAAAAAGTTATTAGAGTAGAAGGCTTACAGACATCAAGTGATAGACTGGGATTTTGTAGCTTGTCGAGTCAGTCTGGAGTATGTACGTCGTGGTGCACAAGCCATATGTTCATTAAATTCCATTCCACTTGTAAAACAAGCAGAGGGATGCAACACTTTGGTGATGGGACAGAGGTTGGAGCTTGAACGATAGAGCAGGGCCTATTAGGTTTTAGACATTTTGCTCTATGTAAGAGTGAGAAATTAGCGGTAGATACGCCATCCCAAATGTAGCAACAATACTTAATTGTGGCTTTGTTAATATATTGAATAATCTCTGGTGAGACCATTTTCTAGCACAGTAAAAGGAGCCCACTTCTTTACAGCAACCTTTGCGGTGTTTAAAATATTTTGTACATCATTCAATTTAAATGGACCAAACAAACAGTGACCATGTTAAGATATTAACGTGATTCTTTTGTTAAGTACATTAATATATCATTTTTTTATTTACTTTTCACTCTGATATTCAAGATTTATATTGATATCCTATACAATAATATTTATGGTATTATTGTTATGGTGATAGCTGATCCATCAATTACAGAAAACAATGGACTTACTTAGCGATAATAAAAACATTTTTATAACTCTTGTGGCAGTTATGGACCCAGAATAATGACGTATACTTCAATAAAATACTTTTTGTTAAATCACTTTTGTTAATTATATCGCAGAGTTTCTTTTGATTATTACCGCGTGTAAGTTTTCCACAGCAATTATTATTTAGAGGAATATTAATAGAAAAATAAATACTTTTAAACATGAATTTTAAAAAGGCACTTATTTAATAACCTACTCAGGTATATGAAAATTGTCTTCAAAGCAAGTTTTTTTTTCTTTTAAATTATTGTTTTATTAATTTCATATCTAAAAATTTAAAAATAGAAAAAAGGGTAAAATTACTAAGTTTCAAAATGTTTTAAAATTCGAAAAACAAATGCGTTAAATGTTATTTTATTAACTAAAATAAAAGATAATAGAAGTGAGAGAGATATTGTGGACAATTGTATACCACAACTGATAGATGGATACCTTAGGCGATTATCAATATCTAACTCTTTCTCTAAGAGAAGGTAATGCATGGAAGGTTGGATCACCTAAGACTAAGCAGAACCATATCTGAGTCAAACGGCAACAATTCTACTGTCGAGCCAATTGTCCAGGACGTATTCCGAACGGATAACAGCATAATACTCACTGTGTGCTAGGTAAGTTCCATTCATTCTCCTTAAACTCTTAATTTCACCCCCATCAGATATCGTGGTCCTCAACTACATTCATTCTTAATACACAAAACATGCTGCTTAATGGGTGTAGCGTAGGCCTTTTATCATCTACTATGCTCATAAATATTACATCCACAATGATATATTTAAAGTAAATTTGTTTTGACGCGCACACACACACACACACATATTATTTTTATTTTCTTTATGAAACAGGAATCTACTAAACACTAAAGTAAAAATAATAAATACACAAGTGAAGCATGTAAATTGCCTTCAGAGTAGGTTTTCGTTTTCTTTTAAATTATTTTTTTAATTTCATATCTTAAAAGAAAAATAGAAAAAAGGGTCAAAATACTAAGTTTCAAAAAGTTTTAAGATTCGAAAAACAAATGCGTTAAATTTTATTTGATAAACTAAAATACAAGATAATAGAAATGAGAGAGATATTGTGGACAATTCGAGCCTGCATCGAATTTAAAACGAAACCATTTATTTACTCCACAGGAGTAACATGCTTTCTTTCCATCTACCATGACCAGACAGAAGTCTTAATTAGATCGCTGTAGTATCGTCCATACAAAATATCGAACGATAAATCTCCAGAAGAGTTTGACTTCGAACCGAATTTTACTCTATACTTTTTCGTTATGGCACAAGTATTTAACTGACTGGTTTTCGAATGCGAGAAAATGTCCTGAAAATGGCACCATGTTACATGTTCCAAATAAACCAATAATAAATCTAAATAATACCGAAACTAGTCGATCGAACATTGAATCCCGTACTCGAATAGGTAGCAACTATCGCTTTGGCAGAGAATGAACGCCATCTTACTTTCAGAAGTTTAAGCAAATGCTATCGTATGCTGAGCTAATTAAAAAACGGTGAGTTATGTATTTAGTTGCTTTTAATTAGCTTATAATGCAAATCTACAAGTACAGACATATATATATATAAATATATATAAATATATATATATATATATATATATATATATATAATGAGATCAGAATTACAGTAAAGTTTACCAAAATTATCCAAGATGGCAAGACTAAAGTATATTATAAATATTGAAGATTTAATATCAATAAAGTAATCTCAACCAGACGTAAAAGCTCGATGAAATCAAATTGAAAATAGAGCTTATAATAAGAGTAAATAGTTAATAAAACATGTTAAAACACTTTGAAAACAGTTAAAACCATATTTAATTTTAAAAAGGAAGCACAAAATAAGTGGGTATTCCTTAATCCGCGGAGTTTCGAAGAAATATTTTCCTTCTCATCAGAGGGTAGGATTTAGCAAAATGCGGGATCGGATTTTGCTTGCTAAAGTATTTAATGAAACTACAAGTAAATCATAGATTTTACATGGTAACAAATAGTGAAGCAGGGGGAATAGAGTGACGAAAAAGGTGATTTCACCTTTTTTTTCTATTTTTCTTAACCTTTTTCTTCTAGGGGGTAGGAAATCGAACCAGATGTCTGATATTTACCCCTATTTTAGTGAATCCAACCAAGAGATCTTTGCAGGATTCTAGCCGTCCCTTTCAGTTCAATCGTTTGTATTTCACTTGCACTAGGTTCACCGGGTATACTTGCTATGTAATTTTTAAGTTCTTTTCCATAAGCCCATTGCTCCTATGATGACTGGTTTAATTGAAACGTCTTTTAATTTCCAATTTCGTTTCATATCATACATAATACCCTGATACTTTGTTATCTTTTCCCTCTCAGCTCTGTTAAGCCCTGTATCATTGGGTACACTGACCTCTATTATGGTCGCTTTTTTGTTTGCTCTGTCCCAAATCACTATATCTTGTTAAACAGCTGCGTTTTCTAGATATGTACCAGTAGGTAGTATGTGGTCATAGTGAATGGTGTAGTTGTCATTCCCAACTGTTCGTTCGGGTATATGTTCCCAGGATTTTTTACTACACTGAATGTGGAGTTTCTTACATATCTTCCAGTGAAGGTATTTACAAACTCCGTTATGGCGATCTGTATAATAACCATCTCCAAGTAGGACTTTGCAACTAGAAATCAGGTGGCCCACACTCTCAACCTCAGTGCTACAAAACCTGCATTTATTATTGTTGCTTAGACTACTTATCTTTTTGAAGGCGTTAGTCATGAGGCCCTGATCTTGTGCAGCCAATATAAACCTCTCTTGAGCGTAATGGAGGGATCCTCTTTTGAGCTAGTCCAGGGAACCATCCCTATCGATATATTCTTGGGATAGTTCAGTCGGTAGGTATTTTGCCCGTTTATGGTTGGTCCATTCTTCTGTTTTAACACTAGGGAACTGGGGAGTGTATTTTTCCGACTTTTCTGGGCTATGTCAGTGGCAAGCTTGTTTGGGTTCTCAGCATCATTTGTAAGGCAATCCTTTCCGACATGAGTGGCAAGTTGTGTTATAGATGTTGTACTACTTGCTCGGTGCTCATAATGGTCTTTAATTTTCATCAGCTTGGGGTTACAGGAACTTATTATGTACTGACCTATGCTAACAATTGTGGCTCTGTGTTGATGATTGACTTCCGAGAGTCGCATACCTCCTTCTCGCCTGGGAAGGTACAAACGAGGCATGCACTGATTTCGATAAATAACTCGGTACAAGGTTAACATGTTCCTTGTCTTTGAGTCAAGCCAATTTATGTCTTTCTGAGGCCAGTCAATAATGCCAAAACTATATGTTAGCACTGGCATGGCAAGTTGGTTAATTGCCGTAACTTTGTTCTTGTTTGTGATTTCAGTTTTGCAGATTTTTCTTACTCGGCATAAATATTCTTGGCTTAGTTTCTCTCTCATCTTGGAATGCTGGATAGACTCATTTTCATCAATGCCGAGGTATTTGTATGTTTCCTGTTCATCCAGTTCTCTGATTTCACTATTTTCATTGTGCTGTATGTTTTCAGTAGATATCTTCTTGCCAGCTTTCAGAGTACACTTAGCACACTTATCCAGCCCGAGCTTCATTTTGATGTCATTGGAAAAGGTGTGGACAATATTTAGTAGATGATCTAAATCCTTATCCGAGCTAGCATACAGCTTAAGATCATCCATGAAAAATAAATGGTTTATTACCTTGGAGGATTCTTTTTTTGCGGCTGTAGCTTATATTATAAGCACCTCGGCAGTTCTTTAGGAGCTTACTTAGAGGATCAATTGTTATGCAAAATAGTAGAGGAGATGAAATGTCTCCTTGGAAGATTCCTTTTTTCATTTTTATATTTGGAATGGATATCATTCCCCCGTTATGCTTTAAGGTAATGGATGTTTGCCACTCCTTCATTTGGGCAGCTATAATTTCTCGTATGGTCAGGTGGATTTTGTATAATTCACGTGAATGGATAGTCTAGTGAAGGATAAAATATCCAATAACGGTAAAATCCAAAAATCCAGAATCCAAAAAGTTGGTTGAAATTCCATTTCCACAAGTAAAAACTAAGAGAATCGCGTAATTGGAAGATGGCCCAAAGTAATCCAAAAGGCAGAAATCCATGGAATAATTCACAAATGAGTACAAGGAAAATGAAATCACTTCAAATAATATTAACAGAAACATAAGATGTGCGTAGAAAAAGGAAATGGAAGAAATTTAAAACACGACTGTCAAGGCTCGGCTGATTTTAGTAAAACAATAATAAGTTCTTATACTGGTAAAATAAACAAAATAGTGAATAATAATATGATTGAATCAGGCGAATTATATATTCAGAAAAAATGTAATTGTAGAATACATAACGAAAGTCCATTAAGGGGCAATTGCTTAATTTCCGAAATTGTATACAAATTTGGAGTTAAGGTGGGTAATAATAAACATATATACATAGGCGGAACTATGTTTTTTATGACATAGACCGAAGCCATATTGCATCATTTACATTAAACCAGAGAAGGAACCAAATCGAGTTGTGGAAACGATAGAAATAAGGATAGAGCAGGAATACGTATTAAAAATAAGAAAATGAATACGACGTCATTAGATGATTGGGTAAGCGAACTGCGTAGAAATAATATAGAATTTGAATTAAAATAGTCAATTGTTGATACAACTAGAAAATATATACCGAGTAAATTAAAAAGAGGTAATCTATGTTTACTTGAATCATACCATATAGTGAATTCCAAAGAGGAAAATTTAAACAAGAAGTTAGATGTTATACAAAACTGTTTCTATCATCACCCCTAAACATCAGCATTTAGTGATAAGAGATAAGGAATATGTTGAGAGTTAAATGCAAGTATGATAAAGGAATGTTAAATTTAATACGATTCTAAAACGGTACAATGAATAAAATAATAGATCATCAAATTAACGTATAGAAACTCAACTAATTATAATATAAATAAGAGAAATAGTAATATATTAAACTTTAATAATCGTTATTGGCAATAACATCAACCATTAATAATTTCAATAACACAAAAGGAAATAAAAAATTGATATTATGTCAATGTGAGTTATGTATCACAATTTAAAGTTGAACCAAACTAAAAGAGGAATTGATTCTAAAGAGGAGTAAGTTAAAACTATAAGTTTAAAATCAAGCAAAGGCGATTAATAAATACTAACGTGAAAATATTTAAGTAAAAATACGTAATTTTTTAAATTGTAAATAGAATAAAATGGGAAAAGATAGATACCGTTATAAGTAAGGATGATGGGTAGTAAGGATTAAAATTAAAAAATATAATTCTAAGACGTTAGAAGTTAAATTTTAAAATCAAAATATTGGCATAAACAGTAAGGGATGAAATGAAATTTTTATTAATATTATTTAAATAATGTTTAATTATAATTCCTTTTCAAGAAATAAAGTACGACAGAAAAAACCTCAATAAGTAGATCGTAAAATGCAAATAAATTTCTATGAAACTATGGTGGATTGAAAAAAATTGTTAAATATAAAATAGAAACTAGAATTTGAAGGAACAGATTAGTATTTGGAAAAATAAATCAATAAAAAATAAATTGGAAAAAATAATTATAAAAATTTTAGATAAACATTAAAAAAGTAATCAAATACAAAAACAGGAAACTGTTGAAGTTTCATACAAAATTAGAAATACGAAAGTGTGTCAAAATGTCGAAAAATATTTTTACAAATTTAAATATGAAAATTGGGATAGAGGTGAGTCCGACTGCTTAATGCTTGAACATTAGGATTATGAATGTATTAATATTTATATATATATATATATATATATATATATATATATATATATATATATATATATATATATATATATATATACATATACATATAAGAGATGTTTTCGCCGCCTGAAGAGTAGCTATTTTTGTATTTTTTTTAAATGATATGAAATTTGAATTTGTCCAAATGATTACGAAACAATTGCAACGAATATGGAAATACACCATATGATGTTCTCATTATATATTTGGTCGTCTTGATTTTGCCAAAATATTATATATATTATATATATATATATATATATATATATATATATATATATATATATATATATATATATAATTGGCCTTGTCTGTGTAACGTGGCCGTTACATTTTCACTCGAACCCAACAAGTTGTATGTAGTGACACTTTCCAAAAGAACAGGAAAAGTGATGAGATCTAATTTGGCTTTATTTTTGTCGAAATAAAAGATATTCATTTATGGCTTATTCGAAACTACGCCTGCATCTTGATTATACAAGTCTTTTCGATCGCCACATGGTTCCGTGTCCAGCTCGTAGTTTTTTTTTCTTTTCTTGCCTCGACACGACTACAGTGTTCGCAACGTAGGTTTTTCTAATTTCCTTGGCTGGCACGTGCTTCGCTTCGCTGTCGCGCCCGTGGTTTAAAATCTTTATCAGGTTTCGTTTTCTTTATCTTCCTTCGCCGTGACGTCAACTCGTAGCATGGCTTGGTAATATTCCGCAACTTCTCCATACATCTCCGTCGAATGGTTACATTCATCTGTTTATGGGAAAACGGTCTCTATAAAGCTATTTTTCAATTTGTTGTCTTCATACTTGAAACTTAATATATACAGAATTCAAGCATGTGGAAAAAATGATTTTATTTTCCGTCAGAAAAATAATCGCTAACTTATCAAAATTGATAAAATTTTAAATTGGAAATCGTAACGTGCTTCTCTGTGCATGCACGACATATATTTATGCGGTACTATCGGTTACATTTTAATGTGGTGTTATCCAAAGTTATCTGTTTGTGGTTCAGATAGAAAAAAAACGCTAGAGCGCTAGGTCTTTTGAACTCGATTCTTACGTATAGCATCCAATTCATCTTTTTTTTTTAACTTTTGATCTCACTACTATATATAGAGTACAATATAATAATCTATAAACAATTTACTCTATAATAATAAGTACGAAAACTGCAGGATAGTCAATATCACATTTAAGCGTATTCACGACCAGGTAACACAGTTATGCATGCTATTATATATATATATGTATATATATATATATATATATATATATATATATATACATGTATGTATGTATATATATATATATATATATATATGTATGTATGTATATATATATATATATATATATATATAGTAAGTTGTAAAATATATATGGCGGTTAAGCTACACTGAATATGCCGCATAAGCCTGAAGAGTCCTAGAGTGGATGAAACGCCGAATATTCAGTGTAGCTTAACCGTCATATATACTTTATAACTTACTAACTAGCTCTACCTACGTATTGAGCACTTTTGAAGTAAATTCTTAAAGTTTACGCATAAATTTATACTTTCGTATATTAATTGTATGTGAGTAAATGAAGTAGTTATATATATATACACACACATATATATACATATATGTATGTATGTATCTATCTATATATATATATATATATATATATATATATATATATATATATATATATATATATATATATATTAGCATTAATACGAGGTTCTCTGTTTGGTTGTTTGTAAATAAACAAGCAGCTCGAGCACTGTAAAAGCAGTAGGCAAGTGTCTATTTAAATAGAAATTAAGACACCGTTTGCAAACACCGATCCCATTGGTCAGAAATTTGCCGACTATCAATAAGATAGTTGTAGGTTCGATTCATCGTGAGGGAAAGGTACTGACCAAGCCGCAATGATGAGCTGTGATACAGCGAAACAGTACTGAATGTGTGGATGACTATATGTATGTATCTATATATATATGTGTGTGTGTGTGTTTGTGTGTGTGTGCGATAGTTACTAAAAGTATGATTGTTAGCCAAATAGATATATTGACATAGGATAATGGATTGATTAATAGATACATATAAAGCTAAATTAATATAAAGATAGATAATAGATAACTTCTGATATATACATATACAGAAATAAGGTAGATGAGGATCTAAAGATACAATAGAGATAGAATATTAATCGATATTTGCTTCAATATACAGATAACGGCAGATAGATATAAGCATAAATATATACAAAAAGAATAAGATAGTATTTGATAAATATTTATTAACATATAGGTACAAAAAGATAGATAGATACAAATAATACGTAAAGATAGTTAGATATAAAAATAGATAGATGTGTGTAGATACATGAAGGGGTAGGTAGATGCATATGAATAAAAAGAATGAAATTTAAAGCTGCTTATTATTCGCCTCCCATAAACCACCCTCCTCTCTTATATCACTCTATGTCTGTCGTCTGCCTGTCATTCTCCCTTCCCTCCTTTTCCCTCTCTACCTTTTTCAGTCTTTATACCCACTTTATTTCGTGCTTTCTTTCACTTCTTCTCTCTTATACTCTCCCTGTCTCTCATTTTCTCTCTCTCTTTCTTTTTCATATTCCACTGTCTTCCTTCCGTTTTTTCTCCCCCTTTTTCTCTCTCTCTCTCTCTTTCTCTCACACACACACGCACACACAACCCTCACGCTCTAGTGTTCCGCTGCCTTGACAACAAAATACATTCTAGACACCCCTATGGAGACCACCAACATAATGCCATCTGACAAGTGCGCGACTAATAAACAAATACGCAACAAAAATAACAACAACCAAAGACTTAATTACTAGAAATATTTGTGTGAATTCTATAAAGTTTTGGCGAACCAGCCACAAAAAAAGTATCAGTCAGCAATTTTTTGTCATAATTTTCTTTTACTGTTTTTTTTTTTTTTTTTTTTGCTTTTTTGCTTATTTATTTATTTATATATTTAGTTGTTTGTATTCGGTTATTTTCTCTTTAAAAACCTAATTGTCATCCCTGGAGGCGACTATCACAATAAAATATCTCAAACTAATAAATGAATGAACAAATTTATACATTAAAAAGAAAAGGAAAGCGAAATTATATTTTTCCCCAAATCAAGTCATCTAATTAAAATGCCCCCGTTACTCATTAACGAATGCGCTTCGTGGCAAGGAAGGAGTGGGTGTAAGTTGCACTCGTATACACACACACAAACACATACACACACATACATATACGGACGAACATGCATACTTACACCCACAAACACCCACATACATGTTTCTGAATAATATAAAAAAACACAACGAGGTTATAACATGTAATTAAAATATAAAAAAGAATTAAAAACACATTTTAATGATACAAAAGTCGATTTCGAAGTGCTCGATAAGAATCAGAGGTTATGAATTATTATTAATCCAAGCGATAATTTTGATTTACTACACGGTTTTTTTACGAATAGCTGTTCATTTGAGTTATAACTGAGACAAGGGTATATCCAATAATAACACTTTTCGACACACACATGCATGTATCAAAAAAAAAATTTAGAATAAAATATTACATATAACTTTATTATATCATCATATGAATAAGAAAACTATAAGAAAAAAACTTTTAAGCCATGACATTTCAAAGCTAAATGCTCTCATCACAAGATAAGAGCCAGTATTTTACTTTCGGCTATTCGCCTTCGATTAAACTTTTTAAAAAGAAGTTTCTAGGAAATTTCAAATCCATATGCAACCCGCACTTGTTAAAATTCAAGGTCTTATCCTAGTTGTGAGTATTCTAACTTGTGTGTATTAATAAACTTCTTTTAAAGACACAGACGAGCAAGAAGATTGGCTACCGACAACAACACATATCTAAAATGAATACGAGCTAAACTATTACATTTGGCTTAATAGAGTATTAACCTTTATTATAATCGGCCTTATTTTTGGCGCCATGCAGGTTCACATACAGAATTAACCATGCACTTCACAATTCTTAAGAAATAATAGGGAAACGACTGTGATAGTAAAACGGTTTTGCTAGATGTTACATTATGAAAATATGTACAAGATTCCATTAATACAAATTAATAATAAATATGTTATTTAAAAACCTTTCGATTCTCTCAGTTTATCAATCTCTAGCTAGTTTTTAATAACGACGACTTCAACATTTGTGGACTTGGCTTTCTGAAGTACTTTGACATTGGACCGTGACCGTTCCAGAACATGCACAGAATACTCCCTAAACTGAGTGTCAGTTTCTATGGCATTGATGTAGACCACGAAAGAGATACGTTCGTTTACGGTAGCTGGGTGACTTAGGCTACTATATTCGAGTAAAAATCTAGCTAATCGCGTTATTGAACGAGCGTCCGTAGCCGGAGCTGTTCTGTACTTAGCGCAATACTTTCGGCGTCCATTTCGACATCACTTCTAGATGGTGTAACCAGTCGATATTTGTGCATTAGCCAGCTACTTCTATTAATAACATCAACCATGTAGATTCATTAGAAGCCTTAAATTATAACGACTTCATAGGCATACATTTTATACCCGTTCGGATATACCCGGCTTGGGTTAAAACGCCGTAGTATGCAACTTTGGTGCATTTCAGTATGTAATGGATTTGATGAATGTCAGTAATGGATAAGGTCACTTCCCAAATATTCAAAGTGCTACATTCTGTCTAGTATATTATCTGATATTAGTATATTAGTTAATGCTGAGAGACGGCCACTGAGTGTCCCTCACTAACCCTTCGTTATTGCAAGATTTCTTTTCTTACGTTATGCTTTAATACTACTAAAAAGACAAGGGATATTAGTTCTGTGCCTTTCTTAATTCTTCAAATACTATAGTAGTTGCTACATATTTTACATATTTACTGCAACTAACCATATAAAAATAGATCTGCGAAAAGCAAGAGTTTCCGTGAAAACTGGGGTTATTAGGAACTGATTACGAATGCGCCGGTACAGGAGATTCGTCTGCTTGACCCAACGGGAAATAATACGATGCCTAATGCGTCTACCCTCTGAGCTTTCGGACGTCAGTCATTGATTGGTAAATATAAAAGTTGAAAGACAACATATTTTGAAGCCAAACAATTTGATTTGTTTTCTTGAAATCATCCGTAGGCAAGGTCTTATAAAGCTACACAAGAGTATTTGAGTGGAAGGTAGTGGGAAGAGGCATCATTTAAAGGGTGTAAAAGTTGACTATTTTCTCTATTCCCCATTTCACACATATTAAATAGCTACAATAACAACAATTATTTTATTACTCGTATACAAATAATATTGTTATCATTAATTTTATAAAAAGTGTTGACATGCCGTAAAAGGTAAAAACCATTATCATGATTCATACTTTTTAGTATAAATGTGATAAAGAAAGATAGAAACGCTCTTTTTTTTTGTTTTTTGTTTTTTGCATTATATTTTTTTTTTTTCGAAATTGAATGTTGGCCGGTCATCAGAAGTTTTGTATTTTTTTTTTAAATAATTTATTTGATTTGATTTTATCATCTTGTTGATAAGGTAAGGGAAAGTCTAACTAAATTGCAACTCCTTAGAATTTAAAATCCATTAACCAAAAAAGCGTCCATGTTTGCACGCATCAAAATCTTCCGTATTGTTTATCTCTGTTTTTTAATAGTAATAAGAATTCAAAAGAAACAGGAATAACAACAAAAATGAATATTTAAATGAGAAATGCTGTGAGGTTGCAAACGAGAAAAATGCATTACGGTTTGAAGTATGGACGCCAAATTTTTTTTTTTTTTTTTTTTAATTTATTTATTTATCTTTTTTTCTTTTTTTTGGGGGGGGAGCAAAAATGAATCGGAATGAATATTTCGACAAAATGAAAGAAAAAAGGGAGATAATAATTTTTTTAAGTGCAAAAACGAAGCCAAAATGCATATCTGAAAGAATTTGAATTTGATAATACGAAATTCTATAAAAACATATGGAAAACTTGTGTCGGGAAAGAGATTAAAGAAGGAACGAAAGAAGAAATGCGAGAAAATATGAGATAAGAGATTTTGGAAAAATGAGTACAATATAAAATAACATGAAATAATAGGAAAACATCAATAAATTGTTTAAGAATGGAACTGTAAGGATTATTTTAAAAAAGAAAAGAAGAAACGACAGTAAGAATTTAAGAGAATAATTGAACAGGGGAATTTTTGGTTGGTTGTAAGGTTTTAAAGCATGACAAGAGATCATTTTATGCTGGAAGCGTACATATGTTCTGTAACTACTGGTATTGAATGGCTATCCAGACGTTTTAAATGCGTACGAAGTCAATTCAAACTACAAAAAAATCCGGGGCAAAAAAAAAAAAAACTTTTGTCTATACAGTTAAAGCTTCACGAACAGACAGCAAAATGTTTTTTTTTTTTTTTTTTTTTTTTTTTTTTTTGCAAGTATTTTTTTTGTAGTTTGGAAGTACTATGAGCTGATTAGGAATACCCCTGTACGGGAGATTCGTGTGTCTGATATAATAGAAAATAATACGATATCAAAGGCGTTTACTCTCTGAGCTCTCGGACATTAGCTATTTGCTTGGTAAATATAGTGGAAAGACAACATATTTTTACACAACAGGCATTTCTTTTAGTCTTTAATTAAAGCTAGGATTAACTAACCATCTCCACATCGTGTTAACAGTTGAGTAAATAAGTTATCTCCAGTTAGTAAATAAATCAATATTATTTTAAGGTTATTTTTCATCTTTAGTTCTTTGGGGTAGAAGATGAATTTTTTTTTACTCCAACCCTAACCCTATCTAAATCTAGCCTCTTTAATGCATTTCTATGCTTTAGTGTGGTGTATGTTTTTAGCGACTTTAAAGTTTCTCGGCATCTAATTCGGGCAAACACTTAACCACGTATTGTAATGAAGACGTGCTAATACCTTGGACTTAAGAATCTCTGTCAATAATCCGGAGTGACTTCGTAACGGCTAAAATTCTGTGGGTTTCTATTTATTATGAGTGCCGGTTTATATAAATTTTGTTAATATTTTTACTTATTATGTAATCGTGTATTGATTTTGAAAAATCGTCTGTAACCGATAGTTACTATTTAAGTAGTGGATGAAGTACAAGCAGATATTATCATCCCGAGTAAAACTTGTCCTGGGATTAGTGAGAACTAAGTAATCACTACAAAGCCAAACTTCTAAAAATAGGGCTTCATAACTGAATGCTGTTTTGAAAAAAGAGAAAGATAAGGAAGGAACGAGAGAAAAATATATAAGTTAATAATAAATAAGTAGATAAATAAATAACACAATTAAAGTAAAATATACTAATTAATAATAAATAATTTATAAATATGGAGGAGTATAAGAAAGCTACAACAATGCATTCAACTGAGTGTTGAAAGTAATGTTACGTATGAACAAAAATGGACAAACGAAATGAGTTTTTGAAGAGATTTCTATCTTCGTATATCCGTTTATTTTCTTACAAACATCACAAATATAAATCATTAAACCTGAGCTTACTTTTCTGGATAACCGCGATAGTAGAGTATTTAATATTTCGATAATACATCTCCTTTTGAAAAAGAAAAGGAACAAAGAATGTCATTAGGAAAAATGAATGTATCGTAAACACGGAACCGGGAGTTGGATTAGTTGACCTGCCAAGCATAAATACAACTTATGTTTTTTATTAGTTCGGCATTTTAGTCGTTGTCTTACCATATCTATTATCATCACTATTATTATCGTCCTATTCACTCTGATTTTTATTTATTCTTTAGTATCATTTACATAAATAATTAAAATATCAGTAAAATATTTGTTTCACAGCAAAATTATTACATTATCGCGACACACTTATTTTATAGTTTTACTACGTGTCGTGTATGAGTTAAGACTTTTGATTTCGATTATGCACCTTCAGAAGCATATTCATGGCAGTATTCTGGGTCTTACCACTTACTTTGTGGCTCATGGCAAATTGGAAACGGGTGTTTTATTTGTGACTCCATCACTATAAAATTGCCGTACAGAGGTAACCAGTCCCCTTTTACCAAGTTTGGTATTTCCACAGAGACCACCATTACTAGGTGTATTGCCTTTTTTACAACTCAGTGACTCTATCTACCCTTTATATTGTAACCCCTAAAATATCAGGAGGAAGTTACCAGGTGCTATCCCATGCTCATAAGTGACCTGCAACTGTACAAGGAGGAGAGGTAATCTCCCTGAAGTTTTATACGCACCCTTTACCTGAATATTTAGAGCGCCTATAATTCACAAATAGTCACCTGTTTGGTACTGAATAGGCTGAACCTGGTTTAACTTCGGTGATCACAGCGAGAAACGGTGCGTCAATGTGATTATATTACTCAATAAAATACTTTGTTTTATTTCGTCTCCCATGTTCTACGTTCTATTCTAATTATTACATTCACTGGCAAAACATGCAGACATATTGGAAATATGCCAGTATGTCGGCTGTTTTTTTTTTGTTTGTTTTTTACTTCTTCACTAACTTAAAGAGTTTTTTATTTACTATTTCTCACTCAATTTTAATTTGGTTTTAACGTTCACATGTGAAAATCTTTTTTTTTTTTTAAATACAATTTTGCAGCTACTGAATAATGCTCTTCTTATAAAGTTGCATGTGTAAGAAACCGCGGAGGTGCGTATGCAAATACCGAGCCCTGTGCAGAGTGAAGTTACGGTAAGGAAAATAAAAAAAGACTCTACAAAGCACGTGTACAAAAACTAACAATAACGGACAAGAGGGCAGAGGTCAGAGAGAAGGAGCACAATCATGTTTGATTCGGGAAAAAGTGTGTCGCTTTCTTACTTGTCTTATGCTCTTTGCGACGTACTCTGTTGTAACGTGTTGGGTTCCAAGTATCTACATGTTAATGCGTGTGTACGCGTGTACTACGTTACACGTGGGTAGGAAATTGAAGTGTTTGCCATTATTAAAAACACCGGTTAAATCTGGGATAAAAAAAAATGCATAGAGTCTCTCTTTTTTTTTTACAAGGTGGTCACCACTTATCAAGGCCCGGAAGCCACTCAGGGATACAAGTTATTGTAAGTACAGTGTGTTAGTGTGGATATTTAAAGTGTCTACTTAAGGGGGCGGTTCATCAGAAATTTGTTTACGTTGGACTTGAAGACATCCAAGTTGTAGTCAGGAGGGAAGCAGGCAGACGGAACAGAGTTCCACAGGCGTGCAGTTCTAAGAAAGAATGTTTGTTCATGGAATCTACTTTTTGATTTGGGCATAGATAAAGAGTGGGGAAAATTTTTGACAGTGTATTCAGCTAGACGTATGATTAAGAACAGAACGTTCGATCAGTAAACGGTTGTCACGTTATGTTGACACATGTTTCAATATGTAGGCTGTACAGAAAAAGTTTCCATTGCTGTATTTTCTTTGAAGGGAAGTTTCGCCTTCGCCTCGTATTACAAAACAGTCAACACGTTGATACTGGCCAGACTCAATGTCGCTTTACTTTGATGATCTAAATCAAATACAGCACGGAAATAAGGAACTGAATGTTGTATAAAATATGCACTAGGAAAAGGAAGAAAAATATTTCGAAAAAATAAGAAATACGTTTCGGAATGTTAAGTTGAGGATTGGTTATTCGTGTTAATTGAATCCTTCAAATTATTGTTCTTATCTTGAATGCTATTTTCATAAGGTTTTGATCGATATTATTTGACCTTCTTCACGTGTATCCGATCGAACTCGGAATTTTTTCTCTCGAACTCGAAAATATTCCTGCCGAACTCGGGAATCTGCACGGAATTTAAAACGGAACCCTGTATTTAATCTACGCGGGTAGCATTATTTTGTTCAATCAATACGTTCACAAAAACCCGCAACGAAGTAGATAATTTAATTGGTAAAATTCAGTTTTAACTGTTATTATTCTCGAGGGTGAAGGTTCAATCTTCCGTGAGGACGACACTCCAAAAGACACTTGCAAACTACTTAAGACTTCTACCTATTTATAACTGATGGAACCAGAAACGCTACCTACGTGGATTAAATAAAGTGTTCTGTGTGTCATAAAGTTATCGAATTTGACAAGGTCACATGGTCCTAAACGTTGTGCGAAAAACATTACAAATAATGACAATATTTTGAAGAATAGAAATATTTCGAAAAGTAAAAGAAATATCTTTAGTTAACAAAATGTTATAATAAATAAGTTGGTAAAAAGGAGTAAGCAATACAACACAAAAGAAGTAGAATTATATATATATATATATATATATATATATATATATATATATAGATACATATACATATATATATATATATATATATATATACATACAAAAAAAGACAATGGAAAGATAGAAAAGCGGTGATAAAGACAAAGGCATAAATGTAAGAAAATGCCAAATTTATAATCCAAGGAAGCAAAAAAGAATTGAAGTAATAGATACAGAAATATGAAAAAGAAAAAATAATTAAAAAAATGTAAAGGAAGAATGTAATAGAGAAAGACATCATAAAAGAAGAGATGAAAAGTAATAAAAAGGAAAGGGCGTAATACAAAGGGGGTGAATATAAAATAAAGCAAGAAAAAAGAAAGTTACAAAAAAAAACAAAAGTAATAAAGCAGAAATAGCAAAAAGGAAGGAAGTAAATGAAGTAATAGTAACAGAAAACAAATAACGAAAGAAAGAAACTCAAACGTAATAAAGAAAGAAAGCGACAAAGAAAGGTAATAAAGAAGGAAATAAAGAAAGAAAGCGAATAAAAAGAAACTAACTTAAGGAAGTATAGAAGAACGAAAGCGAAAATACAGAAAAGAAAATTATAAAGTAAGAAAATAAAAAGAAAGGAAGGAATTATTAAAGAAAGGAACAAAAAAGGAATTAAAAAGCAGAATAAACAGAAAACATCAGTTGAAGAATGAAACATTAAGAAGAAAAAACATTAATTTAAATTTGGCGATGAAAGAAAATGCATTACGAAAATGCAAAGCAGCATGTTTCACTGAAGTAAATAAAGAAGGAAGAAAAGGAAATATTTCTAGGGATGAAGGAAATATTTTAGCTACACTGAAACGCAAACAGCATAAATCATTAAAATTTTCGAAAAATGAGAGGTTTAAGAAAAAAGAGCAGTCGCCGAAAATAAGAGAAGTAACTCGAAAATTCATTAATGATAGAAACGTAAAAATTACTCGCACCCAAAAACGAAAGAAAAATAAATAGGAAAGAATCCTAAACTAATAAATGCATTTATTTTTTAGAAGTTATTTCCAATAATAACAGAATAACAAAATAAGAAAATCCCACGTGAGTAATGAAAGATGGAAAACATTTTTGAATATTCACATTTAAAGAAAGTTTTCCATTTTTCCCCTTCATTTCGGGGAACATAAAAATTCAGTGCAAAAATGCAATAAACTCGAAAGTTGCCGCCATTTGCACACGGCAGGAGGGGGGAGTAAGGCGCGCTGCTAGAAGGCAAAATATGCAGAAGATTACCAGGTCAGGTGTATAGCATATATATGTATACTGACAAATTTTATATATATATATATATATATATATATATATATATATATATATATACACACTTCTATTTTTATTGCATTCGAAAAAAACATTATCCAATAAATACTGACTCACTAGGCAAAATTTAATAATAACAAAGCGAGAGCAAGGTAAAAATAAATAGATAGATAGATGGACAGATAAATAATAATGAATTCATATAGAATTTTAAATTTAAAATAAGACTGATTTGGATAGATTCGACCAAAAGATGACGAGTATACACGAATACACACCTACATACGAGCATAAAGAAAAACACACTAACGCATACATCCACAATCTCTCTCACACACACTCTCTATCTCGCTCTCTCGCTCGCTCGCTCGCTCGCTTGCTCTCTCTCTCACAGACACACACACTCTCTCTCTTTCTTTTTCTCTCTCTCCCTATCTCTCTCTCTCTCTCTCTCTCTCTCTACCTGTCCTTTCTACTTCCAAATATGTTGCATAATACACGATCATCAGTTAACTACTTTGGGAGTATATTAAAATATCTAATACTAGTGGGGAGGGGTGGCCCGGCTTTGCCCGGTCATAAAATACGTTTAATTATGATATTTAAATTTGACCAGTTTTCGTATATATCATTATAGAGTCGTGATTCCCAAAGTAAAAAAAAAAAAAGTATTTGGATTCTATCAGATAAAATCGAAACCGAAACCAAAATCAATAGCATTCAAAACTGATGACGTTACCACTCTAGGAAAGTGACACACATATAAAGTGATAAAAAAAATACGATGAATGTACAAAATGTACAGTTTTTTTTGTCAATTTATATCCCTTTTTGACCCCTTAAAAATTATTTTAACCGTCTAAAGACCAAATAAAGAACGGTTAAAAAACATCCAACCATTTGAGGTCCCTAACGCCGCTCTGCGACATTTAGTTTCGATAGGAATAGAGTTTAAAAATATGGCGACAGACAGACAGACAAACAGACATAGTGAGTTTTATAGATTAAATACTTATATATATGTAAATCTATCAATATATCAATCTATCGCTTGTTGTATATACATATATATATATATAGAGAGAGAGAGAGACACACACACACACACATATATATATATATGTGTGTGCGTGTGTGTGTGTGTGTGTGTGTGTGTGTGTGTGTGTGTGTGTGTAATATGTTATTTAGATACGCATCATTTGCTACATATTTGCAAACATGTTTCTGCTGTAATTTCTTTAGAGGACCAGTGTCCAAGTTTTTATTACACTGAAACCAGACTCTAAATAGTCATACTTTTATACAGATGTTCTCCGTTATATGGAAAGGGGTTAAAATGCATGAAGAAAACAAAAGAATCAACAGAAATAAGGTAGAGAAAAGTGGCTCGTAAGGGGAAATAGGACAAGGGGATTAAATGATTTGAGCCAATCTTTCTTGTATAAAATACTACTGAGGTAATAACGCTTTTTAAGATCTTTCTTTATATGACCTCATATCGAGATGTATAGCTAATTATATAGTTAATAATGATTGTAGAAATAAACATATAATAACTATACTTAGCCCTGCTTGCCATTGAGCAATTCTGATATATATTTGAGTTTTAGCTCATTCACATTTAAAAATACAAAACGAGATAGCATCATTATCTCTCTTTGTCTCTCTGTCTCTGTATTTCTATCTGTCTCTCTGTCTCTCTCTCTATCTCTCTATCTCTCTATCTATATATATATATTATATATATATTCTCTCTCTTTCTTTCTCTCTCTCTCTCTCTCTCTCTCTCTCTCTCTCTCTATATATATATATATATATATATATATATATATATATATATATATATATATATATATATGTAAACGGCATGGAGTGTCTCCGTTTGTTTATTCTCTTTTTTATTACTTCTACATTTCGTGTTTTTCTTTTTGTCATTTTGTCGAATTATTGCAAATATGATCTGTATGTTCTGTTTGTTCAATTACTTCGCGAGAAATATCAACTGAATCGTCCAGCTGTCATCAGGCGGTTATGACTGCTAAGCTAAAAATGTACGTCACTTCACTTTTTTTTAAAAGTGCGTATGTGTATCGACTACTGTGTGATCATTTTTTAGATGTCTGGTTAAGTAAACGTATGAACACTATTTAAAACGGTTAATTCCATATTTACTAGTATTTTTTTCTCTCGCTTTCTTATAACCATTTACGAACCTAGACACGTTAAAATATTACGGCTGGATTCATAATCAATGTTATTTTGTTTGTTTGTTTTGATTTTATATACAGTGCGTCTTATATTTTAGCCTTTTCACGTTAGGAGCACTATGTAAAATATTAAGGTTTTCGACCATAACTTTCCGAAATTGTTTATATTGGCAGCCATGTTTTATCAAGTGTTGACACATCGAATTAGAGTCAAAATGTAAAGTGTAAGTTTTTGAGACAATGAGTTGGTAGTATCACCAATACATTAGTGTTGGGATGGTTGGGAAGACACTCTCCCAATGATAGATTACATTTGTTTTGTTTTTTTAAGTTCTGGTTTGAGAGGTGTTGTTAGTTATCAGTTTAGAAGTATTTAGTTTTTATAGTAAATAATAAATAAGACGTTTGTATTATTGACTGGCAATACGTACCTATGAATTGTATTTTTTTAAACCATTTTGTGTGATTTAAAGTTTCCATGCAACTAATTACACTAGAATATGTTAATGGGCAGTACATTGCTTTCATCTAAGTTTCTAATTGTAAATTTGAATTTTTATCAACTAGGAAATTGGGGAATTGTATATTGACTAAGATTGTGTAATATTTTCTAATTCACTAAAAATGATTTTTTTTTTATTTGAGGAAATAAATTTAGCGTGATGTATTCGATTTTTATGATTGCAGTTTTATAAGGATTTGTAGATAAAAGTTAATCGCAACTGGTTTGTGATATAGTGTGGGGATAAATTCGTCTTTTTTAGAGTCAATAAGTTCGGCTAGAAACGGAATATTTTATTAACGTCCAGTCCGTAGATGGATGCAAGCACTAAATTTGTTTGGAATGTGCTTTTTTAATCCGACCATTTTAATAGATTTGTCTGCAAGAATGTAAACATCATCGACGTACCTAACATAAGAGTGACGTAATGATATCGATAGAGGGATATAGAAATAGATAAATAGACAGATATCATTGGCAGTATCTTTGTCTAATAGTAACAAGAATGGTTGCAATGTTATTTAGTATGTAATAGTACTGAAAGATATTTCGTTTGAAATTTTAATCAAAAATAGATAATTTAATTAATTTGATTAAACGTTCGACATTTCAGTGAAATATGATACCTATTACCTTTCTTACAATTTATAAAAACACTTTTGTATTAATTTTTTTTTCGCACGAAACTAATTCACTGAATTCGTGTACGATAATTACAGTTCATTATTTAGATTTAAACTTTGCTAAACATTAATTTTATTTATTAACTTAATAAATGAGGATTAATTAACCTATATATGTATATTGGTTAAACATAATTATCCATTGACACGTGTTCCGTCGTCATCTATTCATCAGAGTGGCTGAATCTAGAGGGATTCGAAATTGGGATCGTATGGTAAGAGGCGTAAACCTCTACCACTAGGTTATCTCGCACGATTTCTGAATCGCGTATTCTGTAGATGTTATTTGTTTTTATTTGTCAATACTTTTTGAATGAATTAAATTATTAATTATACGAAATTGTATTTTACCTAAATGCGAGCTGTCTGTTTAAATGTATGTATGTATGAATGTATGTATGTATGTATGTATGTATGTCTGCCTAAATCTTTCGACAGAAGAGACGGATTTTCACAATATTGGTATCGCTTTTAAGCTCGACCCTTCGGACGACAAACATCGAAAAATTGGTTAAAAACATAAATTCCTTCACCCTCAACTCGGCACTTTGCTACAAGGAGGGTCGCTTTTTTCGTAATATATTTTCGAAAGTCAGGCTCTCTGTTGATTGACTAGTCTTAATTAAAAACTTCGTCACTTCCGGTTTGGCGAGGGACGGAACGGCAAGGACATCATTTTTTTTCACGTTCTTTTCCTCCTTCGCGGTAAGAGTTTGAGTCTGCCTACCTACTACCCTTTTTATGTATTTATTCACTTTTGCTCAACATACACCTTCAAGTACCCGGGCAACACCAGGCACCCAGGCTAGTGCCAAATAATTACAAAACTGGTAAATAATTTTGTTACATTTTAAGGCATTTTAACTTATATTTTAAAAGTGATAATTTTAGTCTCGTTGACAGCGAACATATTATTTTACACAACAGAACGGTTCTCGATCACACGTTCTCATAGAACGGAAACACGTAAGAGAAAAAATTTTTTTTTTAGACTTTTATAAAGAACTTGTGAAAACAAATTACGAAAATAATTTTTGTTTTTTAAGATAGGACTCGGTTAAATAGCTTAGAGTCTTTTAAAGAAACTTTCCTATTTTGATCAAACATGGAATCTATTTAAACTGACTGAAAGTATGGAGGTATGAATAGAAACTAAAATAACTTTGTAATAAATACAGAAATATTGAGCCGATTTTAACCAGACTATTCTTAAAGTAGAAACCTTAATAGCAGGTTTAGAACACATGCAATTATTTTATGTTCTGTCTTGTTTGCGTGTATCTGGTTTTGTTATCCATCGCGTGTTGGATACGTATATATATATATATATATATTGTGTTTTTAGATATAAACTGGTCTGGGTGCCCGGCGTTGCTTAGGTGTTTGGAGGTGTGTGTTGAGCAAAAAAAAAGTTGTAGTAAGCAGGCAGGCTCAAACATGTTCCGCGAAGGAAGAAAGAAAACCTGTAAAAAAGCGTGAAGTCTTTGATGTTGCGCCTATTTCTAAACCGTAAGCGGCGAAGGTTTAAATTAAAGCTAATCAAACGGAAAGAGGGGATGACTTTCGAAAATATCGGCGAAAAAAGCGACCCCTCCCTGTAGAAAACTGACCAGT
The DNA here is from genome assembly GCF_053919585.1 of Euprymna scolopes. Lineage (NCBI taxonomy): Eukaryota > Metazoa > Mollusca > Cephalopoda > Sepiida > Sepiolidae > Euprymna > Euprymna scolopes. The sequence goes on along the minus strand of NC_136488.1, from coordinate 75,575,329 downwards.
TCATGGTGAGAGAATTATTGTTTTTAGCCTATGTTTCGATATTTTTCGTCCGAAGGGTCAGGCTTAATAACGATACTGATCCTGTGAAAATCCGTCTCTTTTATCGAAACTTTTAGGCATACATGCATACATTTAATCAGACAGGTGAGATTTATATTATAGAAGATGGCTAGGTTTCCTTCCTCTTATCTGTTTGCCTTTTTGGTACCAAAGGCGCTTAAGCTTTTATGCATTTTTATTCTTATAGCATTTATATGCTAGCTAACATATCACAGATTAGATCTTGTAATCTTATTATTAAATTTACTCCCATATATAATTAATATTTCATTTATTTTTAATTTTATATATTAGTATAAATAGTAAGCGTATTGTTCTACATTTATCATTGGGGAGGCGGTCTTTTCCACTGGAAGGCTATATATCTTACATCTGTACTGTTTTTAAATTTCCGAAACATGTATATTGAGCATACCTATTTTCTAGCTGAGCATACCTGTTTTCTATTTGAATATTTCAGTTAAGGTTTAATTATTTCATCCTTATATAGTAGAATTCTTTTTTTTATAATTGTAGACTTTTGAGAAGTCAGCTTATGCAAGGGCTAATTCTATTTCTATGTAATAGTTTTAGTTAAGGTTTTCTTTTTAATCAATCCCCATATAGTTGGATTAGCTATTGTAACTGTGAACTTTTAGAAGTCGGATTATGTAGGTGATTAGTTTGCGATAGGTAAAATTTAATTTTTCTGCGGGAATTTACACTACACTCTTTATTTTTATCTTTACATTTTTTATTACTAAAAGCTTCTTAAGACTATATATATATATATATATATATATATATATATATATATATATATATATATATATATTCCGCATCTTTTTCACGGCGATTGTTGTATCATTATTCCTTCTTTTTAAAGTATTGAAGCTGATATTTAATTATAATTCATATTTCCCCAGGAGTATACACTCCTATAACGACCTTATTCAAAATGAAATATTGATCCGAGTAAAATATGTAATCAATAAAATCCACTGGAATAAAATTTTATTTTAATGAATATCAAGTAACTACATGTTTGTATTTTGTAATTTGAAGTCGCGACTATTCTCTTTAAAACAACTTTCTCTGAAATGCGGTTTTACTCTAAATACGCACAAGTCATAGACTGGCTATTTGTCCCATGATTTAATTACGATTATTTCAATTTAGAATTTACAAAAACTGAAGAAGAAATATGTTGCGTTTTTCAATTCGTAACAATCAGTATTGACATTGCATTAAATAAACTAATGAGAGTTCACTTTTCTGCTAAGTGAAACATTTCTGCTGTTCATTAAAAGAGATAACATTCGAAAAGATTCTTAATAATTTAATTATATTTTAAAATAGAATGTCTGGCTTCCTTCAAAGATGAGTGAATGCTAATTAAACCAGTAAATAATTATTTAGCAGAAAAGCAAAATCTAAAATAACGTATTTAAATGCTTTCATTGATGGATGACTTCTTGCGACCTTAATATTTACTCCTGTCCTGGCGCAAATACTTGGTTTAAATGCAATTTTGTTCGTAAAAATAAAATTGGATTACAATAGACTTCATCGATTACATACTTTATGCGGACCAATATTTTCATTGAGCAGAATTTGTTTGAATAATATGTACTAACACCACTACTCATGATGTATCAGAGCAAATTTCGTAAAACACTAAACAGCAACTAATTAACTTGATTGGTTTTTCTTAAATCAGGCTCATAGAATGTTGTTTTGGTAATTCCCATAATGTTTGATATATTTGAACGGCTGCTGCATTTTTATCAAATTATAAAATTAGTAATGATAGGAAAAGAAAGAATAATAAGAAAATTATGGAGAGCAAACAGATACACACACACATATATATATATATATACATACATATATATATATATATATATATATATATATAGTCATCCACATACAGTACTGTTTCGCTGTTTCACAATTTTAGTCTTTCTGCTATATATATATATATATATATATATATATATATATATATATATATATATATATATAGCAGAAAGACTAAAATTGCTTGTGGAAATAAGTAACTAAAACGCAAAAATTTGGTGTTTTACGGCTAATAATTAAATAAATATGTGACGAAGAAAAAATTATTCATTTTGTATTAATTCGAAGCAATACCGGCAACTAAATAGTTTGGACATGGTGTTTCCAGGTAAGCAAAATATTAAATTATGTTCGAAATTTCTTTGCAAGGCGTATGAGTCTATAAAAATTATGACGATAGGGACTCGACATGAAGTAATCATGCTAAATTCCTCTTAAATATATATAAAAATGTTGTAAACCAAGATCATAACAGCATGCAAAAGATGTCATATATTTCAATTATATAATTACTTATGTTTTTGCCTGATATGCTTGCGTACAGCGCCTTCTTCTAAAAGCATTATGTACACCGAGGTTTACTAAGAGACTGAAATAAGAATTTACGACAAAGGAAACTACTGCCATTGTTGGTTTACTATTTAAATCTCCTATTTAAAATAATTTAGAAGGAATTACTACAAATAGTTATTGCGGAAATGTAATCAAAACAAAAAAACACAAAAAGACCCTAACGTAAGGCAAACGAAGGATGTTAAATGTAAAAATCTGAAAAACGAAAACAAAAAATAAAACAGAAAAATGAACGTTAAAACTTCTGAAAAATAACCCCCCCCCAAAAAAAAAAACATGTTGAAAAATGGCTTAAATAAGCCTGTTTCGATATTAAAATTTTAAAAATCGGTGGGTACCCGAGTGTTTTTGGGTGTGTGTGATCGGTCGGGGGCGCGGGTGGTAATGAAAATCTAAGAATAAGCGAAGTAAAAAAAAACACAGAAAAACGAACGTTACGTGAAAACGGCTTAAATAACACTGCTTCAATATTAAAATTTTAAAAATAAAATCTCACACAAAGATTCGAACCCAAAACGTTTAGATATTGAACCAAGGCTCTAACCAACTGAGCTAACATGAAATTTAAACTAAATCAGGTCATGACGTCTTCTGACGCATGCGTGGAATTAATCTCGTCATGAGAGGACGGTTTTTGCTGACCCCCCCTGTAGAAAAGTGTTGATTTCAGGGTGAAAAAATTAACGTTTTTCGCCAATTTTTCGATATTTGTCGAGTAACAAATTCTGCTTTCATATGAGACCAAGTTTTGTTCTGTCTGTCGAAAGTTTTTAGCAGACACACAAACATACACATATGCACACATACATACATACATTTTCGCTTTTATATATATAGATAATTATATTATTTAGTAATATTTGATAAATTTTTATGTTTAAATCTATATCATTAACTGATATTTAAGAACATTTGATGTTTATATTTATATTGTTAGATATTATTCTAATAGGGATATATTTGGTGATATTGATCGTTTATACTTTCGGTATTATTATTTAACTTCCGTGTTATGTAAACCTTTTAGCCGGGTTTTCTTAATATTATTAAAGTTAGTCGAAATATATGTGAATCCTGGTGATGTGGCTTAACGTCAGGCAGTGTGATGCAATATTTTTGTGAAAGTCCAATGCTTTGATGTTGTATCCGCCTGTATCTGATTTATGACCGTTAATATATTAGCACAATGAAAACTGAATATTTAGATAGATTAATAAGTAAAACATAATAAAGAATGATTGATGAATAGTAAAATCAACATTGATCCGCGAAAATAAATTCATTGAGATCGATGTATTAACTGATAAATACAGCAATTCAAGTTAGACTAATATTATATAATATAATACACTATAATATATATATATATATATATATATATATATATATATATATATATATATATGTTCAGAGAAAGTAGATAAAGGGATGGAAAAGAAGGATAGACAGATATGAACAGACTGAACTACATTGAAGAGACCGAATGATCGATGGGTATTAGATCTATAAAACAAGAATAATGTCAGGCAACTAGATGGATTGATTGGTAGGAAAACAAAAACTTAACATCAGACGATTATATATATATATATATATATATATATATATATATATATATGTGGGGGGGGGTGAGTGAGCGTGCTCATGTGTGTGCGTGTCTGTGTGTGTATATGTGTAAATGAGGAAAATATGGGGAGAAAGGCAAATAAAAGAAAAGAAAGGTGGAGATAAGGACCTGGCCGATAAGAAAACCTGATAAAATATATAAAATCTTAATAGAGCAAAGGAATGATCGATGGGTAAGAAAAGTAAAAATCGGAAGAGAGTGGTAAATGAATTGATTGATTGCTTAAATGATAAGTTTAAAAATTGTGATCAGACAGATATATATGTATATATATATACATATATATAATATATATAATATATATAGATATATATATATACATACATATAAATATATATATATATATATATATATATATATATCGATCTTGACTTTTATGGTTTTAGCTTTCCTAGCTACAATGTCTGGATATGAAAACTTTAATGATGGTATATATTATATAAGGAAGAATGTACGATTTTTTTGAAGTTATATGTTCGAAACGCACGTATGAAAACAAAATTACAGGATCTACTACTTCAGCTTTAAACGTTACGTATTATATTTTCCAAACTTTTATAACATATATATATATATATATATATATATATATATATAATAGGTGAAAACAATTCTTTATTAAAATATCTCGGCCAATGTGTGTAAGAAAGTTCCATAACTTTCTGACACACATTGGCCGAGATATTTTAATAAAGAAGAAATATGGTTGCTTTACTAACGCAAATGTAGGTGGTAACGTGTTAAATCAATCTTCTTCGAAACTGTTCCCAGTTCAACTTCTCGTACTCGATCATGGGTTGGAATTTTGCGTTCCACCGAGTAATACAAAACGAGAAGAAATATTCTCTGGGTTTGAAGTTTTAGGCTCTCAGATAGCTAAACTTCAACCGGTTTCCGTGAATAAATTAAGGGGCTTAAAAGCAAGTTTAAACAACCTTGCCCACAGTTACGCTAGTACACCAGTATCCCATTCAGAGTTTAAATGTCGTAATGAACACCTTCACGTCATTAAAACTCTACGTAAAAATAGATCCCTCGTGATAACTAGACCCGATAAAGGGTATGGAGTAGTCATAATGAATCATAAGGAATACGTCAACAAAATATCACTTATATTAAGCGATCGTGACAAATTTGTTTAATTAGACCCAGTTGACACCCATGATTCCACGAGTACTCTTGAATCTAAATTCCAGAAAAAAATTAGTTAAATGGTTAGAAAGTGGTTTACTTTCTTCTGAGGAAGCTAGTGAGATTAGACCCTCGGGATCTATCCACCCAAGATTATATGGCCTACCCAAAACACACAAAGCGTATATTCATTTAAGATCCATTCTATCTATGGTAGGGTCCTCACAACAAAATGGATCTTCAATATTCTTCAGCCAGTATCAAATTATTATAGTAAATACTGTCTGAAAGATTAATTTCATTTCGCTGACTACATGCAAAAATCAACGAGTACAAATAAATTTCGTATGTTCGTATGATATCAGCAATTTATTTACTTGCGTCCCAGTTTTAGAAACGATAGCTATTTGTGCTGACTTTTTATATCGCAGCCAAAGTCCAACACCTTCCGTTCCTGAACACGTATTTGTTGAACTAATTAAATTTGCCGTTACATCCGTTGAATTTAGCTTTAATGGTGTAATGTACAGGCAAATTGAGGGTGTGTCGATGGGCTCCGTGTTGGGACCCATATTGGCCAACATTTTTGCTGTTCCATGAGGAAAAATTAATCTCCGGACCCATAAAACCATTGGTCTATTTTAGATATGTAGACGACACATTTTGCCTAGTTGATATTAATTCGGAGGCAAACGAATTTTTCTCGTTACTAAACAGTATGCATCCGGCGTTAAAGTATACGTATGAAAGGGAAGATAATTCCGCCCTGGCGTTTCTCGATGTTTTGGTAACGAAAACTCCATCTAGTTACCTTACATCCATTTATCGCAAACCAACATTCACTGGGCTGTATACACGCTGGGTTCTATTCTGCCCTTACAAGCGCAAATATAATTAAATTTGGACATTAACACATTGTGCCCTAATGATCTGCTCGCCAGAAAAATTGAATGGGGAATTAAATACAATTACAGATGCTTTGTCCAATAATGGGTATCCTTTAGATGTAATTGAAACCGTCATTAAAAGGAAAAGAGCAGAATTTTTACGAACAAAACCTAATATCGTGGATAAATGTCCGGTTTATATTCGATTGTCGTGGTTGGGAAAGTAAGTGGAAAATTCACCAAACAAATTATTTCAACTGTTGAAGGATGTTATTTTGCTTCAAATGTACGTTTTGTATATAATACAAAACCATTAATGGCTTCCAATAAAAAAAAGATGTTCTACCTCCTCATCATATTAGTAATGTTATTTATTCATTTAAATGTGGTTACGGTGCCGACTACGTAGGTCGAACGTCTTCAAAATTGGAAAGTCGCATACAACATGTAGCGAGCAAAATCAGGAATGGAACATTCCTACCTACTGACGCTGTAAACAACACATATGGATCCGCTATAACGGAACACTTTATTAAATACGGGGATTGCGCAACGAACTTCAGCATCGACTCGTTCTTCGTATTGAGTCGAGCTCACTCCGTATATCATCTAAAAGTCTTAGAGACTGTTCACGTTCGCCTTATGAAGCCTTCCCTTTGTAAGAAAAAGGACTGCTTGTTGGGCTTGTACGTGATCAGCCTCTAAAATTCATCCCCATACGAGTGCTCTTGCTCCCGTCTCTTATTTTAGATTTTATCATTAAGGAAAACAAATTACTAAAAAATAAATCTCTCGATTCCAATTTTGATGAGTGAGGGCGAAACATGTCAATTGACTCGTTTTGATTTTTTTTTTCTATTTCCCTACTTTTATTTTTTAGTTACTATCCATTTTCTTTTTCTCCTCGGTCATTTTTTTTAATATGAAATTAATTCCGAAGGAATACGTCTTCCCTTCATGATTGCCTTAATAAAGTTTTGTACCCCCAAGAAAATCATGATATATATATATATATATATATATATATATATATATATATATATATATGAGAGAGAGAGACAGAGATTGTGAAAGGTAAACAACTTGTTAGAGAGAGAGAGAGAGAGAGAGAGAGATAGAGAGAGAGAAAGACATGGAAACATATCCAAATAATCACATCAAGATATTGCATGAGCAGAGGTAAAGATATAGCAAACCGGATACAAATTGTTAAACAGATGAAAAATGAAACACTATTTCTGGTTATTTGACAGTTATGAGATACTTTGATATAAAACCAATTATTTCGAAGAGAAGAACCGCCCACATTCACCGATAAAATTCAGAATTACATGGAATAAAAAGTGGCAAAATAAAAATTGCTGTACATATTTATGTCACTTTTACTTCCATCAAGATTGGGATTTTTTAAGGCACATTTTTTTTTGTGTTTCTTACGTTGTTTATTCATTATTCGGATAAAGATCAAGAAAGTTGGCACTGAATTAGACCCCCAATCACTAGTTGGTATTGATTCAAATTAAAAGGAAAGTTACATTTTTACGTTACCTAAACATTTTGATATAAAGTTAGTTTCATTTTTGAGCGGGGGTATGAAACAATGCAAAGACTTTATAAAAAGAATATTGAATCCGAAAGCAATAAAATACAACTATCACGTAATCTATGTATACACACAAACACTCGCGCATACATACAAACGCAGACTAACAATCCCACACACACACATACACATATATATAATTATTTATTGTATATATACATATAATATTATGAAGTGATATAATATATTTTGTATATATTTTAAGAATTTATTTAACAGTGTCCAATGCGCTTGTTGATTTCGTGCTGGGCAAAACATGGACGCGTCTATGTAGCTTAATTGGCCTATATTTTCATTTTTCTCTCTCTATCTCTCTCTCTCTTTATATATATACTGCTGGGCTACCCGGCGTTGGTCGGGACCGTATAAACAATGAAAAAATTGAATTCGGTTTTGTAATATATTTATTATTCTTATGAGAGAGTAATTTTGTATGTTTATGTATCATTTGCTATTTCGAGCAAAAGAATATTTTACCTACATAAGACGGGTATTACACACATGAAATAATTGTATCTTACCTAGGGTAGGTAATTTACAGCATGTATATGCAAGGACAGGTAATATGCAACACATTTATCTCATCAAATCCCAAGCGATGCCAGGCATTTTGCTAATATATATTCTCACCTATTTCATTCAATCCCGGGCAACGCTGGGTGTTTTGCTAGTATATATCTCAAATAATCTCATGAAATCCTGGGCGACGCAAGGTATTCTGTTCGTATATATTTCAATCAATCTAATTCAATCCAAGGCAACGCCAAGTATTCTGCTAGTATATATTTGCATCTATCTCATTATATCCCAGGTGACCATGTATTCTGCTTGCATACATTTGCATGTATCTCATTGAATCCAGGGTGACTCCTAGTAATCTGTAAGTATACATGTTGACGTATCTCGTTGACTCCCATAATTCTTAGATTGTTACACATTTCAACAATTTAACCCACATTATCGCTCACCTGTCTAAAATAATAACGTAAAGGCATTGTCTTGGCTGGTTTTTCATTACAAACACATCATCAAAATAACTCACATTTAATCATTTTTCATAATTTTTCATGACATAATCACACCATCTTCCTATATGGGGTATTCTGTTAGCACAAATATCCACCCATCTGATCCGATCCCAGGAATTCTCCTAGGAAACATCCCACCCATGTCATCCAATCCCAGGCTACGTTGTGTATTTTGCTAGTACATATATCCACCTTTCCTATACAATCCCCGACAACGCTGGGTATTATGCTAGTAAAATATCCAGCTATGAAGCCATATCCTAGAGCGTTCACTGACATAATATTACATTGATTGCATATTAATCTAATGATATTCGACAATGAGGCTACGTCCAAGGGAGGTCACTTGCATATTATAACAATGATTGTACATTAATCTAATTGTATTTCAAAATGAAACTACAGCCAAGTGAAGCCACTTGCGTAATCTAATGTTAGTCGACAATGAAGTTACACTAAAGGGAGGTCACTCGCATGTTATAACAATGAGTGTATATTAATCTAATGGTATTAGACAACGAAGCTACACCCAAGGGAGGTCACTCGCATATTATAACAATGATCATATATTATTCTAAAGGTATTCGGCAATGAAGCTACATCCAAGGGAGGTAACGTGCATACTATAACAATGATTGTATATTATTCTAATGGTATTCGACAACAAAGCTACATTCAAGGGAGGTCACTTGCATATTATAACAATGATTGTATATTATTCTAATGGAATCTGACAGTGAAGCTACATGCAAAGGAGGTCACTTGCATATTATAACAATGATTTTATATAAATGTAATGGTATTCGAGAATGAAGCTACATCCAAGGGAGGTCACTTACAAATTATGACAATGAATGTGTATCAATCTAATAGTATTCGAGAATGAAGCTACATGTAAGGAGGTCACTTGCATATTATTATAATAATTGTATATTAAGATAATGGAATTCTAGAATGAAGCTACACTCAATGGAGGTCACTTGCATAGTATGAAGACAATTGCATATTATCTAATGGTATTCGACAATGAAGCTACACTCTATGGAAGTCACTTGCATATTACAACAATGTTTTTATATTATTCTAATGGTATTCGACAAAGATGCTACATCCAAGGGAGGTCACTTACATATTATGGCAATGATTGTATATTATTCTAATGAAATTCGACAATGACTATACATCCAAGGGAGATCACTTGCATATTATAACAATGATTGTATATTAATCTAATGGAATTCGACAATGAATCTACACCCAAGGAAGATCACTTGCATATTATAATGATTGTATTATTCTAATAGAATTTGGCAATGAAGTTACATCCATGGGAGATAACTTACATATTATACCAATTATTTTATATTAATCTAATTGTATGTAATTGAATATATTATTTATTTACCTTTTCTCTTCAATTTGTGATATATAAGACTTTGGTACATAAATTAATTATTTACTTTTTAATAGACATTTCAAAATAGATGGCGTGAATTATTCGACCCCCTGTCTTTTCAAGCTTACAACGCATCGAAAAATGTATTTCAATCCCTATTTTTTTTTCAATTAAAGGAGCAAGGACCAAGGTTCCATTAAAAAAAAAGAAAATACAAATAACCTGGTTTAAAAAAAAAAGGTTTTAAACTTCAAACTTTACAGGTAAAATTCTAAAAAACACTACGTTTTATTTTTGGTTTAAATTTGAATATATTATTTATTGACCTTTTCTCTTCAATTTGTGATTAAATTAATTATTTACTTTTTGGTGAGTAAATTAATTATTTACTTTTTAATAGAAACTTGAAAATGGGGGGGGTCGTGAATTAAAAAAAAAACGTTTGTCTAAAATATTATATTCGGTTTATTAGAAAGAACATAAAATTTCACATTGACCATGAAAATACCGTAAAAATAGAATCAATAGAAAAATTTTGATAGATTTTTAAAGTTTACAAATTGAAAAATATTGAATTCGGAAAATTCATTACTGTTTTAAAAAAACATATTTCTATTACTTTTAAAACAACTTTAATAGTTTATTTTGGAAGTATAATCGATAAAGAAAATAAATAACCCACTTTTAACAGAGAAATTACGAGATTTTTATATTTTATTTGCAGTTTCGTGTTAGGGGTGTCAAAAATTCCTACAAAACTTCTGATACACCTACTTTTGCGCTAAATAGTATTTCTTAGAATTCCAGCGATCCCATTTTTTCGTAAAAACATCTATCGTTAATAATTTTTTTACACATAGTTATCAACTATTTCGAATGTATTTGTAAGTATATATTTAAAAAAATAGAATTCGATGGCTTGATTATAATTGCTAAAAACTATTTATAAATCGTATATATTATAAAAAAAACAATAAAAATAAATTCTTGAAAATAAAACATAATTAATACCTATTTACTTAGAAATTAGCGCAAACCGTGTATAAAAAAAAACCCTTCGCGCTGTAATAAATAAATAAACTTTTTGTAAGTAGATTTTGAAGTATTTAAATCGTCATTTAAACGAAAAATAAAATAAATAAGAAATTTGGGTGCTAATGCAGAGGGTGATCCGATCCGCGCTATTTTTTTTTAAATCGTATTTCCACATTTAATTAAAGTTTTATGGGTAATTAAAATTTAAAAAAAAAAAACGTTTTATATTGAATATTTGAAAAATATTGTAAATGAAACCGTTTAATTTTGGAAGCTTCTGGAATTATAATTGGTTAATGAAAATTTTAATTGTTTTGTTTTTGTTTTGTTTTTTTGTTTTTTATATAACCGTTTCGTTTCAGTCAACGGTTGGTCGGCAGCTTACGGCCGGACTCGATATACGTCCAATAGCAATGATACGTTCAGTTTATGTAAAAGCAGCGTATTGTTTTTGTTTTTGTGTGTGTGTGTGTTTTTTAGCAATGATTGATTTAGAGTTATTTCAAATACGAACATCAACCAAATAAATACATAACAACAGTTTTGTTATTATAAATATACAGAATTTAAATTAACGTATACAGTTTTGCTGTGTCTAATGTTAAAATGGTTTTCTGGAGATTATACAAGAAAACAAAACCTTAAGTACAAAGTGTAGTATCTGTTCTTAGAAATCAATGAGTCTCATCTTTAGCCCCCTCCCCTAAGAAAATGCTCGGGAGGTGATGCCTGGGATATAAAGCCTTAGAGAAACCTGTATAAGCATTTTTTTTATCAATGATTGATTTAGATTTATGTAAAATAAGCTCATCAACCTAATAAATAAATAAATAAATAACAACCGTTTTGTTGTTATAAATATACAAAATTTAAATTAACGTATACAGTTTTGCTGTGTCTAATGTTAAAATGATTTACTGAAGATTATATAAGAAAAGGTAACCGCAAGTAAGAACGGATGTCTAAGTAAAATTCAAAATAGTATCTGTTCTTTGAATTCAAGTTGTCTCATCTTTCGCCCCACCCCACTAAGAAAACTTGAAAATAAGGAGGATTTATATCACCAAATCAATTAACTCTCACCTCGTATAATTATTAAAATACGTTATAGTGACACACAAACACTGATTAACTCATGCCTCCCCTTCCTCCTTCTCAATAGAATTAGGTCGTCGTTTATTTTTGTTTTTTAAGCGCCCCCCTCCAGTTAAACAGAGGTAGGAGGACACGTGGTAATAACACAAAAAAGAAAATGGCTGTTTATTTTTTAGCTTAAATATAACGATCGGTTTTTTATCGGTTAATATTTTTAAGCTGAATTTTTTTCCCCCCTTATCATTTTTTCTTGACATTTTTCGTTATACTCTCGTATAATTACTATTTTTAACCCGTTAATCACGGTGGAAACATTTTCATAACGTGTAAGATTAGATATACAGACATTGTATGATTCTCGCAAATTTATCGATAAGAATTGTTTATTTACAGACATCCAGACATCGCCATTACTGAATGGTGATGTCACGTCACGTGACATGACTAAGCGTTTTTTTAATTACGTATAAATATCATTAGATCATCACATTAATACTACTTAAATACATGGAAAAAACGAAAAATGTGTCAATTTTGGGGGGGCCCCTGGAGAAAAACGCCCTTAGACTGGTCCTAATGGACCAAAAATTCGATATTTGCCGTCCGGATGGTGGGGTTTAATAGAAGACCAAGTTTGTGAATTTTTGTTCTTTCTGTCGAAAGTTTTTTGCAGACACACAAACAAACACACACACACACTCACACACATTTTGCCTTTTATATATTAGATATATATATATAAATACATATATATATTTATATATATATATATATATATATATGTATAGTAATTTATAAAATATATATGGCGATTAAGCTACACTGAATATTCGGCGTTTCATCCACTCTAGGACTCCTTAGGCTTATGAAATGAAAGTGGATGAAAGGCCTGCATAAGCCTGAGGAGTCCTAGAGTGGATGAAACGCCGAATATTCAGTGTAGCTTAATCGCCATATATATTTTATAAATTACTAACTAGCTCTACCTACGTATTGAGCACTTTTGAAGTAAATACTTTAAGTTTCGGCATAAATCTATACTTTCGTATATTAATTTTATGTGAGTAAATTAAGTAGTTATATATATATATATATATATATATATATATATATATAAATATATATAAATATATATATAAACACATTAAATTTGATTATATTCAGCATGGTTGAATGGACACATATGTCGCTTATATCTTTGAGTTCACCATTCAATTAACCTTTTCCGATATTTATTCACCCTCATTATCATCAATAGTAAATGTCAATTATATGATCTAAGCAGTAGTTTGACCAAGGTTTACTGTATACAACATTCAAATTTTTCATTTCTGATATTAAATAAACTTCAAATTACCCTATAAATATAGTTTTAATATTCCAACTTATAACCAGTTTCATATTTTCTCAAACTCAGTTAAATCCACCGATTCAACAATACAGTAAAAAAAAAATTAAATGTTAAACTTATTTCAAACAAATTATAATTAAATGTGCTCTATACATTTAATTTTAAGAGTGCATCTTTTTTACGGAATAATGAGTCACTACGCACGTCAGGAACAAATACTCAAATTTTACCAAATTTTCACCACTATTGATCATTAAGCTGCCGTCATATCGACAATCTTAAGCTCAGTAACATTTATCCTAGAGTTGCTTTAAGGTCTTGAAAAGTGGTGAGTTTTATTTATTGAAATAATACTGAAGTTTATTAAGACCATCAGGAACTCCCGAAATACAAAATGTTTTAAGAGAAACACACTGAAAAAACAATCTTTATTGTCAAAATTAATTTTAATTCTTTTAAAAGATAGTTAGACTTTGTCTTCGTCATATCTTCATGAAAAGGCGTTTAATAGAATCCAACCCGAATGGCAGTACTACCTTTTAATAACGTGGTTTTCATTTGTTCAGTATGTTTGAAGTTTATAATTAAGTCACATATTGATGAAAACGAAACATAACTTCTAAAATATACAACAAATACATATGCATTTTTTTAGAATTCAATAAGACTCGTTTCCAAGTTAATAAAGCAAATTAAAAACGACAATGACTTAACAGATCTTCTCAACTTTGAATGCCAAAGTCGAATATAACATTCCGTGTAAGTTTAAGTACGGATATAAAATGTTTGGACGTATGTGTGGAAAAATACTGCTACTAGCTGAATTTTTCTATATGTTTAAAATTAAAAGTATTGAAACTTCCATGAGAAATTAAGAATAATACGAGACCTACGTGTATTGGAATGAATCAAGGGCGGAAGTAAGAATTGATACTTAAGAAGATGAGAATGTCTTCCTGTTTGGATGCTGCAATACTGTAAGTTCCGCCTTAATTAAAACACACACCACACGCACATACACGCACACACATATACACACTCACATATATACATACATATATATATACATACAACAAGCGATACATTGATTCATTTATAGATTTACATATATATATATATATATATATATATATATAATATAATTTATAAAACTCGCTATGTCTATTTGTCTGTTTTAACTTATTGATATCCATTTGACGATAGCTGAAACAGTAGCGACTCCAGTTGGACTAGTGAATGTGTTGGATTCGAATCTACCTGAGAGCACGCGTCATATTATGTATATATATATATATATATATATATATATATATATATATATATATATGTATATATATATATATATATATACATATAATTTTCTTTTGAATCACTACTATGTTGGATATAATATAATAACCAATTAAGTATTTTCTCTATAATGTTAAATATGAAATCTGTCTAAATTAATATATCATATTAAAGCGTACGTTGTGATCGGGCGACGCCACGCAGCCTGCTAGTATATTTTTATATTTTCCTTTTGCTTTATTTATTATTAAGTTGTATTTTTTATCCCTAATTATGCAGTAATTGCACATAACCAGATTAATCATTAGGTCACATTAAAGCAATTATTTTGGCATTATATGCCGTATTCTTTTTACAAAAGTAAAGAAAAAGTAGTACGTAAATTTCATTTTCTTCATTATTTTTCTTTTTGCAATTTTTAGTAAAGTGTTCATTTCTTAAAATTCTTTGTGCTAGAAAAGAAAAACTACATGCCGCTATGGGTTGTATATGTTCATTTCTGGATGGAAATAGATCACACAAGAGATAGAGAGAGAGAGAGAGAGAGAGAGAGAAAGAGAGAGAGATACTCTAAGAAGCAGTAAATGGTGTTTAGTCAGAATTCCTTGACTTCCCGATTTGGTTAAAATAATAATAATACCATATGCCCAGTACGTGGATAATGTTGACCTTGCCCGAACAATTTGATGGCGTCAAGTTGGTGATCAGTGTCAAAGGTTTTTTTAAAACCCGACAGGTGAGTGCAGCTGTGAGTTCACGGATTGGCTGGTGCAGCTCAGAGCAGGAGGGAACGTCAATTGAGTTGAGGGCTACCCCATACTCCGCAACCCCAATATATAAGGAAGGGACACGCGTGAGTTTTTTTTTAGTCATACCGAAAGAACTAGTCAAAACTAGAGTCAGAATTAAACAGCGAGAGACAGGGTTCGGTATTCAAAACAGACAGTCATGCAGTCATGATATGGAAACGGAAAAGGAGAAAGAGATCTGAATCGATCAAGCGATGTAGATGCACTCCCAGAAATAAGGAAGGTCCTCAATAAAGGCTGTCTACAAATAATAATATACAAGTCGTGTTTTAGGACCATGCATGATTTGATTTCCAGATTGAAATGCAACCGTTGTGAGGTGCATTACTGAAAAATGAAAAAAAAAAGATACGTGTCTTAAGATCTCCTTATAGACTGTATACATGTCACATACACACACACACACCAATGACTCTATACACACATATGCACACGCAAAGACAGGCGATTGACGGCCATGCCATAGTTATATACACACCATACAAATTTTATAGACCCGGTACGTAACAGTAATCAAACTGGCGTTAAAGAAAATATTAAACAGTTTTACAAAACGTATGTTCTACAAAGCCAAAAACGTAAACAATAGCCCCACCTTCTCTCCCCTATTCCCTTTTCCTTTTTCTCCCGCCCCCACTTCCTGACTGGTTTCCTAACTTAAAATGTACCGAATATTTATACTATAATACTTTCCCTCTCCCATTACAAAACTGATTAATGTTCTGTAGAGCAGGTACAAAAACAAAACAAAATCCACTACAAGACAGTCAAGCCAAACACCACAACCTCGTGATTGAAGATACAAAAAGATTGAAGAATAAAGAAAGACTTTTACAAAATAACTGAATGCAACAAGAATAATCCAAAAAAGATTTACTATACTGGATTTGACATTAAATAACCCGAAACGGGTTGATATGCCGTAAAACAGAACAACTACACGAAACCGAAAATCAGTATTTTATCATTTTATACAGAGAATATATTATATTAGTGCAAAACTAATGCGATTTTTATCATATATATATATATATATATATATATATATATATATATATATATATATATAACTGAATGTGTGTGTGCGTGTGTCTGGTCACGAATAGGCTCCTATATGGTTGACTATTTTAAAAAACTAATTGCATATAATGATAGAAGATATATCGAGACATAGGAATGGGTATGTTTGATCTGACAGAACGGTAGTTCATTAAAATTGTGGGGTCTTCGCTCGCGTCTGGTCCATAAAGTATGGGAATTAAAAAAATTTAAAAATTAACAAGAAAAAAACGTTTACAAGTGTTTTTGATATAGATGTACATTATAATACTTTGATAAGTATGTTTTAACTATAATAAGAATGGTATTAAAAAAATTGTGGGCTCTGTGTTCGCGCCTGGCCTGCATAGAATGGAAATAGGCACACACTTTAATAAAGACTTTTCATATCTATCTGTGTAAGTATACTTTGATAATTATGTTTCAGTTTGAAGAAATATGGTATAATAAAATTATGGGGTGTTCGTTTGCGCTTGACCTCCATAGAATGGAAATATGTCACAAAGTTTAACAAGGTTTTTTAATATAGATCCACAGAATATTGTGATAAGTGTTTCAGTGTGAACGTGTATGGTATAATAAATTATGGGGTGTATCTATTTTATTTTTACTTTCATCATATTTTTCATTGGTTTTGATACCCCCAAATTCGAAGCTATCTCTTTACAACCCTTCCTTTTCATAACCTATCATCTATAAATATAAAAGCGAAAATTATGTATGTATGTATGTATGTATGTATGTATGTATGTATGTATGTGTGTTCGCTTTTTCTGTATGTCTACAAAAGGATTTTTCAGAGAAGCGGTCACTCGCGTCACAACTTTTTAAAACTTTTTATATCACATATACAGTTAACTACGAAGCTCGCCTGTCTATTTCATTTGCACGGTTTCGGGAAGATAAATATTCAACATTTGTCGCTCACCGCATGTGGGTTAGTCTTTTTCCTATAACATCTTGGGGGGGGGGAGAAAAAGCGTTCAGCAGTAAATCAAATACTATCCCGCAGTCAAACTTGACCTCATTAACTCATTAAAACGGGCACCTGCCAAATCGAAGTAATTAAATAAATTCAAACGTGTTTCCGTTAGCATCTCGGGGTGGGGCAATGATTAATGTCGCACATTTTTTTTTCACACTTTAATTTACAATTTGCCTCAACGGTTCGGGTTCGATACTCATACTTACTTTTTTTAACCCCCCCATACACCTCCAAACACCCGGGCGACGCCGGGTACGCCTCTCTAGTACTTTAATAAATCAGAGTCCATTTTCTGTAGGCTGTTTTTGGACCCAGTCAACGACGGGTACTTTTGCTAGTATATATATATATATATATATATATATATATATATATATATACGTAAAAATTGACATTAGTTTTGCACCAACCAAATAGTTCAATAACCTCTGCTTCTTTTCTACTCGTAACTGTTAGTATTTTAATCAAGGTTTTTTATAAAAGTAAATATTCACGGATCATTTTTTGTCTTGTTTGAATATTTTTGAAGAGGAGTAATAATCAAATAGCTAGTTTGGTTCAATGCTTTTGTTTGTTATTTACTCTGGCCTTTATTATATACATCTCAGGTGATTTCCGAAGCTTATCTCTAATACTCCATGTAAGACATTCGCTGGCGATACTTGTCTAGCTGCAACAACTGTTTAGAATTTACATTTTATCTATCTGTGCTTAAAACTAAACGTAAATTCCATGATAAAAGTTTCATTCATAGAACGTCTGTCTCTGAAACACAATAGCTTAGGGCTGTTTGGAAACTGATTATAATATATGATCGTGTTCAACTCTAGCGTGAACAAGTTTCTATTAGGCTGCCTTTTTAATAAACACCCAATATCCTAGTTCAACCGTTATCTATCATAACGGAGTTGCTTCACCGATCACCTGAGACTTATTAACCTTTATCCCAATCTTCCCTTCGGGCCATGATAAACGGTGACATCCCTTAGTAAAAGAAAATATATATTATTTTAGAAAATATTTTTGACAATCATAATATGGCCGCACAGCATATGATATAGTCGAAGTAATTTGTTCTTTACTGGGAAACACCAGAGAAACGCCTTCAATCGCACTCATTTTATTTGATTACGACATTGTGTAAAGATCACACTGGAAGTTATAATACGGTTGAAGTTTAATTAAAGGTACGAATTCTAACCGAACACCGTTTGTATATCGACTATTATTCTCTTATGGCATTAGTTAACTAACTTACTAAGCGTTGACAAGTGGACCCAACGGACATGGATCTAAGAGTAGCATTTCTTTCTTGGTGATTATCATTTTTTTCTATCTGTTATTACAGCATGATTGACCTATCTATCATCCGCCGGGCTCATACATAGACTGATTTAAAAAATCTCATTTTCCTTCAACCTCGATGTCCGTGGTGTCATGCGTCATATTGTGAGATCTGTTCGTTTTTACTTGTCGTTCTTTTTACACAGGAATCCCAACTTATCAAGGCACTGAGGCCAATCGAGGATAAGGGTTAATGGGTATACATTAGTCAATGTGATTATAGTATAGTAAACATAAGTAGTGGGAATTTTGTAAATTGGATTACTTAGGGGGATGGTTTATCAAGGATTTGTTCTCGTTGGATTTGAAGACAATCAGATTGGTGTCAGTTGGAAAGCAAGCAATCAGAAGAGAGTTTCACAGGCTTGCAGTTCTAAGAAAGAAACTTTGTTCATGGAATTTACATTTAGGTTTAGGCACAGATAAAAAGTGGAGGAAATTGTGGATAGTGGTTTCAGTTAGACAAGTGTTTTTCATGAAATTCAGGCCAGTAGGGATCATAGATTGGGGCTAAGATGAGCACTTGCCATGGAAATAATGATAAAGTAGAGACAGGCTTGCAACGTCTCTTCTGTAGAAAAGAGGTTGCAGGGAAGAGAAAAACGCATCCGCCCTCTAAGATACGAAGTCCAGGTGTGGCAGCAATACTCCATCTTTGGCCGTACCTGGCTTTTATATAAGTAGAGAATTCCATCAGGAGTGAGATATCTATTGGAGCGGTAGAAGAATCCCACCATTTTTTCAGCGACCTTGGCAATGGATATACGTGTTTCATTTCAGATCAGTAGTAACGGCCAAGCCCAGAAGCTTGTCAAAACTTGAGGCCTCATGAAGACGAGAGCCATTCATTTCAATTGATGCCAGATTGGTATTAGAGCGTAGATGATGTAGAGATATTATCGGTATAACTGTAACTCTTAATTTTGATCTTTCGTAGGAATTATGTTATTTCTAAAATTCCATGTCATTTTGACTATACTCAGTGTGACACTTGGAAAGATAGACACTAGCTGACGTAATTGCAACACATTGGAATACTTTCATCATGTAAAATATCAGGCCAAGAACAAGTAAAAGTTTAATACTAGATAAACTTCTTTGTTAGATACGAGCATCAACAAACAATTCGATAAAAAGAACTACATTTATTTTAATTGCAATACGTACGTATATGTTGTAGTTTGTTTACAATGGACTATTTGCGCATTCGCATAAAATGCTAATAATCAATTTTATGTGGTAGCATCTTGGGGGTTGAAGGTTTAATCTTCATTACAGGCAATAGTAACTAGAAAAATAATATGTATATCTGAACTGTGACTCTCTTTCTTTTTCTTTCCAACAAATATGACCAGAAACGAGAGATACTAAATTGTTATGACAAGTTTTACTCGCTCAGGGCTGACAGAATGTGAACAATATACCTCTAGTGATTAAATAAATGATTCGGTCTTAAATTTCATACGGATTTCCAAGTTCGATATAAAGATCACCTGGTTCGACAACACGCATCTGCAAGAAAGCAGAGGCTGCCTAAACTTTATTACATTAGCATACTTAATGCGAACGATAGTCCGAGTAGTTCAAATAATTCAAATTATAAATCCTCATCTCAAAAATTATAAAAACATTTTATTGAACATATTATATTCACTTACGCACTGATATGAGAATCAGAGTTTGATTAAATAAAAGCTTGTGTTTTATCAATAGTCTACAAATAAATCGTTTGCAATAACAATTGAGATTCAATATTAGTGAAATCTAAAATGGTTGATAGGCTGGAAAACATAATAAAACTATTGCTTCTTCGTTCTCATAGGTGTTACTATTTCTCTCTTCCTGTCCGATTCTCCTTCTACTCTTCTTTTTATGCTTTCTTCCCCGTTTTTATCCCGACACTGTCTGCAACTCTTCCTTCTCCTCTTCCTTCTCCTCCTCCTCCTCCTCCTTCTCCTTTCATCTCTCTCGCTTCTTTTTTCTCTTCTCCATTTCTGACCTCCCACTTTTCGATCTTATCAAGTGTTGATACCTCCGTTTCCTTTTAGCTCCTCCTATTTGCTCTCCTCCTACGCTCTGTTCTATTCCCTGTTTATCTCTCTCGTGTCCCTTCCTCTCCTCGCGCTCTTCCTCTTATCCAAACTCCTCCTTCTTCCTCGCATTTTTCATTTTCATTTCTCGTCTTTTAAATTGCCCCTCCTCGCCCACCTTTCCTAGTTTCGTCTTAACAAATACCGCCAGAAGTGATCGACGTTAAGTTGTTACGATAACCATTAAGCAGTGGCGCCGATGTTGTGTACGGCACTTCATTAAGAAAACGCTAAACAGCCGTCGTACTAATTAAAGGCTGATGTATATCTTTACTCAATAAATTAACACTTTGTAGGGAAAAATATATCAGACGATGGTTCAGGGTTTAGGGGCGTACTTTAAGGGAGACAACTAGGAATAGTGAAATAGAGGAAAGGTTATATTCAATATTGTCGACCCTTCTTTTATTTCCGGTCTCTGTAAAATTAAACATGGTCAAACGGACACGAAAGCCATTAATAACATGAGGAAAAGCCGAGGTGCCTTCACATTATTAGAGAAGAAAAAATTAATCAGAAAGGACTATATTTTGCTTGTTACCGTCGTGCTGTCCGCCGAACAGAGCGTGCTTGGTTGCTTCAACAGAGTTCATAATCGAAGTCAAAATCTAGTTGTGAATGATATATTCCGTTTTCTATCGCATCTTTCTCAGGGAAGAAACCTTGCTTGTGTCTGTGTTTTCTATATATACTTTCATGTCAGATGCACGACTGAGCTACAATATCCCCTTTTTATAAGCAATTCAAAGTCAGGGCAATTTTCTTTTTTAATATTACCGGGGATTGTGCATCCTACCGGGTGCCCGAATACCCTCGCTATTTCTGAGACACCTACTGAGAGATCATTTAAAGATTCTAACCATTGCTTTATCGCATTTTTTTTTTTTTTGTAATCTCGCTTGCACATTGCCCAGCGAATATATTTGCTATGTAGATTTTTATAATATATTTCTATGAATCCAGTTGCTTCT
The DNA here is from genome assembly GCF_053919585.1 of Euprymna scolopes. Lineage (NCBI taxonomy): Eukaryota > Metazoa > Mollusca > Cephalopoda > Sepiida > Sepiolidae > Euprymna > Euprymna scolopes. Next base: position 75,553,156 of record NC_136488.1, on the reverse strand, counting down.
ATAATTTCTGAAATGAGTCAGTGTTCTTACAGGTCATAATAATGTAACGTTACCTAACACGTTGTAGTCTCAGTCGCAGATGATATAAAAAAAAAACAAGAAAAAACTTCAATTCGCTTTTTTTCTCTAACAACGATATTTATGCCCTCGTTCTCCCGCCAAATGTGTCTTCTCATTACAGCTGTGATGTCAGTCACGTCTCTAACACCTCCTATTCTCTGATGCCTATCCTCTCGGGCGTCCGTCATCTGATCTAGAACATCATCAATGTCTCTAATGTGATGATATTCTCTAACGTGGTCGTCCCTCTATACATTATTTCTTTTTCCCCGCAAGTGACGTCAATTTGCATGCATTTGCGCTCGCCCTCTGTTAGAATAATAACTTTGTATTTCGTTTTCTTTTTACTTTTAAGCTCAGTTTAGGCTAGCATGATTAGGGACTTTAACTTTAATTAGGTTTGTTACTCTCTCTCTCTCTCTCCCTCCTATTATTTCATATCACGATATCAGATTTAAGCTGATAAATAAATGTCAGATTTAAGCTGGATATTCCACCAGAGAAGATGAATTCCTGCCCTGGAATCCAGTGAGAACAAGAGACCATAAAAAAGTGCGCTATAACATATATAAATAGTCAATTGGGAAGAGGAAAATTATATTAGCAACTTCTTTACTAACTCAGTGTTTGAGACGCCAAAAAAGAACTTTGATGGAATATTCGAATGCATATTTATCTCATATACAGATAATGTATAAGCCCCAGGAACTGAGGTCTTTGATTTCTGAGAACTCCGACTAAAGTAAAATAACAACAAAAAAACATAGAGATCACGTGTTAGACTTCAAGAACGGAACCCTTTATTATATTTGAGAAATTCGAATGAAGTAAAGTGAAACATCAACCTCTTCCTATTTACTTTGCCTCCCCACGAGGACTGAGTTAGACACAAAGTCGGTTTTTAATGTGGAGAAAATCCAGCTTCCAAACAGGGGCACTCTGGATAGAAACAAAAATAAAAATTGTCTCAGTCATGAAGATTTTCTCCTGCACTGACCGAGGGCAGAAAAGGTGAAATATAGCATCAGAATAGATAATACACTGTTATCTTGGCCCGAATACTACAAAGTCGCTATTAAGTAACTTATTGTAATACAGCTTCATATTCCAGTAGCTTATTTCAAAGAACTGCAGACTTGTGGAACTGTCTTTTGACTGTTTTGTTCCTGACTATGGCCTTGGTAAAGCCAATAAGCATTTCCTGCCTATGCGATGATCATTTTCTTTTTGTTCTGGTTAACTCCTTACATCGAATGGTTTCATATCTTGTCTGGAGTGATTTACAGTAATAAAATAACTTAGTACTTATGCAGAATAAGGACCGTGATATGCTCGGAATTTTACAGGCAGTTTCGGAAAAACGCTGAAAGGTGCCGAACGAAAGTTTCGTGATTTTTACCGCCAACGTTGACAATTTTTTCAAGGGAAATATATTATTTTTGTTATTACGAAGATAATTTAATGGATATTTATTGTAAAAAAAAAATGAAAACAGTGGTCTTTTTTATTTGTGCAAGGAAAATATTATGAATAATCATTATACATTTTTAGGTAACTTTAAGAAAAGTAAAATCTAAATCGAGAAAAAAATAGGTAATGTTTCAGAATATATATTTACTTTTTTAAATGAATTATCAGAATTTTATTTAAATATATGCGTTTTTTCTATTTTTTTTTTTTTTATTTGTTGAAATCATGATAAATATCAAGATTTTATATGTCAACGATAGCAAATAAAAGTTTTATTAAATGATATTGTCTGACTGCAATTTCATTGGCACAACATTTCGGAATTTTTCTACTCAGATAAACTACTCAGAAAATTCCCACAATACCACGGCCCATAATCTACATAAATAGCAAACCCGTTTACAATTTTAAATGAAAGGTTTGTGATCCCACACAGAAGTAGAAAATATGATCATTCTTACAAATTAAGCAGGTTGCTTCATTGACATTTTTTCGATTTCGTGGTTTGTTGGCAAGAAAACTTTATATTGAAAAACCTTTTGACATTTGTGTTTTATAGAAGCTGTTCATGTCGAAGAAGGAAACGACATAATGTATGGAGTTAACAAGAGTTAAAAGACGAAAGACACTTAACAAAAAGAGAAGAGATTACTATTGACCCTAGTTTTGAAAATACTAATTCTTGAGCTTAGAGGAAAACATTTCTCAAGAAAAGAGTTTCGCAATGCTTCAGTTCTTGGAAAGAAGCTATTAGAATCGTGCAATGAGATACCTGAACAGCGAATTGATAAAGAAAAAATAGATCAATGATTTAATTGAGTTGGAAGAAAAGAAGCAACGCAAAATCTCAACCAAATGTGAATAACACAATTGAGTTTCTTTATCTTTATGAGGAAACTAATTTGATATATTTTTTTTCAAAACCATTTAAATTTTCACACTATTTAAAGTAACAAGCATAAAATGAACATTTACTAAATAACCTTACGATCGTATTAACCATACTTGCCAACTGATGCATAAAATAATTTTAGATTAATTCAAAATGAGGTATGTCCCAAGTGCTTTCGACTCTTGCATTAGGCTGCGTTACAGAAAGACAATAATGAAATATATATTATGCTTAGTATTCTATATTACTCATAGAAATATTTTCGCCAATGTCGATGTCGATAATGTGTCGATTTTGAATCGTTTATAACAGACGTACCATATATGGCTTAACGTTAACAGGAAACATGAATTAGAACAGATACATCCAGATCATTGCCAGAGCTGCTGCGAAGAAGCTGGTCTCTCTCTCTCTCTCTCTCTCTCTCTCTCTCTCTCTCTCTACCGCGCTAGAAATTTACTTACGTCTGAAAGTATCCTGTACCTCTACAAAGCTAAACAGATAGAGCTGTTAAGCGGACAACGACAGAATTAGAGAATAAACTTCCTGACTGAGCTCAATACTAAGGAAAGTAATGAGATTTCCGGAAAAAAAAGCTTTTGAAATGTAATTATGATAAAGTATAAACGCATTTCTATTTATAGATTTTCTTCATTAAAAATGCTCAATAAATTTAGCATGATCAGCTGCTAGAAAGCAGAGCACACATATTTAAGGATAGACTGCTTGCTATAAATAATATTTATATATCTAATATATAAACGGATATATGCCTGTCTGTCTGTTGGTGTATCTGTCTGTCCGTCTCTATATTTTCTAATTATCTGCTCCGAAACTAAAAGTCGCAGAGCGGCGCTAGGGACCTCAAATGATTGGATTATTTTTTACGGCAGTTCTCTTATGAGTCTTTAACTGGCTAAATTTGTTTTTAAGGGGTAAAAAATGGGTCAATCTTGAAAAAATCGTAATACATTTTGTACATTCATTATAGTTAGTTTTTAATTTTTAAACGGTTGTTATGCGTGTCACGTTGGTACCGTGGAAACGTCACCAGCTTTGAATGCTGGAGTTTCGCGTTCGATTCTAGCTGATATTAGCTAAATTTTGATTTTCTACTTCTAAAATCACGAGTCTATGATCATATATACGAAATATGGACGAATTAAAATATCATATCTAAGCATATTATACGCTTAGGCAGAAGATATCTCACTACTAATTCTCTATCTATATAAAAGCAAAATACGTCCAAGGATGGAATACTGTTTCCATATCTGGGCAGGAGCTGCTAAAAACAGCCTATCCTGCCTTGACAGAGTACAAAATAGACTTCGTGGCTTAGTGGGGATGCCCTTTTCTCTACCCTGTAACCTCTCTCCCACAGAAGAGACGTTGCGAGTCTATCCTTGTTTTATCGTTATTTCCATGGCAGGTGCTCGTCTGAACTCCAATCTCTGGTTCCCCTTCGCCAATCTTTCACGAAAAACACCCGTCTAGCTGAATCCACTGTGAAAAATTTCCCCCACTCTTTATCGGTGCCTAAATAAAAACGTGGATTCCATGAACAAAGCTTCTTTCTTAGAACTGCACGTCTGTGGAACTCTGTTCCGTCTGCTTGCTTCCCACCGGACTACAACTTGGATGTCTTCAAGTCCAACATCAACAAATTCCTAATGAACCGCCTCCTTAAGTAAACACTTCATCAAATCTCCACACTAACGTACTGTACTTGCAATAACCCTTATCACTGAGTGGCTTCCGGGCCTTGATAAGTGGTGATCACTGTGTAAAAAAAAGTTTACATTTGGCTGTGAAAGCAAAAATGAATAGAAACCAAATTATTTTTGCTAACAATCTTATGAAATGTAAAATAGTGTTTATTTTAGTGTCCGAAATTGATATCCTTGAAAAATGAGCATTCCAATCAAGTATAAATGTTAATACAATAAACGAAGCAATTTTTTATTTATTTACCTAAAAGTTTAGTGCTGAGGAAAGACATTGAAAATAAAGGGAAGTAAATGTCTAATCATTCAACAAAGGAAGTAGGAGGAAGAAAGTTGAAAACTAAGGGCGTCACGTGCTCAGAAATAATTCCCTTATAATAAAATGGCGACTTTGTTACAAAGAAACCCAATTCATTTAATTTAAAACATGTCGTAGAATTTTATAATTAAAAAGCTGTATAAAATACACGCATGTTACTGATTAAAATGCTATAGCAATATTTCAAGTCAATCTGAATAAGTTTATTTTAGATTATCTACGAGTAACATACGAACATTTATATAGATATAAAGTTTCAAAAGTGTACTTACAATTTAATTGTTATCAGCGTTGTCTAGGAAATAATGGTCATCAATTTGAATATTTGCGAACATGATTATTTAATTATGTATTTATTTCGTCCGTAAAACCTTTCAATTGCACTGTATGTTAATAACTAATATTTTATCGCTAATCAAAATGTGAGTACACCTTGCACACACATATATATATTATGTTATCTAATGTATTTACATATAATGTATGTATCTATTTTCAGTATGTTTTCGACGGTGCTCTATACGTGAGTAGAGCGAGGTAGTAAGTTTTGAAAATATATATGGCAGTTGAGCTACACAGAATTTTCCGCGTTTTCTCTTCGTAACGATTTGTCAAACTATTGAATAGAATTGATGTTGAGACATGTTCTTTATATATACACGTAGTTATGGGATTGCTAGTAAACAAATCAGATTCTTTGTTATTTATATACACACATATGGCAGCCAATGTGTGCGCTGTTATCAGGCAAGGGTAATCTAACTTCTAATTTACTTGCCTCTTTGTCCTTTGGGCAGAGATTGGGATTCTCTTTTCTTTGTGTAGACAGCTTACCTAATTTAAATCTGGGTGTTTTTCACTTACATTTTATCTTATATTAGTGTATTTGTTTATGTATTTGTTTATTTATAAATTATTATTACGATTATGATTATTATTTTTTGTTAGCATTGTTTTTATAATTATTTATTTATATTTTGTTTATGTGTGTTGCTATTCTAAGATAAAAATTTATGCGTTTGCTATTTCACTTTTGCAGTTTAATAAACTTTGGGGTTCTTTGAAGTTTTGGATAGCTAATTTCTTATTCAAACATAGTCCACACGGGTAGATTAAGTTTTTACAGTTGCTGGCCTGCCGTACTATTTTCCACACAACTATCGGCCATCGTCCACTTTACTTGAGCTCAACGTGGTGTTTCGTTAATGCTGTTTTTATGCGGCGTTTTTCGTATTTGAATGTACTTCTGTGGTTGTAATATATGCTTTTAAAATCCAGCGAAGTAATTCCTACGTAATATATTTTTTATTGTGGTTTTATTTTGCAAATAGTGTGGTCTGATAAACGATAATTTTGTGTAAGCATTTATTTTATAGTGAACATTGTGCATGTGTTCTACAGTTACATTTTTGCTCATTGCTAGTTAACTTACTTCTATTACTATTTGTGTCGTTACTGTTTCTAGTAAATATATTATTGTTCTATGTGCTATTAGTGTTGTTTTTATGTTGGTGAATATTTTTTTTATTTATTTTGATATTATTTGCTTTTTATGTTCCAATATTAAATAGTATTTTTATTATTGAGAGACATTTAAATTAGAAGTCATATTGGCCTTGTCTGATAAACGCACGCCTATTGTGATACAATAAATGGATGTTTAAATAATAAAAAAATGATTGGCTTACTAGCAACCCCAGCGCCAGATGTACTTGTATATATAAATCAAATACGTAACAACTGTCCTTACTCCTTTACGCCTCCCACACCTCTCATCATCCCTACAAAGCTATCTGCCTTCCTTGCGTCTCTTATGCAAGTCAAAAACCGCTGCTTAATTCATGCTAGATGATCCAAAAGCAATCGTGAGCATTTCATGCGTTTCTATGGCAGTTTTCCAAATTTAAAACAGAATTTTATTGCATATCGTTCTTCTAAATTATCCTCAAAACCACACTGCATTTTTGGAAATTCACAAGCCGTAACAATCAGGCTTTAGTAGGGTGCATTCCACGTCCTACTGTAGATGTTCCTTTGAACTTGAGATCATAAAAACTGGTCGGTCATCTCATGAGATGTATAGCAAACCGATACAGAATTTTCAAGTGTCTACAACAATTTTAAATGCCTCTACAAAAACATCTGGGAACTTTATTTATATGCTTATATCAATCTTGTGCTTTTCGTATGCGTGTTGTTCAATACGTGTTGTTGTGGTGTTCAATTACTTATACCCGAGCATATATTTAATTTAAACAAATACTATTACATTCTAGGAAACTCCTAAACCTAAGTGACATGGTTAAAGATATCAAATACTCACGTTTTTTATCGAAGTTATGATGATCAAACACATTATTACACACACACATAACACAAAGAGTAGGGCATGCTAAGCTGTGAACACTGATTTATATACGTATTAATATTTCACTTAATTTGTAAATTAGTTCGATAGCTTATTGGTTAGCAGATTGCCTTCAAAATGCCTGCTTCTTATTTCACTTTGAATTACTTGTTTGTCTAGCAACACCGAAGAGCTATGTTTTACCAAAGTAATTCACGTGCTGACCGCAGTGTTACTATTCCCGGCTTTTGGCATAAACACGCCTTTACCGAATTGTTGTACATTTTTCTTCTTAAAATTAAGTATACATCGAAAAGTAAGAGAACTTAACACCATGATAACCTCCTCGTTCGACACACCATGTTAGTAAATAAATACTTTACAACTGAAAATTATTGAAATGTTCAATATTGTCATTTTTCTTGTTATCGGGTATCGTACCTAATCCTGAATTTCAACGAGACTACATCGTTATAGCTTTAAACAAAACTGATATATATATATATATATTGTCTACAGAAAGTTTAAGATAAGATAAGTCATTGGTACTGCCGGTTTCAACCCCGATAATTAGAGGATACTAATGACTTATCTCATCTAAACTTGTCTGTAACAGAATATAAATAATACGCTCTTATGTTCGGATTTTCTTTTAATTGAGCACTCTGCTGGATTTCTTTTTTCAAAAAAAAACTATATATATATATATATATATATATATATGTATGTATGAAGCAGTGTATATATATGTATATGTATATATACATATATATGTTTGTGTGTGTGAACGTGTGTCGGTGTGTATGTTTGTGGGTGGGTGTTTTTATACTCATTTTATTATACTTTTATCCAAATTATTTTTACATCATAAATCGAGAAATTTATAATCATTAAATGTTGTGAAAGAATATATCGATTAGTTCATTTTTTAGTATCTTTAACGATTTGCAATAATATCAAAATGCCTTATCAATACAATCACGAAACTGAAACATAAAACTAAGAAGCTGAAGCTAAAAGAGGAGAAAAATAATGAAAATAAAAACGCATTAAAAGATTATCTTTTAGCATTGAATGTATCGTTTTTTTTAACACTGGAAAGGATCATCGTGATTAAACGAAAATCAGCTAAAAATGTTCAAAGATAATTCTTTAAATGGCGTGAAACATTATTTTCTAAAGTCACTAAAACCCGCGAATGAAAATACAAAATTATAGAAAGGTTTGAATGCAGACTTAAAAATATAAATATATAAAAATGTAAATAAAATGATTTAAAATAATTTCAAAATGTGTGTGTGGAAAAATCCTTTTTTAAACTAATAAAATTTCTATGCTTAATGCACGTTATCTATCTATCTATCTATCTATTCATCTATCTATATCTCCTCACATATCTGTCTTTCTCTCTCTCTCTCTCTCTCTCTCTCTCTCTCTCTCTCTCTCTCTCTCTTTCTAAACCTTTAGCAAAACTGTAGCATTTAAAGCTGGTGACGTTACCACTGTACCATCGGGACACGCGTATGAATTGAATAAAAATTAAAAGTAACTTCGATGGATGTAAAAAATGTATAAGGACTTTTTTCAATTTTGACTCATTTTGACCCCTTAAAATATATTTTAACCGGCTAAAGACTTACACAAGAACAGTCCGTAAAAAAATCCAATGATTTAAGCCTCCTTGCGCCGCTCTGCGACTTTTAGTTTCGGAAGAGATAGAGTTTTAAAATATGGAGACAGACAGATGAATAAACATATAACCCTTTATATATATATATATATATATATATATATATATATATATATATATATATATATATATATATATATATCGCATTTTCAAGCACAATTAAACAACGTGAAGGTTTCTATAACTTAGCGCCATAATTAAGTAAACTTTTATTAAAAGAACATTATTTAACTGTAGACACAGGTTAACCTCTCGCACCATTCAAACACCCCCTGTAATAATTAACACATAATCTCAATCAATAAATTACATAAAAAACACTCATTTCATTTCTGTTACAAACCTATATTTAAATTTCAACAGATATATCTTCTTTCCATTAAGAATATTAACTGCATTCATATTTTTAAAGTTACATTAACGACTATATGACGTCACTGAAATTTCCCTCTTTTTAACAGCGGCAACCCTCCCCCTCCTTTTTGAATTTCCAACGTCTTTTTCCGTTTTTCTGAAATAGAACTGCATCACACTGTGCACGTGAAACATTTTCAAATATGTTGTACTGATATTTTTTGTTTCTTAATCTCATTCATCCAGAGGAAGTCTCGAAATAAAGACGAAACGTTGATGAACACATAATACGGTTTGTTCCTTTTTATGTCTCTATTTTGTCGGAATACTATTTCTATTATTTTCATCTCATATATATATATATGTCATATATTACACGACCTCAGTTTTTCAACTTCTCCCTCCTCCCATTTCTTTTGTTGACTGATTAGACATATTTATAGAGTTATTTACTTCTTGGGGAAAATATTTGATTTTTAGTATGAGTAAAATTTATATTCGAAGTTTCACAACGATGTGTATACCTTTCATGGACCATATCATTTTAAAGTCAAGCTTGAGGTCCTTACATAAGTTATTGTCTCACCCTATTCAGGCTACACGTATTCAGGAGGGCTAAATCAATGATAAGCGAAGTTTGCTCCTGATAGCAACCTATGGTTTGATTGTCTTGTCTTTTATGCATCTGTATGCGTTTATCGTTGCCAATTGTCACCTGCTGTTTAATGTTATGCGTGAAGGTATGCGCTTCGTGATCTTTCAGTCGGCTGTGTGAATAGAGAGCAAAGTCATAGACTCTCTGGCTCTAACGTGGGTTAACTTGTTAAGAAGTTTCTTGCATTTCGTTCGAGGCACTGAATATTTGCATGCATTATCATAATGTAGATTGCTCTATTATAATATATCTGTGCTTTCCAGGCATTATTTTATCTAAAAATGTAAAATATTATTCCTTCGATATAATTAAGGTGTTAGTTGAAAACAGCACCAATGTTGTGTAATTGTTTTTTGTTTTTGTTTTTGTTTTTGTTTTTTTTTAATAACTAATAATCACCATCATCTCATATGAATACGAAGATTCTATTGGTTTCTCCGATATTTGTCTAGCTAAAATTCTTTCTAGAAAGGCATCTGGGATTACTTGAGGGATTATGAGAACATCCTAAGTGAAACTTATATATATATATATATATATATATATATATATATATATATATATATATATATATTGTGTGTGTGCGTATACTATAATAATTATTAAATACCTGCAGTCACTAATGTTTCATCATTTTGGGAATCATCTGTGGAGTATGTCACGATTAACACCAGTCGCTAAATTCGTACCCAGCAATCAAGCCATCTCTGACACCATTAGTAAAGGTCAACATCCTAAGTGAAAATGATTTTCGTGTAACTAACTGGATTAGAACTCGTGACACCCAAGTCATCAGTTCGTATCGTTAACTACTAGACAACCGTCGCTTCTCAGTAAGTATGCGCATTATTTGGATTAGTTGGGCTACTGTACTTATCTGGAGTGTCCTTTTCAGAACGTTTTGGCCGATGCAATCTTCGACCTACTTCAGATATAACATATTGTACTGGATAATTTGTTCCATAAGATACCAGAGCATTAAAAATAAAGCACTAAGTAAACATTCAGTTCTAAATGGCACTCTTCTGAAAGTTTAAGGTAAATTCCCAGTGTGGATGATAATAAAAAAGCAATTAAGATTATATTATCAACACGGAAATGGTAATTCATTGCATTTAATTTTATTAAATACTTCCGATGTTACTGAAATTAAAATAAATAAAAGTTATTAAATTAATCTCTAACTGCTCTCCATATGTATTGAATAATTAAAATATCTAATATTATTATCATAATGAAATAAACTAAATAATAAAATATATTATCAAGTAAAATAAATACTTAAGAGTACACGTTAAAAAGCATTTATTCTTCTTTTTCTTCTTCTTCTTATTATTATCATTAATATTATTATTATTATTATTATTATTATTATTATTATTATTATATATACACATGTATATACATATATATAATAATTATGATAGTAAATAATTACGTCACCCCATTTAAGAAACTCGTTTCTTATCGTTGAGCACTTTTAGTTGACATAAAGTCGGTTAATTTAACTAGCATACTCAGATCATCATATAACTCTGAGACACGTTAAAAACATTTAGAAATAAATGTTTAAATTTTAACAACATTTCTCGCAGTAAACGGTGGCCGAATGTATTTGATCCTTGCTAATGGAATCAAAGATGGCTTCATTACCGGCTACGAATTTTGCGACCGGTGTTAATCGTGACACTCTGCACTGATGATAACCGAAATTATGAAACATTAGTGTCTGTAGGTATTTAATAATTCTTAGAGTATATATATATATATATATATATATATATATATATATATATATATATATATAATGGGTTAATATCTGTTCCAACACCTCGCTCCCTCCTCAGCCAGTGGAGGAGAACCCCCTCATGACTGAGACAACTATCATCCCTCCTATCACCCCCTCCCATATCTATACCCCTCCAATTGGCCCCTCCCCTCTGGGGAACAAGATCTTCCCCACACTAGGAACCGATCCTTGGTCTGGTCATACCCACATGTGGAGACAAATAAATAGAAACATTAAAATACACCCCTCTATCTAATCAAACATAATATAAAGAATACCCGAAAAGACTGAAACGAAAAATCACAATACTAAAATCATAGAATCCAAAAAATAAATATCAAAATAGAATCTAAGCACCCGTACCCTTATTTCAGAAGAGCTGGTCCCCCCTCCTCACACATACACATTAGTAACGACCTTGGATCACAGTCACCTTCCTAGGGAAGCAAATAACCTCATAATACTATAAAACAGTACACACATTCTCAAACCAAAGAAAACACACACACACACACACACACACCCTACCCTAAAGGAAAAGAAAGAAAAAACAAACAGAAAGAGAGAGAGCGAGAGAGAGAAACACAACACAGGAGTGACCACAGCCGAGGTCAGCGGCCTCGACAAGCCCAATAAAAGAGTAATAAAAACTGAACATTCCAATGAATAGTAGACACTTACACATATCCATCCCTTGAAAACACTTCAAATGAACTACGAAAATGTCATTTTTACATCTCAAACACATTTGAAAATAATTTCTGACGAGGACGCTTCACAGAACGTCTGAAACGCGTAAAAACGATTTCAATGATTTAAAAACATTATTACAATGATCCAAACAGAATTCTCAATGAAAAACCAAGACAGGGAATAATAAAATAATGTTAAAAAAATACACATTGTTGGTTACTATATATATATATATATATATATATATATATATATATAATGTGTGTGAAAGCTTCACTCTGATTGAATACTAATAAAATGATACGGAAAAATAGTGTTGTGTTTTTATGTTTACAAATTATATATAGTGTGTAAGGTTATGTTTGAAACACAAAGTGCTCGATTTTGAATTACGAGAGCTAAATATAAGTTGGTTATGTAAAACTATAGATACTTTTTTTACTGTTTTTAAGCTGTCTAACAAGTATTCAAGACTATTCAATATCGGTGATTTAATTGATGTTACCATTCAGTTAGTTGCAGCATATCAAAACTCCCGTACATTTTACACAAAAACAACCATTGTTTATATGTATTTGCAGATCTTTATCTAAGGTATACCTATCGGAAAAACCGGAAATATTAGAATAAAATAGGCATAACCACATAAACAGCCGGACAAACAAAATTGTAGAAGAATTAATATAGCATATTTAGGTAGCTACCTTAGTTTAGATTATGTACATATGTAGCTATATTTTGGTTCATTTTATATGCTCTGCTGTTATATTTATAGATAGTATATCGCAAAGGATTAGTTAAGAGAATGAGGGAAGAGTAGAGACCGAGTTATCGGGGGGGGGGGGTTATGTGATGTAATCACTAGTAGATTTTGTGAGCGCAGTATGTGCGTTCAAACTTCTGTTAGAGATATAAGAATAATCTCATTAATAACATTGGTATATATATAAATTCACACCTTATTCCTGAAATAAACAATATATATATATATATATATATATATATATATATATATATAGTGTTGTATATCTTTGTTGCTGTATTACTTAAATAATGGTATGTTGTATACTTGCTATCAATACGTGTTTTACACATGTATGTATGATGAACGCACTTCAGTGTCATGAAGAGGGTAAATAATGATATGTTAATTGTTCGTTATCAATGGGTGTGCGTAAACGAATATAATAAACAGCCATTTTAATACATAGAAAAAATGTTGCATGGAATAGTGATTTCACACACACACACACACACACACACACACACACACACACACAGAGAAACTGTAAATATATTCTTTTTTTGCAAAAACGCTGGGGTTTTCATTAGTAAGTTTAGTCCACAGAGTGAATTAGATATTGTAGTAAATGTTGCCAGTCAAGAGTAAAGTTGCCTAAGACTCCATTTTAACTTTAGTAACAAAGACCCTGCAACACTCCCCATGCCAGTTCTTGTATATCCTTGTGCCTAAGTTTGTTTACAAATGTTAATTTTTTGCTTTTATTTTTTTAATTTCTCATTATTTAATTGTAAAATTTTTTCATTACGGAAATAAACTATATAATCAAACTGTAGTATCTATTCTTCAGATGCGGCACTTCCATTTCTCGTTCTCTTTCAGTGGAGGAGCAGTCCTCCACGACTGAGACAATTTTTATTTTTGTACCTTTTCTCCACGTTAAAAAACGGCCCGGTGTCTAACTTTGTCCCGTGGGGAGGCATAGTAAATAGGTACTCCAATCCACAAAACGTCCTTTGACGGCAAAGAAATATATAAATATAAGATCTTTTGTTACCTGCTTCCTTCGTGGCAGCACTAAACTTGAAAAAACTGTGATGAACATATTTCCGATATCGGGTGGCATAAGAAAAACGCATAAGAAAATACCTTCGGTTCAAGTTTTAAATGTAGCTTTATTTAAGCGTTACAGCACACGCATGGCGGGTCGAAACGCAAGCCGCTATGTTATTCTTTGTGGACTCAAATTCTGCACATACCCGTCTTGCTTCGCAGACGTTGATTGACTACGTGATAAGCCCGTCCCTCTTTCTTCGATTTGGTCGTTACTTATAGATTTAGCTATCCATTTGACCTGTGAAATTGACATCTGCGGCATTAGACAATTACGTCATTCTTTGACATCCGAGATCAAGCTATTATTGCTTGTACATTCCTTTTGCTTTCACATTTTTAATATGTATTGATTTCTTTAAAATCTGTATATTTCAGATTTCTCATAGTTATGTGGCCAAATTTTATATTTATCTAGTAAGCCATACTCGCTGACCACTCTAGGGTCCCAATCCCTCAGAATAATAGTCTTTTTTATTACATTTTCACCCCAAACAAGGCGCATTGCCACTTTGATGTAGGGGACTACTATCAGGGGCATAAGTTACAGAGGTACTATGTAGGG
>NC_136488.1:75523740-75533740 GCF_053919585.1 Euprymna scolopes | reverse complement strand
TTTTTTTTTCTTTTTTTAATACTACTACTACTATCACCTATATACATGAACTGAATTTCTTTGCATATTTTTAACTATAGAAGCCATGCTCAAATATTTAACTTAATTTTCTCTTATAGACATTTACAGCAAATGCATTTAAATAAGTAATTCACCTAAATTGGACGTAACTTTTGCGTATCCTAAGAAGACGCATCTAAGTTACCCCCCCACACACAGCTATCTGAATAAATCCTTAACGCGTGTCAAAACCTTGTTTGACATCAAGACAATCAAACGATTAAATCGTGAATAACTTCCCATCTGTTTAATATGTATCTCCCTTTTCCCTTATTAAACTGTAAACTAACCGTATTCCTCTCTTCACTTACCCCGTCTATTCTCTCCATCTATCTCTCTCTATTTATTTCTCTGCATACACTAGAAATCCTATCATGGCTGGTTAAAGTATTCTTTAATTACACCTCACCCCATCCCTTTCCCCATTTTTTCTTTCTTCTTTTTTCTTTCTCTTCTTTAGTTATTAAATCTTAAAAATCAAATGTTGCCGGACCTTTTTTTTTTTTAAATTGTCTTCTCATATCGCATTTTCAAATTATAATAACCATTTCTGTCCAAGTCTGACGAAGTTACTGGATCGCTAATATGATTCCGTAGCGCAGACATGTGTAACTAAACAGATAAAACGGTAATAAAATAAAATATATGTATTTGCTCTGTATTTTCTTCAAGTTTTCACTATTTAACAGTTCTGCTATATATATATATATATATATATATATATATATATATATATATATATATATATATAGTTAAATAGAATTGTAGAAGGCGGTACAATGCAGAAGTAACGGAAAGACACAAGCTGAAACAGGTGAGAAATTTATTAATACAATTTATAAATACATGTGTACATATTCGTATTTCATATACGCAGTATATTTATATTTGCACAATGGTCACCTGGGAAAGTCGGTCTGGTGGTATGTCCGTGTAATATAATATTTCGAGAAAGATCTCTTCGTCAGATATTTACTTGACTTTGACAAACGTGCTGTTGTAAGCAGAAACTATACTGCAGAAAATAATCGCTCGGGACTTGTGGTTAGTATGAGGTTAGGGTTTTTTTTCTCAATTCTTATTTTATGTTTCTAAATTATTTATTTTATATTATATTTTATTTTATTTATTTGTTTGTTTGTTTTTTTTGTTTTTTTATAATAGTTTATCTTTGGTTCAAACGTGTTGTTGTAAACAGTAAATAGTAATAGTATCGGGCTAAATAATTGTCCGGACCTTGTTGGTGGCTTTTAATTTAATATGGTTGAGTTTGTTTCTTTTTCTTTTACTTATTTTTATTTCTAATTTATTTATTTATTTTATTTATTTATATTTTTATAGTAGTTTATGTTTATATTGAGGAGATTTAATTAACTAATTTATTTGTTGTTTGTGTTTCTGCGTTCAGTTTGAGGTGGTGGGGGCGTAAGCTTAGAATAAATCGGTTGGTCAAGGGAGACTACTTGATGGTTGTTCTAAGGGGGATAATCGTTACCGATATTTCTTCTCAGTTAGATGTATAACTTTGCATTACTTTTTGTGTATCTATTTGTTTGCTTATTTATTTTATTTAGTGATATTATTCTTATCCTGGAGGTATTTTATTTAATTCGTTATGTAGTGTATATATACTCATTTATGGATTCTTGTATTTTTAATTCAATTATATAGTAACTATAATTATTTATTTATATATGCAATGTGTTATGACGAAGTGGTTAGAAGTTATTTCGAGAGTTTTAATCATTTTTTTTTAAATGAACATCATTATATAACAAATAAATACGGGCCTGGAAATTTTTCCCCGGACAGAAACAGCATGGCTGACGAGAGCCGAACATCTTTTACGTGTTACCATCAAATGGTTCCCTTTATGTTGCGCTTGAAAACGACGGTACCAATGTTTTTCTGAAACCCTGTACAATTAAATAAATAAATACTTGGCTAATATAGTTGGACTATGTTTAGTATGTTAGAAATGCATACACATATGTCCATATGAAATATTGTTCATATTTTTTAATAGATTTTCTTTTTTTTTAAGTTTTGCTTATTTGGGAGGTTTATTTTTAATTTCTATTTCTTGGGGTTCTTCGACATTGTTTTATGCTATCATACAACAAGGTGTGTTATTCTTTTACTTGAATTTTATTTTATTAGTTTATTGCACTTTCTTTTTTGTTTTGTTTTTTTCTGTTTTTTTTTTTTTTGCTATTTGTTTGTTTGTTTTTTTTCAATCATGTTTTTGTTAAAGTCTGGAGGTCAGATTAGTGGTCTTTGGCGCCTTTCGCTTGTAGATACAGCTGTCCGAGAAGTCTCTTTTGGCATTTCTTGATTTTATCTACATTTAATTTTGTTTCTGTATAGTTTTATTTTTTTAATTTCTGTTGAATACATTTTAAAAGATTTTCTGGATATGATGGCCGTTCAATTGTGTTTGAATTTTTAAACTTTTCTATAAGGTGATGATGTTTTTATGCTAATCTATTTCAGTAGTGTCCTGAGGGTTTTTATTTGTTTCTGTACAACACTGGCAAATGTTTTTGTTCCCATATTGCTTTCAACAATTTTTTAACTTATGCGAATGGTAAATGTTTGGTGTGTTTCGCATACATTATCTCTTTTTCTTTCCTGTAAACCTCGCAGGCCATCGAGAAGGCAGGTTGTTCCCCATGGCTGTTTACGCAGTTTATATTTTTGCACTCACTCTCTGTGTTGTATGGGTCAAGTTCACCACATTTTCCGTACACTTGGCGTCCTCTGCAAATGTCTTTGTGATGGCCACATTCTGACATTTGAAGCATCGCAGGGTAGCAGGAATAAATTGCTCAACCTTTTCTATTGTATCGCCAATCCTGATATCTTCTGGTATTTATGGTATATCAAAGGTGCGTAGATCCGTGTGTTTCTATATAATTTCGTTGTATCGTTTGATGGTAATTCTCTCATATTCTTTTAACCCTATGTTTTTAGATGCTGTTTAAATTTCTTCTGGTGTTGCTAATGAAAGCTTTCTGCTTCTTATTACGCTTTTGGAGGTGTTTAATCTAGCGTGTCGATACGCTTCGCATTAGATGTGAAGTGTATTCATTTTGAGCAGATTTTTTGCGTGTTTCTTCTTAGCAGATTCTTAGCAGATTGTCATTTTAAGTTTTTTAACATTTTACGGAATTTGGCCTACTTGGTTTTTTAAATCAGCAAAGGAGATTTTTTTTTTTCAGTTCAATTTCATCCAGTGATTCAAATGTAATACCTTTTTGGGATGGCTAAGTCGGTTTCAGAATCTGAATCGGATAAATATCTTTTGGATTTTTAAAAAGATAACGATATGATAGAGTTTTCATTTTCATTGGTCCTATACTCCACCACCCACCAGGGAGTCAGACTACTGTTGGGAATAAACCAAGGGGGGTAACTCAATCGTTTTGGTTGAAACATTGGTTACAATACCAATATACTTGTGCCAAATAAATCTGATCCTCTGCCAACTTCTAGATATTGTTTTGCTTAATATGCTAACAGAAGTAATCGGTTCTTTCTAATAACACAATTGACCCTCAGCCCCGCATTCTAGCTAATTAAATAAAGAATTAAGAAGTCTTACACAAAAGCAGACTGGATAATACGGTTGGAAGAAAATAGCTATATATGAGCTGAGGCATGTAGGGATCAGCTGATTGATCGGATCGAGCCCTATCCGACCGCTCGTCAAACCAAGTAAGGGCCAAAGTGGTTTGTTGCAATTTGTTGCAAGCCATTGACACTATAACTGCTCAACCACCAATATTCCGTCACGTAACCATGAGTCGATACTCACGACCAACATTTGGCTTCTTTGACTCGATTCTTATCCCTCTACAGAACTGTAGTCGGTGTATTCTACAGTCGCAGCTGACAGGACCGAATATAGTTATCGCAAGTGAGCTACTCAGACATTTTTATGTTTGATTCTCGAAGAATTCCCAAACAATTAGACTTCTCCAACGAATCTTGGCGTTATTTTCATATGAATACCATGCTCTACTCACATTGTAGAACTAAACAAGGAAAATAATTTATATTATTTTATACTCAAATATATGTGCATATGAAGAAAATAGCAATATATTATAAATATATGAATGGATGTGTTTGTGAATGTACAATAAACTTGCCCGCAACACTGAAACAACTACAACCATTATAAATATTTATTATAATTCCAAAATCCCTAAACTTTGACATACCTCGCAGCACATGCTTTACCGAAGAAAAAGAAAAATAAGTCTCTGTACTTCATTATTATTATTATTATTATTATTATTATTATTATTATTATTATTATTATTATTATTATTATTATTATTATCATTATTATTATTATTATTATTATTATTATTGTTGTTGTTGTTGTTGCTGTTGTTGTTGTTGTTGTAGTTGTCTATATATAAATAGGATACCGCGTGTGTTATTCATTTTGTGTGTCACGCTTACATCTGAGTGACCGTCGCTTAATTGCTAAGAACTTTCATTTCTTGTAATACTTAATTTTATCAAGAATTCTTCATAAGTTTTACATCTCGTTCAACGATAGTTGATGGAACTCAAGTCATTTATTTGTTTTATAAACAATTGTACCAATAGTTCTTCATAAGTTTTGGATCCGGTTTCGATTATAACTGATGGCACTTAAGTCATCTTTTTTTTTATATATAAATAATTTTACGAAGATTTCTTCATAAGTTGTGTTTCGGTTCTGATTTTAGCTGATGGCACTCCAGTGATTTATTTTTTATAAATAATTTTATCAATAATTCTTCATCAGTTTTAGTTTCGGTTTCGATTATAGCTAAAGGAACTCTACTTATATCTATCTATCTATCTATCTATCTATATATATATATATATATATATATATATATATATATATATATATATATATATATATATATATAAAGTTTTGGTTTTGGCTTCGGTTTCGATTCAAGCTGATACACCAAAGTCATATGAACATATTTTTTTTTATTTTTGAAACCGTAACTTTATAAATACAAAATTCGATAGAACATTAACTATAGAAATATATACAAAATTTGCAAGAATTAAAATATCATATTTAAGCGTACATTGCTATGTCAGCCCTCCCTGCTTGCTTAGATAAATATTTTTTGCAGTTTTAACAAAAGAGCTAAAATAATATCAGGGCGTCTCCATTTACGCTGGACATCTACAAAATATAAATATTACATATGAATGAGTCCCCCCCGTGGAATTCTCACAGGTCCCGCTAGTTATTATTATCATGTGTAATCACTCGGTGTTCGAGCATGTGCAATTATTAGCGATAGCTCACTTATAATAACCAGTAGTTGTGCTTGAGATCCGCTTAACAAGTATCTCCAGATATCCAATGCTGTTCATCTCTTTCGTTTATCATTGCAACAGACTTTCCGTTATCGCAACAGCCACTTACCATTGTTTTCTCGCTTGTAACAGCTATTATTATTCTCTGGACTTTCGGTTCTATAATAATTCAGAGCCATTTTCTGCAGTACCATCCGAGGCTTATGACACGGCTTTCGTTTTTAAGACTTTGAGCGATGTTAGCGATCAGTTTATACGATTAATGGCAGCGGCATTTCCATTGGATTCATGAAACATTTTGTTTCTATATTCTGTGCTATTTCTATTTTAATTCATCACTGTGTTGGTTTCCCCGCTCGAGGAATTTTCTGAAAACTTCGTCTGTTTATCCCTGTTGTTCGTTGTATATTTTTCAGGTATTTCGGAAGTATTGTTCATGCTTCATGTTTGTGTTATTTTTCTGCCAATTTCCATGGATTTGTGTCATATTCTGCAACATTTGTGTACACTCTAGGGTTGTTTAACACTATGGTTGATTTTTTTCGTTCTTTTAACTATTATTACGTCATCTCTCCACGCTAGACTGATCTATTCTGCTTCTAACTCCATGAATATTTGTCTTGTTCCGCATTTTCTCAAAACATTGTAAAAAAAATGCATACGATCTAAAGAAATATTGTGTTGATAAAGAGACATAACTGAAAATTTCCACAGGTCCTGCTAGTTATAAATAATGTGTATATTTCTCTCATCAATACGTAAGTTCGTCATTTGTGTATTTAATTCACATTTAGAAACGAATTACATTTCAAAATGTTTTTATATCATAAAAAAAAAACTTACCAAGAACGTCATTAGGTGTAATACTGTTGACGCATATGAAGAGGAGTGACTCAAAGAAGCCTTTCCTGATTGCCTGGAAAAGTTAACCGGCTTCGACATCTAGTGAGCAATGCCTTTTTTTCATCTCCCAACTACTTCTTTTTCAGAGAAGGGGTGTTGCGAGTTTATCCCTGCTCTCCCGTTATATTCATGAAAAATGATCGACTGGGCTATAATCTCTGTGCTCCCCACTGTAAGACATTCACAGCAAGCACTCCTCTAGCTAGAACAGCTCTCAACAAGTTTCCTTACTTAATATCTGTGTCCCTAAAATTAAACGAAAATTCTTTTAGCAAAGTTTGTTTCCTAGAACAACATCTATGCGGAACAGACTACAGAGACGCTGCTTCTCAGCCGACTATAATGTGGTCGCTTTCAAGTCAAATGTTAACAAGTTCTTGTTGAGCTGCAATCTTAAATAAACAGATATTACAAAATTTCTACTAATACTGATAATCAGCGTTGCCTCACCGGACACATAAAACTCTTAATCATTATCCTTGAGTAACCTTTTTTGATTTTACAAGTAGGAATCCCTTAGAAAAATAAACTAACTAGCGATTGCAATGAATTCTCGACAGTCAAACGTTTAAACTCGTCTGCCTAGAATTCACAAGCAACATTAATTCACTGTGGATATTCTCAGATGCCGAGAAGCATTCTATTCGAATAGATGATTTCCTCCACCCGTTTACTTTTGGTATTCTTTGCTGCTCCCTGTTTCCCTGATTAGAAATCAAAATTTTAGGTTGAAAAAAGTCTGCGCTACAACTCCCAACTTAGGATATTCCTAATCACATACATATCAGTTGGAATATAATTTTTTTAGGAATGAAATGGGTTGAAAGCAAATAAAGAAAATTATATAAATATCATATGCAAATAATGAAATGAATATGTATTTGCATAATGTGATTTTCAATGGTTACTCTCACCATTATCTTAACAATAGTAAGATGCATGTCTCTGTTATGTTTTGTTATATTGCGTTTGATCGTTGAAAATTATTTGTGTTCACACTTCAGATTGCTTAACAAAGGACAAAGAACGCTAATTCTATATAAAACAAATAACAATTCCCAATAAATGATCATATTAAATTATATATTTCTAAATATGCCACTTGACCTTTTCATTAAATTAAATACATTGTGCAATTTCTTTGTTCAATAAGACATTTTTTTTTTTTGCGACGAGCAAACATGGTAATTATTTTTATGGGCTTGATTTAACCCACATCGATCAGATTTTACTGACAAACATCTGATTTTGCAATAGTTATTTAAGCTATCTGGTTCTCACTCTTACGAACTCTTTCTCCTTCTCTCCCCCTCTCTCTCTCTCTCTCTCTCTCTCTCTGTCTATATATATATATATATATATATATTTATATATATAAGGTAAAATTAAAAGCAAAGCCAAGAACAATGCAAGATTTTTTATATAGAGTAAAATTAAATGAAAACAAAAGAAATAAATGTCTTTTTTTGTTGTTTGTTTTTTCTTTTTCACACAAATTTTAACTCTAAACAACAGTCATTTTTTTCTGCTGTATTCAATGGTGTTATAAATCTCAATATATTTCAGACCTATTAGTCCTTTTTCAAGAGAAGACAGCGGAAGAGTGTTCAAAATTGGAAAAGCAGCCGCAGAGTTTGCCACGTGATACCGCGAAATATAGAACAAAAAATGACGTTAGGAGAACGTTAAAATAAATCAGTTGGTGTTTGAAATACTTGTTGCGTTTGTAAATCAAGGGAGATGACTATTCAAGCAAGGTTTTTTTTTTTTAAATTTTTATTATTATTTTAATTATTGTTTTTCTTATGTTTTAAACTTATATTATAAAAGCGGAGCTCAATTCCAGTCTATTGTTTAGTGTGGGAGTATTTTTTATAAATAATTGAAGATTCGAGGATACGAAGTTGACCTACGTTTCTTGAAGAAGCAAGAATGTTGATGTGAAAATCTGGTTCTGAATTAATGCAAGTGCGAATATGTTTATAGAACGACGAAGCAGTAGTGTTTAAGTGCTCTTTAATGCGGTGGTGAAGCAATCTGGTAGTGCTTCCGATGTAAGATGCACTGCATTTAGCGCATTGTAGGTCGTAAACAACGTGGTTCTTAAAGCATAAACCTGTGTGTGATATTGGGCAATTAGAGAGTGAACAAGGGGAAGGTGTATGCGATGGATGTTTTCGGTTGAGCTGTTGTCTTAAAGTAGATCCAGTGTGGATGAGTTGAATGTTGAGTCCCTCGCTGCGGATGGCTTTTCGGATTGAAGATGAGATTTTGTCACTGAGGAATCTCACGCATACAAAACAAATGCACTAACATCTCCGACAAACATACACACACTAACAATTTCCTACAGACCCTCTCACTAAACGGCTACCCTAATACGATCCTATCCTCACTTAAAAAGAGAAAACGCAACACCCGAACCTTCTCTAACAATTGTTTTCTAAAACTACCCTTCCTCAGTGACAAAAGCTCATTTATATTTTTCAATTATTCGTTATTTATCCAGGCGATTATCAGTGTTTACAAGCTTATATTTGGAATCATAACGTTATACTACAGTGAACACGCACTTTTTGGCCACTCCCATTATAATGCTGCCACTAGAATTGACATTATTTCTTTTAAAATTTTGGGTACATTTTTTCGAGAGCGCATATCATAGATTAAACGCTTAGTTTTCACATTAACAAAATACTTTGGAAAAAATATATTCACCTTACGAAAAGAAAAAATTAACATTTTACGGCTAGGGGTAGTATTAACAATTGATATGGCAAAATAAGTTTGTGTTGTATTTATTCGAACGTTATCATTACACATTGCTCCCCGACTATTACAGTCATTAAAAATACTACCCGAAATTTCTATTTAATCTGAAAATTAAGCCTGTACTCGATGATAAGAAAAAATTTAAAAGCTAAGCGAAATAATTGCTCAAGACTACAGTTATGTTTTTAGTTATTTCAATGGTGACACGTCAGGTGAAAGCACAGAATAATGACAGCACATAATCAAAACCCAATGTTAAGAATAGTTTTATAGATATTAACGCTGTTACTTCGGCACAGTGCATTCATTTTCGTCCCCGGATGCCAATACCCGCTATTTTACTGGGCCGATAGTTGCTCCCACTAGCAACCGTAGTTTTACTGCTTTTTTATGGGTAGGATCGGGGGGCATACTTTCACCGGGCAACACCAGTACACAGGCCCTTCTAGTTTTTAATCTTTAGCACTTATGCTGTGGACCAGCCAAACAGACATCGACCTCTCTCTAAAAAGCGATATACAAAATATTTAAAAGAAAATATAATCAATCAACATGAAAATTAAAGTGTTAATCAGATCAAGGCGTGGGTATGAGAGTGAAAGATATGTCTATGTTTGATAAATTTCTGAACTTATGAATTTGCCATTATGAATTTTGGGACAGAGTGAGTAACGTGGACACATTTTTTTGTTCTTGTAAATTTTACGTTTAGAGACAGCGCATCGAAACCACATCATATTCCCTGTAATATGTAAGACATAATTTCCGACAATTTAATTACTTCAGTTGTCAATAATAAATTACGTTTCTTACACTCACGTTGTAGAATCGATTGCGCATATCTTTAGATATATCTAAGTATATATATATATGCAGTACAAATTGCTATCATGTCTTAAGGCGAGTTTTTATTTAGTTGATA
>NC_136488.1:75516240-75521240 GCF_053919585.1 Euprymna scolopes | reverse complement strand
AAGTTTCAAATCTGTAGGTCCAAAGCTTTTCAGTCATTCCAGCCGACAGATCATTTTTTTTATTGTAAAATAGAAAAAAATAGAAGGTTCTGCTATAAATAAAAATGTATGAATCCACGTGGTTTTTTAATAAATATATTTATTTATTTTAAAAATTCACTTGTTTTTGGTTTTTAACATCGTTAATCTTGGAATACGTGTATTTATAAATATATATTAATGTGTGTGTATGTGTGGGAGCTTAATTAATACACTCACTCACACACACACACACACACACACATATATATATATATATATATATATATATATATATATATATATATATATATCATGGTTTTATGCTTAGATTACTGTTTTAAAAATAATAAAAATAAAGAAAAATGTTATATAAGTCCCAATAAATAATGGGCGACTTTCTAAGTAAATAAAAATGACCTTCGAGGCGAGGTCACTATTTAACCGTATGTATCGTTAAAAAAAGCGACAACAAATCTAAAATTTATAAGCGATAAAAATAAACAGTAAAATCATCTCGGAGTTCGCGGCGGAATGGTTACCGCGCCAGACTGTGGTAACCTTGATCTGGAGTTCGATTTCTAGAAACAGTCAAGCTACGCTGATGAGAGGTAGTTACCTTGAAATACGCGTGTACGTAGATTATTGTTTTAAAAATAAATAAATATATAAGTCACAGATTAAAGGTCAAGTGAATTATCCTGTTAGATATTATATTGAGGTAATACTTACAGGATGATCCTAGTCAAAAATATGAAGCTCAATATTTAAAAATAGCCGTATTTCATTTCCTCTGATGATATGAGCCATTATTGAACATCCATGGATTAAGGAAATAAACATAAGTTCTCTCTATATATTGCTTGTGTTAAACAATAAATTCTTAACTCGAATATATGTGTTTATATTTTGAGTTACAGAATTTAACTTTAACCATTAAACTTATATATATATATATATATATATATATATATATATATATATATATATATATATATTTAATTGGCTATGAATCCAATGGTGCAGGAGGGTTAGGGGCTTGAGAAAAATATGGCTGACTAACAACTTTTAGACGCAATACTATATAATATACCTGCGGAAATGAAAAGACCGCTCGGCAAATAGAAAAGATATCCAACAAGATCGGAAAAAGAGTAACTCTGTCGTGTTCAATAAAACGTGCCTATATATATATATAAATATATATATATGTGTGTGTGTGTGTGCGTGTAACGTAAATAAATGCATGTATAATTACACATTGGCATGTTTTACAGAGTCGATGATATATGTGTTTTAAAATGGTTATTCAGTTCTAATATTATTGCTTGTGTAGGAGAACCACGGTGACATTTTACAAGACAATATATAAAAAAAAAATCCGCAGTGTTACTCTATAAGCGCGATTTGTTAGAATCACTTTTTTTCCTGGGTTGTTGTTCAAGTTGTATTAGTTCATCAAATTGGCATTATGTCGTCGGACAAATATGCTTTATTTATCAGTAGAACGATTCAAAGCCTTAGCTACTTGATGTAAGAAGTTAAAAATAAATGTCAATTCATGGTCAATATCTACTCAATGATAAGTGTTAGATGTTGATTAAGATCGATTTGACGAATTAATCTTACATTCCACTTTTCATGGATGTATAGCACTTTACCAACCAACATGTTTTATGGCGGATGCTTTTTTTCTATAAGGTGTGTAGTGAGGTCAAATAAGGAGTTGATGCAACGTCAGAAATTCGGAATCGAAAAGTCAGCGCACAAGAAGACATGCACTATGTTCGAGAAAAAAAAATTATATAGCTTCGTCGGCACGACCGGCAAGGCACTTAGGCTATAATAATAACCTAATCGCTTAAGAGGGAAGGAACGGTTTTTGAAAGTGGGCAAGATCCACCGCAGATGTGGGCAAGATCTGCCGCAGATGCGCTAACGGCTATATCTCACAGGATTAGTGAATCTCTTGACAAAGGCTTCCTTTCTATGGCAATTGCTCTTGACATATCAAAGGCCTTCGACAAGGTATGTCATAAGGGCCTACTTCACAAAATGTCCAGCTACGGTATAACTGGAAATGTTTTCTAAATCATTAAATCATTTCTCTCATATAGGCTCATAAGAGTAGTGGTAGATGGAAAAAAATCAGAGGCCTGCAGTATTAATGCTGGAGTCCCTCAAGGGTCAATTCTGGGCCCAACTCTCTTCTTGATCTACATCAATGACCTCCCTAAACACATACTTAAATCATTCGTTGATATCTATGCTGATGACACGACCATCTACGGCAACACATCAAAGGCTGTAAATGACGAAGTTCTCTCGGATTCTCTCTCCTCTGATCTCGAGCGCGTGGATCAGTGGGGAAGTCGTGGCTGGTTACCTTTAATGCATCTAAAACCAAACTCCTATCCTTACACCATCGACGCTCTGATCCCCATCTGGCATCAATTGAAATGGATGGCTCTCGTCTGGGAGCAGCCCCGTGTTTTGACAAGCTTCTGGGTTTGTCCTTTACTCCTGATCTGAAATGGAACACGTACATCAAGTCTGTTGCCAAGGTCGCTGGAAAGCTGGTGGGATCCTTCTACCGCTCCAGGAGATATCTCACTACTGATGCAATTCTCTATCTATATAAAAGCCAAGTACGTCCAAGGATGGAATACTGCTGCCATATCTGGCAGGAGCTGCTAAAAACAGCCTATCCTGCCTTGACAGAATACAAAATGGACTTCGTGGCTTAGTGGGGGATACCCTTTTCTCTACCCTGCAACCTCTCTCCCACAGAAGAGACGTTGCGAGCCTATCCTTGTTTTATCGTTATTTCTATGGCAGGTGCTCGTCTGAACTCCAATCTCTGCCCCCCCTCGCCAATCTTTCACAAAAACACCCGTCTAGCTGAATCCACTGTGAAAAATTTCCTCCACTCTTTATCTGTGCCAAAATCAAAACGTGGATTCCATGAACAAAGCTTCTTTCTTAGAACTGCACGCCTGTGGAACTCTATTCCGTCTGCCTGCTTCCCACCTGACTACAACTTGGGTGTCTTCAAGTCCAACGTTAACAAATTCATAATGAACCGCCCCCTTAAGTAAACACTTCATCAAATCTCCACACTAACGTAATGTACTTGCATTACCCTTATCCCTGAGTGGCTTCCGGGCCTTGATAAGTGGTGACCACCGTGTTTAAAAAATACTAGAACTGTAGAAAATCATATCTCCGCCTGACAGAGTAAAGGTCATCCTATACTCAAAAAGTAGCAGAGACTGTTTGAGTGATTGTCGAAGACGTTTTCCCGATTGGTATGCGTAAAACTTACTGAAGTTCTGCCATTTACTACCTCCCCATTGCAGAATTATGTGACACAAGATCAGAAGGTGCAGGGGGTCAAACAAACGCCCCTGAAGAAAGAGTGTCGCGTGTTGAAGGTGCACTCGCGCAAACATGACAGCTGGTAGCAAACGCACTGAATGATCTGGTCAGGTTGTCAGGATTGATATCGTCAGTTGTGAAAGTTCAACTATTTTACGCGCACTGCTATAGAAGGTAAGTGCACCTTAAAAAACAGATCACATATATAGCCCAGAGAAAAAGACGAAAGATAGCCAGAAATCTACAGTCAGCTAGCAATCAGCATCACACAAGCATGGTTCCAACCAACCACCTCCCGATCAGTACTCTCTGCTTCTAGCTGGGCGCACGTATTATGAGATAGTAACGAAAAAAAAACACAGAAAATAAGTTTATATATAGATACAAAATCGAAGTGCACGAGTTTTTTTGTTTTATTTTATCTGGTTGAAGAAAAATCGACTGCGTAACGTACGTTTAAAGAGCATTCCGGTCTTTTAAAAATTGTTTTGCCTTGGAAGTCCCGTCGAATTCTCCGTTAGAGGGACCTTGGGCAGTAAGTAATAAACGTACTCCAGCGAAAAGTTAGTAAGTCACATACTGAGAGTGAACCTCCTATGACTACTGAGAACCATATAACAGTATGATACATTAAAGATCATTACCTACCCAATATGGGCAAGAGTTTTAGATTTTGTCGAGGTTGCATCTTAGACTGATATGAAAATAACTTACACATGTTGCCCCTGGTACAAATGAATGTCAACCTTTAGTCAATAGTGCCAAACTTCTATTTATATCGTCTTATTAGATTCTAGAAAAATTGATTTTGAAAAGGCTGATTATGTTTTCGGATTCAAACTAGTGATTTTAAAAATAGTGTGGAATGGAATAAATACACGAAAACGAAGGTACAAGTGCTTGTTATACAAATGTCAAATTGTGAATCTCTCGTTTTGATGATATATGAAGTAGTTCCAGTTCTCTCCAAACTCTACAACAAATGCCTTAATGAATCATGCTTTCCGGGCTGTTGGAAAACTGCTTCTGTGGTACCAATATTCAAGAATTCTGGCGAAAGAACTGACCCATCAAATTATCGCCCCATTAGCCTCCTCCCACTTTTCGCCAAAATATTTGAGACCATAATTAACCACGCTCTAGTTCGGCACCTTACAGATGCTAAACTTCTGACTGACAAACAATATGGATTTAGAAAAGCCCGTTCCACAGTTGACATCCTCACTGTAATCTCTGAACGTATATGCCATTCACTGGACAAAGCGGGAGAGGACAGAGCGATAGCTCTAGATATATCTAAGGCTTTTGACAAGGTGTGGCACAAGGGTCTCCTCAAGAAAATTAAATCATACGGTATCACTGGTAGAATAGTGACCATAATTAATTCCTTCTTAGATAAGAGAAAACCCCAGGTTTTCCTCGACGGCCGTACATCTTAACAGTGTGATATAAATGCGGGAGTGCCTCAGAGGTCTGTCCTTGGACCTCTATTGTTCCTAATATTTATTAATGACCTTCCCGACAAAACTGCCTCTGCGATGGGTATATATACTGATGACACCACACTCTATAACATGCAGGACAGGAAAACAAATGAATACATA
>NC_136488.1:75486240-75511240 GCF_053919585.1 Euprymna scolopes | reverse complement strand
TATAATGCACATTTATTTGCAAATGTTATCGAAAGAGGTGGAGAGTACTGGAAACCTCGGGAGACTCATTTTCAACCGTTCATTAACTATATTTAACATCCCAATGAATGCTTTGACAATGATAGTACGGGCGGACGATTAAAAGATATACCTGTCATACTTGAAAAATGCTAGTTTTATTTTTGGTGTCTTTAAACCCTCACCCACTCTTTTTTGCTGATGAGGAGACTTTGTTTTATAAAATCAAATGATAAAATTATTGTCCAAGAGTTAATGTCTGTCTCAATAAAAACATCGTTTCCGAAACGACCGTACAATTTATTGATTTTGTTTGTTCTTCTCTGTGAAACCGACTTTTTTTATTTTTAATTTTAATTATAAATCATCAATCATCTTACTTAATATTAAAATAGCCCTAAGATATCCACGCCTATCTAACTTATTATATATCTACATTAAAACGAGCACTGTTTTCATTTAATTTACTAGTACATTAAAATAAACTCTGCTCTTTAGACTGTTGTTCTAATCCCATTAAAAAAGAATATATATATATACATATATGTATGTATATATATATGTATATATGTAAATATATATATATATATATATATATATATATATATATATCCGTCTATTACCGGGTAAAATTGATTCACCGCAGAAAACTGTTTTGCATGAATTTATGTCCACTTTGTCAGAAAAAAAGAATTGTTTAATTGAGTTTAAAGGGATTTTAGAAATATTGAAATTAATGGAAGCTTGTAATTGGTGCCTGATGTACATGGATCATATCAAATGCAAATCCGATGTGCTGGCATTTTCAAATAGTAAATCGTGCCCATGTCATGGCACCGAAAATTTATTCAAATAATCCTGGGCAACTAGAATTTCGGGAATATACATTAACTGAAGTTCTAATTTCCTTTGTTAAAATTTCATAAAATCCGAAAGGATCTCATCCCTCTTTTACCACTTTGCATAAAACTAAATTAGATTTAATATAACATTTGAACTGATTATATATTAAATAATATTATTAATACACCATATGTTCTAAAACCGATAAATGCATATATGCATAAATGTATATAAATACGTA
Organism: Euprymna scolopes; assembly: GCF_053919585.1. Taxonomy (NCBI): domain Eukaryota; kingdom Metazoa; phylum Mollusca; class Cephalopoda; order Sepiida; family Sepiolidae; genus Euprymna; species Euprymna scolopes. The sequence continues at coordinate 75,510,138 of NC_136488.1, read as the reverse complement.
CATGCATATGTAAATAAATATATACATATATATACACATAATAATAATAATAATAATAATAATAATAATATTAATAATAATGATAATAAATACATGCCTGCATACATATATGTGAGCTGTTTGAATGCAAACATGATTAATTCAATACATTTCAATGCAGATATCGAAGAATGAATATATTAAATTAGGACTTTCAATAAAAGCTTATTTTAATAAAAAAAAATATATATATATATAAAACGGTATGATATTAGGTAGAACACCTGTTTTGGCAATGGCCGACTGTTTAAATACAAGACCTTCGTAATTTTTTTTAAGACAGAGATTATCACGTTTTACTTTCAAACACTACATATATATATATATATATATATATATATATATATATATATATATATATATATATAATGATTAGATCACTCTGACAGACGTTAAAAATATTAAAAAATAAATGTTTAATTTTCAACAGTATTTCTCACGGTTAACGGTAGCCAGATGGATAGGATCATTGCTATTAAGCTAGCCAGAGATAGCTTCTGTTGTCGAGTTTGGATCTATCGACTTGTGTTAATCATGACACTCTGCACTGATGATTCCCGAAAGGATGAAACACTAGAGTCAGTATGTATTTAATAATTATTATAGCAGATAATCATGTCAGCCCCTTTAAGAGACTCGTTTCTTATCGTTGAGCATTTTCAGTTTGAATAAAATCTCGGTCAATTTAGTTCTTATGTAAAGATCATCATATAATGATTAGATCACTCTGACAGACGTTAAAAATATTAAAATATAAATGTTTAAATTTCAACTATATATCTCGCGGTTAACGGTAGCTGAATGGAGTGGGTCCTTTCTATTCAGCCAGGGATTGCTTCTGTTGCCGGGTTCGGATCTATCGACTGGTGCTAATCGTGACACCCAGCACTGATGATTCCCGAAAGGATGAAACATTAGGGTATGTAAGTATTTAAAAATTATTATAATAAATAATTTTGGCAACCCCTTTACGAAATACGTTTCTTATTGTTGATCACTTTCAGTTGAAATAAAAAGTCGGTCAATTTAGCTCTTATGTGCAGATCGTCATATAATGATTAGATTACTCTTACATCGTTAAAAAACATTTAACAAATAAATATTTAAATTTTAACAATATTTCTCGTGATTAACGCTAGCCGAATGGATTATGTCCTTGCTAATGAAACCAGAGATAGCTTCTGTTGCCACGTTCGGATCTATCGACTAGTATTAATCGTGACACCCTGCACTGATGATTCCCGGTAAAGAGGCATTTTCTTAGTAATAATTATATATATGTGTGTGTGTGTGTGTGTGTGTGTGTGTGTGTGCGCGCGCGCGTGCGTGTGATGGACTTTCTTGTCACCTTCGACTCATAAGCTCCCCTAAAACAACTAAGTTAGTCGAAAATCCACATAAATGATTTGTTTATAGTAGTGAAAGCTTTGTGCAGAACTAACCACACTTTTTGTTAAGTCTCCTAACCTTCATCTGTGCAATGACTACCACAATACAGTCAACATCAGCTTTTTCCTCACATTTTGTATGTATATATATAATTTAATTATTTTAATTATTATAGTAAAAAAATAATTATATATATATATATATATATATATATATATATATATATATATATATATATATATATATAGGATCTTAACATACACAATACATACACAGTACATACACAATTTGGACACTCATTTACGTGCGGCAATATTTTAAAGTGTATAACTTAATATAACTCAAAAGTTATGTAGAGCTGTTTTCTATGTTATTTTATTTACTTTTTTATCTAAGATTTATTAAAGGTTCTGATGGCGGGTGAGAACTTGAAAAGGGATCAACGTATAAATGCTAACAGTTACAAAGTAAGATAATGGGTTCGTGTAATTTATGATATTGCTGAGAACATGTATATAAACATTCATTGCAGGCTATGCATAACATAAATAAAAAATAAGAACGCACTTTGTTATAATCACCTCCATAATGTAACAGTTACTCTAAAATAAATACAATGTCCATGTTACTCAATGTATTTTTTGAAATATTTCTTGCAAATTAGTAATGTTCCCTTGTTTAGGAGGTTTCCCTGTTCACATATATATATATATATATATATATATATATATATATATATCCGTTTTGAATTTTGGAGATAAACCATAATGACCATACATATCCCCAAACTATCTTGAAACGTTATGTGTATATGTTTCCTTTAAATATAAGAAAGTTCAAAGTATATGAAAATCTTTAACTCCTTTTTTTACAGAACTTGTTTCTCGGTAAGCACCTTGTGTCCTTCACAGTGAATTATCCGACAGTAATTTTAATTATTGTCTCTATGTTTGTTTTGATTCCATCTAATTACATTTGAATACATTCGCGGACCTGAACTCCTTCTCCAAAAACAACAAAAAAATACAATTTTATAGCATATAATAAATACATAAATACATAAATACATATAAGAGAAAGTACCGATTTTTAAACTGTTTTCATGGGAAGTGCTATATTAACCTTCTAAGCACTTCCCCTCGCCCTTGTATAACATTCATGACAAAATCTTCTCTCGCTATAACTACGCAAACTGCGCTAAAGTTATTTCAAAATTACGAAAATATCGTTATAAACAAGATATATAGCCACCTGACAGTAGTATTTAATAAGCAACCATATATCATTTATAGAATATATTTTCCGTATAATATCGGGTAATTTCTGTAGGAAATATTAACTAGGTAAGCTCAGTAAGTAGCAGAACAAAAAAAAGTAAAAAGAAACCAATTCTTCATTATAAATTTATTTCAATCAATGGGATATTTTCAAATAAGAAAGCTCAATTAGGGCTGCTGCCCGACTAAAATATTAAGAAAAATCCCACGCCGTTTTGATGTTAATAAGATAGAGAAAGAAAAGAAGTTGAAGAGTGTGGAAGAGAATACGGAAGCAGACAAATGTCAGTATATTATTACTGCTCGGGCGAGATGTGTTTTATTTTAACATTCAACCATGTTCAGAAAAATGTTTTATCTACAATCAATTCTTTTGACCATTTCATAAATATGTATATTCATATGAATTTACATAATCATAAGTATTTGCTGGCGAAATATGATGAAATAACATTTAAAATAAGAATTAGTGAAATTTATAACAGATGTCATGCATGGGTACACCGGAAGTGACTCATATGAGATTGATATGATACATTTCTTTTCACTTACAGAAATATGAACAAAAGAATAAATACGCTAAAAAAGATGAGAAAGAAAAAAAAATGGTTAAATAAAGACAATAATCGTTAGTATTAATTATCTTCTAACGTAGTAATATTATCAAAGACTTTTTTTATTTTCCTTATTTTTTGCAAGTCAAATATGCGGCCCTGTCGGTGGGGCATTAGAATTCGCCGACTGCCCCCCCCCTGCAGAGGGTAAAAGTCCCTCAATGGGGGTCCTGGATATGACCTTAAACTATATCCAGTGGTGAGGCCCCAGCTTGTGGGTTTGGGGAGTGTGGAGCCACAATTTAATTACCATTGCTCCCAGGTCCACTCTGACCCGGAGTGGTAGTACCTGTTAGGGTCCCAACTATGGGTTTAATAGAAACCGACGTGAAAACAACAAATATATTCTATTTAAAAAAATTTTCTTCAAAATCTTTGGATTCGGTATTAAATAACCCGAAAAGGGTTGATATGTCGTAAAACAAAAACAACCAACCAACCAAGTCAAATATGAGGATGTTAACTAAAATTACATTAACCAATCCTGAATTATGCCGGTTCGTCTTCTGATTCCCTGCTGCTCCCTTCTCAGATAGGAGATATGTCTAACCCTTCTTTACTCTATCGTTATTTTCATGTTAGGAAAAACAGACAAATATGTGGGTATTATGTATTATAAAATTTTACATAGAAAAACAAACCGATTCTTAAAACATTTACTTTTGATTGCATTGAAAAAAAGTAGAAACCAATCCAGAAATTAAATATATTATTATGAAACAAATACCCAACGCATCTAGTCATTTTAGCATATGTTGTGTCCTACACTGATGAAGTCCCTTTGTTTTGCGGCAGCGTTTTATATCTCGTCCGAAGAGTAACAATATACTGACAAGTGTTCTGTGTCCGTCCTTTCTTCTACTCTCTTTAACTTCTCCTTTTCTTCCTCTAGATTATTAATATTGCAGATTATGATTTTTTTTTACATTTGGTAGTCGAGCAACAGCCCCAATTGAGCTTTCTTATTTGAAAAGATTCTATTGAAATAAATAATTTGGCTGAAATAAATTTATAATGAGAATTGGTTTAATTCTGGTGGATTTTTTATAGTTTTTTTTACTTGCTTTTCTTGCTCAGATACGCACTGAGCACTTCTACTTAAGATTTCCTACAGAAATTACTCTATTCTTTACGGACAAAACATCCTATAAATGAATCATGGTAGACGAACTATCAAATACTATTGCTTGTTTTGGCCATACTTGGGTTTCCCCAAGGTTATTTTGCATTAGATCGATGTAGACGAAAACTGCTTACAAAACATGGATTTCCCTGCAGTATTTTTTATATAAAGAAGAGTATGATGAAAGAAATCTCGAAAGTTCTACTTCTAGACAATGGCGATAGATACTAACCAATCAGATTGAGCCACGTTCTGCTAGCAAGAAACCAGAAACCGGAATCGCACCATAAAAATATTGGACCTTTTAAAATACCCGCACATAATTTTCCTGTCTACACGAGAAAGATCTGTTCTCTTTATCTGAAAAATGTTAAAATGTTCAAGATTTATGCAGAACAGCTTCCTATGGAATACTCTTTTTCATTTTCAGGATTTATACAGATTAGCTCTTCTGAAATTAAACTTGAATTTCAATTTAAAAGTTACCTATCTAGATACTGACCAGGTTCAACGTTGCTTAACCTTGACACACCTGCTCTTTACTGATTATCGAAACTAAGCAAGGTTAATATCAGTAAAAGCTTAAATGGGTGATGTAGTATTACCAAGTACTGTGTCAAACATTTGATTCAAGTGTATAAAGTCACAAAGACGCATCGGATCATGTTTTCCATTTAACGCAATAATACAGGCGAATAAACACCGGGTGTAAATTCGTGAAAACAAAACAAAACAGATAAATCAATAGACAGACAGGCAGCAAATAGAAACTTATACATATAGAGATTTGTACTTATTCATCAATTTTACAATATCATATTCTATCCACATCTCCCCTTGTGTCATTCTTTATTTATGTCTTGCTTTTCTGTTCCTCCCTTCGATTTTTCTAATCTATTTGATCTATTTGCCTTCGCCTCAAACACGAATTCCCAACTCAAAATCAAAAATAGAAACAACAAAATCCATTCTTATCGGAAAATGAGTCCCTTTTCATTCTTTCGATTCCCGCTCGCTTATCAGACTTACCTCCCTTTGAATTTCATCTGTAGAAATTTTTTAAATGATAAAGGTTTTGCCAAGTATATCTCAAAATATATCTGGAATTTTATCACAGTTCTATCAAAGTATACATCTCTTCTCCCCCCTCTTTCTCACTCTTTCTTTCTTTCTCTCTCTCTCTCTCTTTCCGTACATATATATACACACACACACACACACACACACACATATATATATATATATATATATATATATATATAGAGAGAGAGAGAGAGAGATATTAAATATTATTATATTAAATATATTAAATAAATATAAAGTATATTTTTACAAACAATATATTACACTGGCTGTTGCAGCTACTGAGATTTCATTAATCTGACCATGCCAGATCTGTAGTAGAACCAGTTTTATAATTTAATACCGAACCCGTAGTATTATATCAGGCTAGAATTCCAGGGTGACTTTGTGATTTGATTCGAATCTATCGACTGGAAGGAAGTATCAATTCCTACACTAATGATTGAGTAAGCATAAAACACTAATGTATGTACGTAAAAAATAATGAATACTTATTTACAGACTACTATCGTTATAAAATGCACTTTAAAAAAATCAAGTTGAACCCTGTTTAGTAAATTTAGAAAAAGCTTTTCGACCTAAGCGCAAATGCAAGATTCCGACTTCTTGTCGTTGAATACTCGTTGGTACTAATTTCCCCTAAATTTATGTTTTAATGTTAAGTATGCTGAAGGTGGAATGCTAGCCTACAACATAAAGAGCGATTTTGTAACTGGGTTTGAATCTGTCCGCTGGTAGTAATTATGAATTTTTTAATTTTTTTTTTACACAGTGATCACCGCTTATCAAGGCCCGGAAGCCGCTCAGGGATGAGGGTTATTGCAAGTACATTACGTTAGTGTGGAGATTTGATGAAGTGTTTACTTAAGGGGGCGGTTCATTAGGAATTTGTTAACGTTGGACTTGAAGACATCCAAGTTGTACTCCGGTGGGAAGCAGGCAGACGGAACAGAGTTCCACAGGCGTGCAGTTCTAAGAAAGAAGCTTTGTTCATGGAATTTTTTTTTACCACACTGATGAATGCGTAAGGAGGAAACAAAATAAATAATTCTTAATATTTATTTATAAAAAATATTATGGTTATATATATATATATATATATATATATATATATATATATATATATATATATATGGGGGTGTCTCTGTGTGTGTTTGTGTGTGCGTGTGTGTGTGTTTGTAACAGCGCCATTACAAAACGCTTTATTGATCAACATTCTCATGCCTACTCAAACTTTCAAAAAATTTATTAAACAGAACACTATTATAAACCATATTACTAACAAATGTAAAACCTGTATACGGGCAGTATTACTAATTAAAACTAAGAAATCGAGTTTTCATAAAATATACTTCAGTAACACTGATAACATTCTTAGATGCCTTCCAAATTAACGTACACGTATTAAAATATATTAAATAACAGGAGATTTACTAATAAACTGAAAGAGACCCATATAAATATTTTAAATCTGTCCCATTGATTATACCTGAGGAATAATTCTGATGGATCTGGAAGTATCTGGGTAAAAAGTGAATATGGCATTTACATCAACCGGTTCTTTGTCTTTACCGCCCAAAAGCCATTTACACAAACTGATTAAACCAGGTATAACTTCATCTACTTTTATGTACCTATTGGCTTGCGTCCGCACGAGGACAGAGTTGCATATAAGGGCTGTTTTTTATGTGATGAAAATAAAGGTCCTCAAAAAGAGGAACTCTGCACAGGAAGAAAAATAAAAATTGTCTCAGTCATGAAAGATTTTTCCTCTATTCACTGAGGACAGAAAAGGTTAATACTACACTGTGATCTTGATGATCTATATAGTTCAAAAATCTCCTAAATTCGATAATACACATACAATCAAAGTTATTCTATCCATTTGCCTGAATTACGAAAAATACAGAGGAATGGAATGTACAAGCACATAGTCCCATCGTTTTGATTTAAAAAATAAAACTCATCTCTGTGATACCAATACAAAATTCACCACCACACTGACATACCGATAATTCTATCCGTAGTTACTAACACGATGTCCACCTCGTGCAAGATATCTCTCTTTTTATTTAAATGTTAATACTTAAAGAGAAAGAAGAAGAAGGAAAGAAAGATAGTTTGAATTCGAAAGGTTTAGCCTATAAAATTAAAAATAATATTAAAATATGTTTGCATATTTTCAGTGGAAGAGTTTTATATATATATATATATATATATATATATATATATATATATATATATATATATATACTAGCATGGGAACCCGACATTGCCCGGATGTTTGGAGGTGTATGCTGAGCAAAAAAATACAAAAAAACGGTCATTTTTTTTAAATTATACCCCTATTATGATCCCTTAACATTTATTGTTTTGGGCTCAAATCAAGTAATTAAGTTAGATCTATGTCCAAGGAACCTATATCTAAAATTTCAAGTGTTTAGACCCAAAATTGTCGGGCGAGTTTGGTAGAGTTCTCAAAGGTCAAATCGGTGAACTTTGACCCCTTAACAGCCAAATTTCTGACCGAAAACCGAGCACATAGATTTTCTCAAATCCCAGTACCCTGTATATCAAATTTCGAGTCTGTAGTCTAACAATTGACAGAGTTATTGCGTAGGGAAATGTGCACAGACACGTTACTTTTATAGATATATAGATATATAAGCAGTTTTGACCGGCTTTGCTCGGGCCTTATGTACTGTTCATTACTTGTATATATGTATATATATTTACGAGTTTGACTCATGTTCAGGTAATCTACTTCGTAAATTCCACAGATTTCACCCAAAATTGGCGGAGGAGTTTGGTAGAGTCTGTGAAGGTCAACTCTTTCAACTTTGACCTCTTGACAGCTAAATTCTCCCCCAAATTCACGCTCGCTGCATGTCTGAATATTTCAAATGTTTAGCCCAAAAATTGTCTGAATATTTGCTAGAGACTGCAATGGTCAAATTTGTTTAACTTTGACCCTCCTGACAGCCACATTTTCGGTCGAAAATCGATTAAAAAGCTTACCCTATGACGGAATACATTTATGTAAAATTTCAATGTTTAGACCAGGAATTGGCTAAGTAATTTGTAGAGGCCGCAGAGGTCAATTTTTTAAAACTTTGACCCCAATTTTGACCAATTAATTTTTCGTGTTTTAAGCTCAAATCAAATTAAAATGTTTGATCCATGTCTAAGTAACGTACATCAAAAATTTGAAGTATTTAGACCCAAAATTGGCGGAGGAGTTTGGTAGAGTTTTCAAAATTTAAATCGTTGAACGTTGACCCCTAGGCAGCCAAATTTCAGGCCGAAAAGCGATTGAAAAGATTTTCCTCAAAACCCAGTAATCTTTATGTTATATCTCGAGTCTTTAAACTGAAAACTGACAGAGTAGTTATGTAGGAAAATGTACTCACACAGACACGGACATTTCCTTATATATATATATATATATATATATATATATATATATATATATATAATGAGAATTGCTAAATTACCTTGGATTATATGCTAAATTATATTATTAAATCGTGATACGAATACTTAAAGATATTTTTTTGTATTTATGAAAATTGTAATCTTCATTTGAAGCGTTGCATATTAATTGAAAATAAGAATTACGTATATATATATATATATATATATATATATATGTGTGTGTGTATATATATATATATTTGTGTATATATATATGTGTATATATATATATATGTGTATAATATATATATATATATGTATATATATGTGTATATATATATGTGTGTATATATATATGTGTGTATATATATATATGTGTATATATATATATGTGTATATATATGTATATATATATATATATATATATACACGTTTAGGCTAAAATCAACATATTTCTTTATATAAACAAATTTATTTGCTTAAATAAAATCAGATAAATTTCGATGCTTCGCATCCTTGTCAATGAAGAGTTTCCTTTTTCTTTTTTCTAGTCCGCATGGTGTAATTCAGGGTACAGCGTTATCTGCGCAAATTAAATACATGAAAGTTGTAACTTGCGTTTATGTAATTCTTATTTTTAATTAATATGCAACGCTTCAAATGCAGTTACAATTTTTATTAATTAAATTTGGGCGATTAACGCCATACCCTGCTAATGACTGTTTTTACTTTATTTTATTTTTATATTTCAGAACTTACAGACTAATAATGTCGCTTGCAGAATTACACCACGCGAACGAGAAAAAAAAAGAAAAAAAAACAGACTCTTCATTGATAAGGATGTATAGTATCGAAATATATCTGATTTGAGTTAAGCAACGAATTTCTTTCTATAAAGATTGCGTTGATTTAAGTTTTCTAAACGCATTTATATATACATGATTCTTATTTTAAATTATTTGACTTTTAAGGAAAAAACTCTAGGATTATAGGCACATGATCAAATTTAATATAATATTAAGATAAGCGTTTTTACATTTGCAGCTAAGGAATCTCTCTCTCTCTCTCTCTCTCTCTCTATATATATATATATATATATATATATATATATGTATATATATGTATATATATATATGTATATGTATATATATATATATATATATATGTATACTTTTCAAGTTAAAGGTATCTGGAAAAGAAAGCTCGTGAATTCAACGAGGTTATTACGAGTGTTCGATATAGTTTTATTGATATAGAAAAATTCAAGTGGTCGCGACACTGGACATGCAGTCGGTCAAGACCACAAGTTCATGTCAGGGGACTTAATAAAATTTTTCTTCCACTAAACCTAACTCCTTCAGTGGAAGACAAACTTTATTAAGTCGCCTGGCGAGGACTTGTGGTTTTGACCGACCACTTGTCCAGTATCGCGATAACGTAAATTATATCTATCTATCTATCTATCTATCTATCTATCTATCTATATATATATATATATATATATATATATATATATATATATATATATATATATAAAGAGAGAGAGAGAGAAGTGAGAACGGGACACAGATGTATGATAATCTTCAAATCTTCGGGAAGATAATGTATTAATAAATTTTGAAATACTAAATAGAAAGGTAGTTATTTGATTTCCGAAATGCTAGACAGGTATACAGATATGCAAACATCTAGAGATAAAACATACGCACAAAAAACACTTATCAAACGAGCAATAAAAAAATGAAAAGTGTCAATAACATGTTAGGTAAAATAGCTTTTCATACATGAAATTATAAACGACAGAAAATCCTGAATCCATGGCTGATATCTCTTATCAAGGAAGAAAAACCGCACGCACGAGAAAATTTGAGGGAGATTTGGGAGGAAGTGTTGCAATGCGCCTGCGTATGTAGCATCGTATTATTCCTTCATCTAAAAAAGACGCCATTTTAAAATTCAGATCCAAATTGTTTGTTGTATATTTATCAATCCGCAGAGGCACATGTTTCCATCGCCTCAATGCATGTAAAACGTGGGAATATGCGTTTGACTTGCACAAATAAAACTATGCATTTACGACTTACGTTCTTGAATTTTTTTAAATGAGGATTGATAATTTGTATTATTTGTATTATTTGGATAATTTGGACTACTGTTCTCATATTGTGTGTCACTTTTCATGAAGTTTATCAAACTCAGAAATTTGCACGAAATTCCGGACGGAACCCTTTATTTAACATGCTCTGGTTTCTGCAGCCGTGACTGGGTAGAAGTCCTAAGTAATCAACAACTGTATTTTGAGTGTAGCCGGCACTAACAATTTTATCGTACATTTTCGGAAGAGTGTAATTTACTTCATCCATTACGCCACAGATCCTAGCAAAATAATCTTATATGAATTTTTAGAGACTTTTCTTGGATTTTACAATATATATAAAAGTGTTGTCTTATTAGTTACTTTCCTTCATGTCTGATCATATAACCCCTAAGGAGTCTGCACCTCATGAAAGAAAGAAAAGACTTGTTGACTGCTGTTGTAAGTCTGGCGTTGATGTCTGTGTGCTTTGGCACGAATTTGAAATAGGGATGTGGTTACCTCTTTGGAAATATTTCGTTAGGTGAATTTTAAGATGTAAGCAAATTTCTATTAAAAAACAAAACAACAGGTTTAGTTGGTGTTTACAATGTATACATAAGAGCATTAAAAGAAAAAACAGAAACTTTTTGAAAATTAGCAACTCATGATTATAATAGTTTGTAGACAACCGTTTTTACAGCAACTTATATAGCAAAGTGTTTACAATAGTAAAGTAAATAATGATTCTGTAATGGTCAAGAATGAACCCCATGAAATGCTTTTATATCGTGGTATACAAATTGGAAAGCAAAATCCCGATATGTTATTGTGAAAACTTGGAACTGACGAAAAAATTCGTACATTACTTATAGCTTTCTAAGGAAAGTAAAGTATTCATACTTCGCTGACACAGTGGGGCCGCTTACATATATATTTATCCTAAAACAATCGCTTTTCAACGTCCTTCATAATCGTCTTAAGAGACAAAAAATATGCTTACTTCAAACTTATCTATGCTGGTCTAGTAATTCGCTTAATCTACAAATTTCAAATGAAATCCCTCAGAGAGGAGGAGTTTGGATTCCTGATATTCATTGCAAACTTTCTACAGAATTCGAACACGTGTACGCGTTTACTTTCAAGATCGGACCATCATAAAATGCAGTCACATTCAAAGATCTCACTACAGAATTTCAACGTTTATTAACCCTCAAAAACATTATGATAGTAAAGCAGCCTAGTAATCCATTTGCAACTAGCAATATTCGCGCAAACGCTAGTCAACATCTAACAAGGAATATTCCTCCAAATTCTTGCTGGAATTGCAGTGAAATGCATATTTCATGCTTTTGTCGATTTAAGAACATAAGAGTTGTGGTGGCCACCCCACGGATAACAATGAGCTATTACACTTGCTATAAAGATCGGGAAGATATATCTCTCGGTATTATGTAGCAGTTATACACATTTGGCATTCACCTTATTTCTATTCAATATATATTGTTTCTACTAAATACCGAGTTATGTTTTTCTTCCGAAACCTTACCAGTCCACAACAATACATGTAAAGGATTCTACAATAACACCCAGTTTTTCACTCGAAATAGTTATTAAAGTCTTTATCCGTGTGTTTAGAACCTCCGTGTGTCTAAAGTTTTGAAGACGGGGATTGATTATTCGTATTATTTTAAATTCTTCGGGTTATTGTTCTTATCTCAAGTATTTTTTCGGTCGGTGTAACGCCTGACCTTCTCTTCCGGGAATCTTTCTGTGCAACGCAGGGATCAGCGTGGAATTTCGTACGAAACTCCATATTTAATCTCGGTTGCATGCTCTCGTTTCGTCAGCCATGGCTGAGTAGAAATTCTATATAATTGTCACCCGCACTGCAGATGGAACTTTCAACCCCCAGAAAAGTGATCCTTAGAAAGGAATGTTGCCAACTGCTTTATGTACTACTCTGATACTTTAAATACAATTGCGAATTACTAGGGACTTCAATCCGGTCATAGCTAACAAAACGAAGTACTGTTATCCTTGTGAATTAAATAACGTGTTCCGTTCGAAATTATATACAGATCTCCAGACAGAAAAAAACTCATATATATATATATATATATATATATATATATATATATATATATATAATTTTTTGTGCATATTGATATTCATATTAAAAAACCACTAATTTTTATTTATTTGTTTCCCCTGAAACAAAATGTGACACAAGGTCGGTTTTAATGTGGGTGAAAACCAGCTCGAAAAACGAAGGACGGAGAGGGCACTATGGTAAGGACCAAAAATAAGAATTGTTTCAGTATAGAGGGTTTCCCCTCCATTGAGGAAGGGCAAATTAACTTAAGTGTAGCATCAGAAAAAAACATATCCATGGGAGTATACGTAAAGAAAGTGAGATAAAAGGGGGGGGGGAATGAGTAGATAAAGCTATAATATTTCTAATCATTATTCTTAACAATCAATCATATCTCCATATAAGGAACTTGCTATATTTTTCAACTTGTTTCTTTTTCCTTCTTTTAACTTAAAAAAAAAAGATATTTTGTTTAATTAAAATTTTTGGCTTCCACCCTTCCAAACATTTTCCACTTTAATAAACACAAAGATTTGCAACGGCCATTTAATATTATGCTCGAATACATTTTGCATATCGAAAACCAAAAACAAAACATTCTTCTTGTCCAGTGTTCTCTTAACTTCCAGCATGCAAATATATCTTCAAATGTAAATAAGAATTCATGCTAGAAATTCTAAAAGCAAAGACCAACCATTTATTTCATTCTTACTTATTAAATCCTAGTTCTGTTGTAAAACTATGTCCGTTATTTTACTTTTTTCTTCTTCTTAAAAGCCAGTAAACACTAAATATACGTTTCCTATTCTGAAATTCATCAAAACATTTTATTGACTTAATAAAATGTATAATTATATTCTTCGTTTCATATAACAAGTTGTTTGGTTCTGTTTTTTCTAGCTAGTTGAGTGCCTGATATATATCGCATTGGAATTTTTTTTAAACTTTAAAACTATATGCAAAATGATAAAACTGCACTCGCTGAATCAACTTGACTAAACAAACACCTCACTTAAATTAAAGAAGAAAATTATGGGATCGAATTTTTTGCTCCAAATTAATAAGGCTAGCATATTCTTGTTATCAAAATGCAAAATTATTCTTTTCATATGACATTCGTCCTTGTTTCCAAAAAAGAAAGTATTTTCATAATTTAACAATCTACTATATGTATATGGTTAGTACGAACCCATTATAATACTTATCACACCTTTATCCCCCCTCTCTCTCTCATATATATATATATATATATATATATATATATATATATATATACATATATATATGCATCTTATGCGTAAGAAGTTACTGCTATTAGGTTTGTGCAAAAATAATGTCGTTTATTTGCGTTAAACTCTATATATATATATATATATATATATATATATGTGTGTGTGTGTGTGTGTGTGTGTGTGTGTGTGTATACATATAAATTACATTATTTTTGCTCCAACCTAATATTTTACTGTATAGATTTTGGCACAATCAATCACAGAGGACGTGTATATATATATATATATATATATACATCCTCTGTGATATATCGTGCAAAAGTCTATACAGTAAATAGCAGTATTTTTTTACTCATAAGATTTGTTATTTCATTACATTTTCAAGTTTCTTAATATTTTTTCTATTTTATTTTTATTTTTTTATTAATTGTTTTAGACATTTTTATAAATAAATATATATATATATATATATAAATTGTTAAACCTTATCAAATGGTGTATGTTTGTGAACCTCTAATTATTTAATTTATATATAAATACGTGTGTATACATATATATATATGCGTATATGTATTTATGGCATAATCACCTTCCATTCAGATCACCGAAGTTAAGCAACATTGAGCCTGGCTACTACCAGATGGGTGACCGTTTGGGAATTCTAGTAGCTGTATGTGCTTTCCGCTTACATCAGCATTGTTTCCAGTTGTCCTGAAACTCCACTAGTATTCAACAATATCGACCCAGGAGAGGTGTGGTTGGTGATTGCGCAACACTTGCCACAATAATTTCACACGCGGACACTCTTTCAAACTAAAGAAAGCTATTTTTTTATATATTCATATATATATATATTATACATATATATATATGAATATATATATATATATATATATAAGGAGGGTAAAACAGATATAAAGAAAAAGAACAGTATCTATTTAGTTGTTAGTTAGGGTAGTATACAAACCTTTTGTATATATATACACATCCATAGGATAGCAGAATTATTTGTGTCTAACATTCATAAACCGATAAGTACATATTTCCAAGGTAATTTAAAAACGCCGAAAATAGGGTATGACATGGGACGCATGAAGCAATAGCCAGACTATAAATACCCAAGTAAGTAATTAACCCCAAATGAATGGTCGAAAGGGGTATAAATGTTAACGTACATATTAGTATGAACAGATGAACAGAAAACTAAGTAAGAAAGCATAAATACTTTGCCAATCTATTATTTCCACCTCTCCCCTCTCTCGCGCTGTCGACTGCGCAACGAGGGAAACCTAAATACTCTTTCAGAATACAAAGCAAATGCCATTGACTGCATATACATGAGGGACATTATCGTATAACCACGTGCTTACAATAAATCAAGGGGAGAAGATTATGACGGCATTTAAATAATGTATGAATAGCCAATGTTGTAAATATAGGGGGAAGCTTATGTACTTTATCGAGAATTACTATCTTTCACACATTATGGTTTTACAGTGTATTGTTTTGCGCTAACGACCAGCGTTATAGCAAGTCTTTGAAAAGTTATTTTTCTAATTATTTAAAGATGAAAAAAAAATTAAAACTCCATGAACTAAGAAAATAATTCATCGTATTGTACATTCCTTTTTTTTAACAACTTCTTGTAAATGTTGATTTGTTAATTTCCTTCCTATACATATATATATATATATATATATATATATATATATATATATATATATATATATATATATATATATATATATATATCAGTTATATTTAAGTTTCGTGGTTAAATTTTACATTCTGAAAAAATAACATATAGAGACATATTCGATTTAAGAATTTATTGTTTGACAAAAGGAATATATAGAAGGGGTTATTTTAATTTCCTTAATCCATGGATTTTCAACAATGGAGCATATCATCAAAGGAAATGAAATGATGTTCGCAAAATATTCAGCTGCGAATGGACGCTAATTTTGCTTTTCTGCACAATTATTGAAAATAGTTTTTTGAGTGGTTGTGGATAATTATATGGAACAATTATACGAAAAGAGAAGTTGATACAACCTGGGTATTCGATTGTCGGAAGGAGTCCAATGTCGTTCTAGGTTATAAATCCAGCTGGGCCGAAAATAGGCCCAGGGGAGAAAGTGATATTACAATATAGCGAAAGCGTATTGCTCCTTATTGATTTTTCGAAAAGTATACGGGGCAGGCTTATTTGTTGTTGCGCTGAGTGTGTGTTGGTTGATGTTGTCCAAATGCTTTCTCGGTGTTGACAAAGTATTACCATTGTAATGTAAAGAACACACAGACAGGGTTGTAATGAACTGAATTCCTTTTAGTACACTGACAAAAAAAAAAGCTTAAACAGATATATAAATAAAAATAAAAAGGTTATGTAAATGTTTTTATAAAGACACGTAATCACGTGAGCAAGAATTTTTCCTTCTTTTGACACGATAACAGGTAACGTTCTTATGTTTTATTATTTATCTATTTGTCTATTTTCGAAAGAGTGCCACGTGCAAGTGGAGAAGTAAAAAAACAGAGTTATGCAAAATTTGTGTCGAGATTTGTCTAAAATTCCGACCTTTTTTTTTTTTTTGGCTTTCACTTTAATAAGAACGTGAATTTATGAGGTGAATTTATTTGACACAATGTGATTCGACTAAAAATAAATAAATAAAATCTAACGTAAATTAAGATTAAAGTTAAGGTGTTATTGTGGACCCTCATCCCTTCTAAAAAACCTTGTTAAACTTTGTGATATATTTATATTCTATGGAGATAAGGCGCGAACGAACGCCCAATAAGTTTATTATACCATATTTCTTCAAACTGAAACATAATTATCAAAGTATACTTACGCAAATAGATATGAAAGGTCTTTTTTAAAGTTTGTGCCATATTTCCATGGAGTACAGGCGCGAACGCAGACCCCATAATTTTATCATACCATCCCTATTACAGTTGAAACATACTTATCAAATTATTCTTATGTGCATCTATATCAAAAACACTCGTAAACGTTTGTTTTTTTTTTCATTTTTTATTTCCTTTGGGGACCAGGCGCGAACGCAGACCCCAAAATATTTATGAACCACCGTTCTGCCAGATCAAACATACCCATTCCTGATCCTTGATACATCTTCTATCATTATATGTAATCAGTTTTCTAAAATAGTCAACCATATAGGAACCTATTCGTGACCAGATAACCCCCCACACACACACAGGCGGTCAGCTTTATTTTATATATATATATATATATATATATATATATATATATATAAATATATATATATATATATATATATTAGTGATAGGACAATTCCAATATATTCCCGATTTCGATACAATTACCGATTCCGTGCTAAGTTCCCAATTCCGATAAAAGTACTGATTCCGAATTTGATTCTTTATAAATAACTAAACATTCAACTAGAAAGTTGTTATTTATTAAACATTACAACAACAACAACAACAACAACAACAACAAAACACATGCAGAGATTTTCTAAAACGAAAAATAGAATTGTATTGGATGATCTTAAGATTTTAGCTAGTATTTTAAAATATATTAATATTTATTGTTTTATTATTACTACCAGCATTGAAAGGTTTCGTTTTAAACAAAATCAAATAAAAAAGACAAATAAAAAAATCATATTTGGTATCGGAAAATAGACAATAATCTTTTCTGATTCCTATACTTCCATGAGTTTCGATTTTTCCGATTCCCGATTACGATTCTGAATTATCGTTTCAACAATTATATATATATATATATATATATATATATATATATATATATATAAATAGATAGATAGATAGTAAGTTTATATAAATATATATACCAATTAAGCTACACAGAATACTCCGCGTTTCATTCGTGAGAATTCGTCAGGTTAATTTCCATATATATTTTTATAACTTACTACATAGCTCTACCTATTTCTTGAGCAATGTTGAAGTAAATACTGAATATTTACGCATAAAATTATATATTTTCTTATATAATTTATATGATTAAATGAAGTTGTAATATATATATATATATATATATATATATATATATATATATATATATATATATATGTATGGTATCAGAACTCTACAGTACGGTTAGACTTGCACCCATTCTAAACAATGAATTGATATCTCGTAGTTGATAATGAGTAGTTCTACTTCTTGGCAACTGACTCCGCACTCGTAAAGACTCGTAAGTGTCTTTAAACAAACATTAACTGCCACTTTTAAAGAGTTTCATTTGTTTATCCCCAAAGAAATCGCTCTGCATTACGCTTATTATGCAGCAGGATATATAATTTAACAAAAGTACTTTACTCAAGATGGAAGCTTATACTGTATGGACAGACTATTTCAGAATTCCCTCCCAATTTCCTATTTCCCTAACTGGACAAACATGCACAAGTTTAAACCGAATGTGAACAGATACCTCGCTTATCTCTACACACAGTCCCAAATTGACGTAGTCCCTTTACATGGAAATAGTAACCTGCCTCGGTTCAGAGGAACAATAGTAATTCAATAGAAATATTGCAATCCACAAAAATGTAATAATTCGCATGAATATTTTTTTTTTATTTTATTCTTATTTATCAGTAAAAAACACAAAGATCCTAATCTTATCTAGGAAAAAACTCTGTAATTCGATTACAAAAAGACACACATCTACTAAGTCGCAACATCTCTATAGATCAATATAATATTTTGCGAGTAGGTCTACATGTTATATAGTCAGGTGGGAGATATATATTATAAAACCTGCCATATGTTGTATGTGAATATATTCTATAACGACGTACACGTTTAATAGTTGGGTTTTATATCTTATCTGTATATTCGCGTACGTGTAAATGCGTGTAAATGCGTGAATGCATATACATCGTATCATTTAGTTGATCATCTAGTGTGTATATTTTAACATTTATTGCAACATTTCTAACAGGAAACGATTGCCGTGGACGTATCTAAGCAGTTGCAGACAACAGTTCTTTTTTAACAGATGTAAATAACACAACACATACCTGAATTATTTATGAACATTTATTTTCATGATCTGACCGGCATTTTCAGAGATTACATGTTCTTTACGTCTTTACTGTCCGAAGCAACGCCGCTTCCCACGTCATCTTGAGTCGTCCGTTTTTCATTACAAACAATAAAATGGATTTTACACACTTATAGACTAAATATCAGAATACATTGACGACATAATCAACCCCTACTTACCTCAGCATATATTAAAGATATGACCTACTTCTCTATAAAATTAAAATAGATAATTACGCTCACACACGAAGAAAGTTAGTAATAATTTTTATATACAGGACAAAAACCATATTGCGTGTCACTAGATAGGTTATTTTTACTGACGTGGTTGACTACTTTTCTATTCATCACAGATTCCAGCAACTTACCCATGACAAACAGGCCACTGATTGGTCTGCACTGAGGGGGAGATGACCGATCTCTTAGATTTTTAAATACAGGGTAGATTGGCGAAGTTTTCCAAGGAATTGAGGAGCATTTCTCCGTAAGGCAACGTTTGTGAGTATAGGCGCTTTCTACAGTCGACTTATTCTACCCAATACAGGTTAATATTTTTATTATACATTCAATAAACATAGAAGTCTAGTTTATCAATATTTTATTATAGAATATCCATGCACAGTTTTAAATGTAGATAATATTAATAATACAAATACAAATTATTAAAGCTTCTATCCGCCATAGCTCACAGAATGAGAGCCAGCAACTTCTGTGGATTAAAGAAAGGATCCCTATTCGAAATTTCGTCCATATATCATCGAGATGCTCTCGTCTAAAAAAAAAAAAAAAAAAAAAAAAAAAAACGCAGTTGGAGAAGGTCGGATGTAAAATCGTAGACTGGTAAATTTCTTCCTCTTGTAATAATTCACGAAGCTCAACATCCGAACGAGAAGGTGATCGGAATATGCAAGAATTCCTACGCGACTGAAAAAAAATGCTCCTTCATAAGAAGTAGGAGGAGAAGCAGCGGAATTTTATTACATAACTTCTTGTGTTGTTTTGCCTTTTTTTCTTGTTTCTGTTTATTTGTGTTTTATACGGATTTTTGTTTTTCTCTGTGCTGTTGTTGTGTGTTATCACCACCGTCATCATCATCATAAACATGATCATTTGCTTCTTTTCCTCGCTGTCATCATCATCATCATCATCATCATCATCAAAGAGAAAGGAATGCACAAAGAGACCCTGATTTCAATGGTCCGATATGCAAAATGCGTTCGAGCGTCGTGTTCTATGGGCGAATTCATTTCGTAGAGATGCGTATCGAGTGCTGCATGTTGATGCGACTAGTAGAGTGGAAAGAATGCAAAGCGACCGTAGAAAAATGAAAGGGCTAAAAAAAAACATCTTTAATTAAATAATATCATGAAAATTTTTAAAAAGTCCAAAATTCGAAGATAAAAATATAATAAATAACGAAGAAATGGTCAATAAAATCTGAAAAAAATATAAAAAAATAAAGAAACAAAAGTGTGAAATTCTAAAAACGCAAGACGAATAAGAATAAGAGAGTCTTCGAAAGAACACATACGAAAAATCTCTTGCACTTATTCTGTTATTCTGTTATTCTGTTAATTCATCTTTTCCTGTTCCACCTCTTCAAAGTTCTTCTCGGACAGCTATTTCGTCTTATTACAACTCTTCTTTATAGCTAAATGTGACAAGTATGTGTTTGCGCTGATATTTGTAATCGTATATCCCGAAAAACGTCGAACTGTGATGAACAAACACTGAGCACTACCACAGGACTTTGCCAAATAATAGAAGTAATGCAAGACGATATACACATACATAATGCACACAAACATATGTATATATAGTCGGTTATAAAAATATATATAGCAATTAAGCTATACAGAATATTCCGCGTTTGATTTTCGACGAATTCTCATGAGAATGAAACGTGGAATATACTGTGTATCTTAAACGCCATATATATTTGCATAATCGACTATCGAGCACTATTGAAGTAAATACTGAAGCTTTACGCATAGAATTATATCTTCGTATATTAATTCATGTGATTAAATGATATATTTATATATGTGTTTGTGCATATATATATATATATACTTAATTAATATATTACTTAAATGAATTTTTATATAAACTATACATGCCATAATCGAATATTCCTCAAGCACAAAATAACGGAAAACATTAAAATATGTTTATAAATATTCCTTACGTTGACGGAATTGTTAACACAGAATGCTCAGGTGCCCCTCCTTCAAACTGAAAACGAGGCTCTCCATTTCAAAGTCGCTGCCATTTGGATTTTTTTTAAACCTGTTCGTAAATTAAAAAAAAAATGTTTACAAACTACTTAAAAATACAATACAATGAACTTTTCTACCATAAAAGTAACTTTTATTGACTATGGTAAAATTTATTTATTGTATATTTATATTATTATATATGTAACAGTTTCTCTTTGTAAGGAAACATCATTTTGTTGGTCACTCTTGGCTACGAATGGAAACAAAGTTGATATAAAAATATATTTTCGCGAAAATTATCTTTACTTTCATTATATTTTGCTTAGGGTAAAATTTTTTAGTATCAGAACCTATCTTTTTACAACCCCTCCTTTTCATAACCTATCATACTTTCATCAATCACAGTCCATTTTCAATAGGCTGTTTTTGAGCCCAGTCAACGACGGGTACTTCTGCTAATATATATATATATATATATATATATATATATATATATATATATATATAGCTAACAACGAAATAGACTTATGTATCTTTTCAAAAGCAAAATGCACTCACACGTATATATGCCAAGGTTTACACATGAATAAATATACGCATATTCGGCTAGAACAAAAAAAAAAACAACTGATGATGCTAGACCATGCATGCGTATGCGTACAGTGAAAATATTTAATTATTCATCCATACTTGGTCGAATGAACAAAAGCTCGAGCTTTATCAAATAAACAGAGATTAAAAGAAGAATGTGTTTGTATAAAGGGATGCAATCAATCACATGAGACAAACGCGGGCACATTCTGCATATACCCACATCACGTTCGACTGCACGTTCACAATCATAGGGACCAAACTCTTCAATCGGATCTAGGTATTATTCTTGCAAAACTGTTTAAATCTTGTCTTAAGTAAAAACGTTTTACAACATCTTGAAAAACTCTGTCATTCTGCCCTGTATTTAAAATTACTAGATATCGGTCTTCTGAACACAATCAGTCTCATCTGTGTAAGTAGCCCGAAGTTTGAAAAAAAAATACTTCCGCAAAAACAACCTAATCAGCGACATGCAATATGGTTTCCGTCCTGCACGGTTTACAGCTGATGTGCTAACCGTAATATCACACAGGATTAGTAAATTTATTTATGGGGAGACTTGTTTTTAGAGCGACTGCTTTGGAAATTTAAACGAAGATTCTATGAGCAAAACGTTTTTCCCAGAACTACTCGCATGTGAAAATACTACGAAGATGCTTCCCAACTGATTATAACATAATCGTTTGCAAGTCCAATGTAAACAAATTGTAATTTCTACTCAATTTCAACTATCACCTTAAATAATTGTGTTGTTTCACCTGACACTCGTTGACCCTTATATTTGAGTTGCCTCCGGGCTTTGATAAGCGGTGACTCTATAGTAAAAATTGCAGACATAAATTGGTTGCACATTGACAAAACATGTTTCATACACATGCCAAATTTTCTGAGTCAGAACGTCTTTGCTTTAAGCTTTCATTTATAGGAAGTGACAGATCTACTCCTTAAATGTAGTATTATTAATATTTTATACTCAAAATCACCGTCAATTATTTATTTAAATATCTGAATTCTATAACATATACTATTGAAATCAAAGTTAAAAAAACAACCTCCTACTATATGTTTGATAAAAATAAGGTAGTATACCAATCATAAACGAAATGACTGCTGCTACCAGACCCGGCCGTCAGAAGATATTGCCTTCCTGATATTAAATGCATCTAACATTGATGCTTTTTTTGTTTTTCTACTTCCTTTTACAATACTTATTTATGTTCTCCAAAACACAAAACAAAAACAACAATCCACCTTTCTCCCTTTTCTTTGTCCCCATTTTCCCTTTCTCTTTCTATCTTTTCCAATGCTTGAATTGTTTCCTAGCTTAAAATGTACCAAACATGAATACTTTAAACCTTTTTTCCTCTCCGATTGCAAAACTCATTCATGTTCTGCAGGGCAGGGATCAAAAACGATAAAAATTCACTATAAAACCAAACCAAACACTACAAACTAGCGATTGAAGATACAAAAAGCTTGAAAAATAAAAACCTTCTTCAAAATAACTGAACACAATATGGATACTATTTCCAAAATAACTGGATTTTGCATTAAATAACCCGAAAATGGTTGATGCGCCATAAGACAACCAAACTTAGCTAAATAAACGAAATGAGCCACAAGTAAATACGTACGTAGACGAATAGAAGATAACACATAACTGTCTTAAAAACTTGGA